>NC_054474.1:110069106-110391603 GCF_017639515.1 Carcharodon carcharias | reverse complement strand
GAGTGGACAGAACTAACAGATTCACCAGTGAATGGGGGGAAAAGCAGATTCACCAGTGAGTGGAGAGAATTAGCAGATTCCTTAGTGAATGGGGAGAACTAGCAGATTCGGCAGTGAGTGGAGGGAACTAGTAGATTCACCAGTGAGTGGAGGGAACTAGCAGATTCACCAGTGAGTGGAGAGAAATAGCTGATTTCCAAGAGAGTAGAGGAAACTAGCAGATTCGCCCGTGAGTGGTGGGAACTAGCAGATTCACCAGTGAACGGAGTGAAATAGCAACTTCACCAGTGAGTGGGGAGAACTAGCAGCTTCACCAGAGAGTGGAGAGAACTAGCAGATTTGCCAGTGAGCGGAGAGAAATAGCAGCTTCGCCAGTGAGTGGAGGGAACTAGCAGAATCACCAGTGAGTGGAGAGAACTAGCAGTTTCTCCACTGGGCGGAGAGATCTAGCAGATTCGCCAATGAGTGGAGAGAACTAGCAGATTCACCAGTGAGTGAAGGGAACTAGCAGATTAGCCAGTGAGTGGGGAGAAATAGCAGCTTTGCCAGTGAGTGGGGAGAACTAGCAGTTTCACCAGTGAGTGGAGAGAACTAGCAAAATTGCTAGTGAGTGGGGAGAACTAGCAGAGTCACCAGGCAGTGGAGGATACTGGCAGGTTGGTCAGTGAGTGGAGAGAAATAGCACATTCGCCAGTGAGTGCAGAGAACTTGCAGATTCGCTTGTGAGTGGTGTGAACTAACAGATTGACCAGTGAATGAACAAACAAGCAGATTCGCCAGTGTTTGGAAGAGCCAACTGATTCACCCATGCATGGGGAGGACTAGCAGATTTGCCAGTGATTGGGGAGAACTAGCAGTTTCGCCAGAGAGTGGGGAGAACTAACAGATTTGCCAGTTTGTAGAAGAAGCAGTAGGTCTGCCAGAGAGTGGAGAAAACTAGCAGATTTGCCAGTGAGTGGATAGAACTTACAGATTCACCAGTGTGTGGAGAGAACTAAGAGATTCACCAGTGAATGGGGGGAAAAGCAGATTCACCAGTGAGTGGAGACAATAAGCAGATTCGCTAGTGAATGGGTAGAACTAGTAGATTCGGCAGTGAGTGGAGGGAACTAGTAGATTCACCAGTGAGTGGAGGGAACTAGCAGATTCACCAGTGAGTGGAGAGAAATAGCTGATTTCCAAGAGAGTAGAGGAAACTAGCAGATTCGCCCGTGAGTGGTGGGAACTAGCAGATTCACCAGTGAACGGAGTGAAATAGCAACTTCACCAGTGAGTGGGGAGAACTAGCAGCTTCAACAGAGAGTGGAGAGAACTAGCAGATTTGCCAGTGAGCGGAGAGAAATAGCAGCTTCGCCAGTGAGTGGAGGGAACTAGCAGAATCACCAGTGAGTGGAGAGAACTAGCAGTTTCTCCACTGGGCGGAGAGATCTAGCAGATTCGCCAATGAGTGGAGAGAACTAGCAGATTCACCAGTGAGTGGGGAGACCTAGCAGATTCGCCAGTGAGTGGGGAGAAATAGCAGCTTTGCCAGTGAGTGGGGAGAACTAGCAGTTTCACCAGTGAGTGGAGAGAACTAGCAAAATTGCTAGTGAGTGGGGAGAACTAGCAGAGTCACCAGGCAGTGGAGGATACTGGCAGGTTGGTCAGTGAGTGGAGAGAAATAGCACATTCGCCAGTGAGTGCAGAGAACTTGCAGATTCGCTTGTGAGTGGTGTGAACTAACAGATTGACCAGTGAATGAACAAACAAGCAGATTCGCCAGTGTTTGGAAGAGCCAACTGATTCACCCATGCATGGGGAGGACTAGCAGATTTGCCAGTGATTGGTGAGAACTAGCAGTTTCGCCAGAGAGTGGGGAGAACTAACAGATTTGCCAGTTTGTAGAAGAAGCAGTAGGTCTGCCAAGAGTGGAGAAAAATAGCAGATTTGCCAGTGAGTGGATAGAACTTACAGATTCACCAGTGTGTGGAGAGAACTAAGAGATTCACCAGTGAATGGGGGGAAAAGCAGATTCACCAGTGAGTGGAGACAATAAGCAGATTCGCTAGTGAATGGGTAGAACTAGTAGATTCGGCAGTGAGTGGAGGGAACTAGCAGATTCGCCAGTGAGCGGAGAGAAATAGCAGCTTCACCAGTGAGTGGAGGGAACTAGCCGATTCGCAAGTGAGTGGAGAGAACTAGTAGATTCACCAGTGAGTGGAAGGAAATAGCAGATTCACCAATGAGTGGTAAGAAATAGCTGATTTGCCAGAAATTGGAGGAATCTAGCAGATTCACCCGGAAGTGGAGAGTACTAGCAAATTCGCCAGAGACTGGAGGAAACTAAAAGCTTCGCCAGTGAGTGAAGAGAACTATCAGTTTCACCAGTGAGTGTGGAGAACTAGCAGTTTTGCCTTGAGTGGAGAGAACTAGCAGATTCGCCAGTGAGTGGAGGGAACTAGCAGATTAGCCAGTGAGTGGGGAGAAATAACAGCTTTGCCAGTGAGTGGGGAGCACTAGCAGTTTCACCAGTGAGTGGAGAGAACTAGCAAAATTACTAGTGAGTGGGGAGAACTAGCAGAGTCACCAGGCAGTGGAGGATACTGGCAGGTTGGTCAGTGAGTGGAGAGAAATAGCACATTCGCCAGTGAGTGCAGAGAACTTGCAGATTCGCTAGTGAGTGGTGTGAACTAACAGATTGACCAGTGAATGAACAAACAAGCAGATTCGCCAGTGTTTGGAAGAGCCAACTGATTCCCCCATGCATGGGGAGGACTAGCAGATTCGCCAGTGATTGGGGAGAACTAGCAGTTTCGCCAGAGAGTGGGGAGAACTAACAGATTTGCCAGTTTGTAGAAGAAGCAGTAGGTCTGCCAGAGAGTGGAGAAAACTAGCAGATTTGCCAGTGAGTGGATAGAACTTACAGATTCACCAGTGTGTGGAGACAATAAGCCGATTCGCTAGTGAATGGGTAGAACTAGCAGATTCGGCAGTGAGTGGAGGGAACTAGCATATTCCCCAGTGAGCGGAGAGAAATAGCAGCTTTGCCAGTGAGTGGGGAGAACAAGCAAATTCACCAGTGAGTGGAGGGAACTAGCAGATTCTCCAGTGAGCGGAGAGAAATAGCAGCTTCACCAGTGAGTGGAGGGAACTAGCCGATTCGCAAGTGAGTGGAGAGAACTAATAGATTCACCAGTGAGTGGAAGGAAATAGCAGATTCACCAATGAGTGTTAAGAAATAGCTGATTTGCCAGAAATTGGAGGAATCTAGCAGATTCGCCCGGAAGTGGAGAGTACTAGCAAATTCGCCAGAGATTGGAGGAAACTAAAAGCTTCGTCGGTGAGTGAAGAGAACTATCAGTTTCACCAGTGAGTGTGGAGAACTAGCAGTTTTGCCATGAGTGGAGAGAACTAGCAGATTCGCCAGTGAGTGGAGAGAACTATCAGATTCACCAGTGAGTGGTGTGAACAGCAGATTGACCAGTGAATGGAGCAAGGAGCAGATTTGCCAGTGTTTCAAAGAGCTACCTGATGTCACCCGTGCACAGAAAGGTCTAGCAGATTCGCCAGTGATTGGGGAGAACTGGCAGATTCATCAGTGAGTGGGGAGAACTAGCAGTTTCGCCAGTGAGCAGAGAGAAATAGGATCTTTTCCAGTGAGTGGAGGGCACTAGCAGTTTCGTCAGTGAGTGGAGATAAATAGCACATTCGCCAGTGAGTGGAGAGAACTAGCAGATTCGCCAGTGAGTGGTGTGAACAGCAGATTGACCAGTGAATGGAGAAACAAGCAGATTCGCCAGAGTTTGGAAGAGCTACCTGATTCACCCATGAGCGGAAAGGACTAGCAGATTCGCCTGTGATTGGGGAGAACTAGCAGATTTACCAGAGTGGGGAACACTAGCAGATTAGCCAGTGGGTGGAAGAATCAGCAGATCTGCCAGAGAGTGGAGGAAGCTAGCTGATTCGCCAGTGAGTGGACAGTACTAACAGATTCACCAGTGTGTGGAGAGAACTAGCAGACTCACCAGTGAGTGGGGAGAACTAGCAGATTCGCCAGTGACTGGAGGGAACTAGCAGATTCACCAGTGAGCGGAGGGAACTAGCAGCTTCACCAGTGAGTGGGGAGAACTAGCAGATTCACCAGTGAGTGGAGGGAACTAGGAGATTCACCAGCGAGCGGAGAGAAAGAGCAGATTCGCCAGGGCGTGGAGGGAACTAGCAAGTTCACCAGTGAGTGGAGAGAGCTAGCAGATTCACCAGCGAGTGGAAGGAACTAGCAGATTCGCCAGTGAGCGGAAAGAAATAGCAGCTTCGCCAGTGAGTGGAGAGAACTAGCAGTTCCTCCACTGGGCGGAGAGAACTAACAGATTCGCCAATGAGTGGAGAGAACTAGCAGATTCAGCAGTGAGTGGAGGGAACTAGCAGATTCACCAGTGAGTGGTGGGAACTAGCTTATTCACCAGTGAGTGGAGGGAATGAACAGATTCACCAGTGAGAGGAGGGAACTAGCAGATTCACCAGTGAGTGGAGGGAATGAGCTGATTCACCAGTGAGTGGAGAGAACTAGAAAATTCACCAGTGAGTGGAGAGAACGAGCAGATTCACAAGTATATGGGGAGAACTGGCAGATTCACCAGTGTTTGGAGAGAATGAACAGATTTGCCAGTGAGTGGGGAGAACTAGCAGATTAGCCAGTGAGTGGAGGGAACTAGCAGATTAGCCAGTGAGAAGGGAGAAATAGCAGCTTTGCCAGTGTTTGGGGAGAACTAGCAGTTTCGCCATTGAGTGGAGAGAACTAGCAAAATTGCTAGTGATTGGGGAGAACTAACAGAGTCACCAGGCAGTGGAGGATACTGGTAGATTGGTCAGTGAGTGGAGAGAAATAGCACATTCACCAGTGAGTGGAGAGAACTTGCAGATTCGCTAGTGAGTGGTGTGAACTAACAGATTGACAAGTGAATGATCAAACGAGCAGATTCGACAATGTTTGGAAGAGCCAACTGATTCACCCATGCATGGAGATGACTAGCAGATTCGCCAGTGATTGGGGAGAACTAGCAGTTTCACCAGAGAGTGGGGAAAACTAGCAGATTGCTAGTGAGTAGAAGAAGAAGTAGGTCTGCCAGAGAGCGGAGGAAACTAGCAGATTCGCCAGTGAGTGGACAGAACTTACAGATTCACCAGTGTGTGGAGAGAACTAAGAGATTCACCAGTGAATGGGGAGAAAAGCAGATTCACCAGTGAGTGGAGAGAATTAGCAGATTCGCTAGTGAATGGCTAGAACTAGCAGATTCGGCAGTGAGTGGAGTGAAATAGCAGCTTCACCAGTGAGTGGAGGGAACTAGCAGATTCGCCAGTGAGTGGAGAGTACTGGCAAATTCGCCAGTGAGTGGCGGAAAATAAAAGATTCGCCAGTGAGTGGACAGGACTAAAAGATTCACCAGTGAGTGGTGTGAACAGCAGATTGACCAGTGAATGGAGAAACAAGCAGATTCGCCAGTGTTTGGAAGAGCTACCTGATTCACCCATGAACGGAAAGGACTAGCAGATTCGCCAGTGATTGGGGAGAACTAGCAGATTTGCCAGAGTGGGGAACACTAGCAGATTAGCAAGTGGGTGGAAGAACCAGCAGATCTGCCAGAGAGTGCAGGAAACTAGCAGATTCGCCAGTGAGTGAACAGAACTAACAGATTCACCAGTGTGTGGAGAGAACTAGCAGACTCACCAGTGAGTGGGGAGAACTTGCAGATTCGTCAGTGAGTGGAGAGAATTAGCAGATTCGCCAGTGAATGGGGAGAACTAGCAGTTTCGCCAGTGAGCAGAGAGAAATAGGATCTTTTCCAGTGAGTGGAGGGCACTAGCAGTTTCGTCAGTGAGTGGAGATAAATAGCACATTCACCAGTGAGTGGAGAGAACAAGCAGATTCGCCAGTGAGTGGTGTGAACAGCAGATTGACCAGTGTTTGGAGAAACAAGCAGATTCGCCAGTGTTTGGAAGAGCTACCTGATTCACCCATGAGCGGAAAGGACTAGCAGATTCGCCTGTGATTGGGGAGAACTAGCAGATTTGCCAGAGTGGGGAACACTAGCAGATTAGCCAGTGGGTAGAAGAACTAGCAGATCTGCCAGAGAGTGGAGGAAACTAGCAGATTCACCAGTGAGTGGACAGTACTAACAGATTCACCAGTGTGTGGAGAGAACTAGCAGACTCACCAGTGAGTGGGGAGAACTAGCAGATTCGCCAGTGACTGGAGGGAACTAGCAGATTCACCAGTGAGCGGAGGGAACTAGCAGCTTCACCAGTGAGTGGGGAGAACTAGCAGATTCACCAATGAGTTCAGGGAACTAGGAGATTCACCAGCGAGCGGAGAGAAAGAGCAGATTCGCCAGGGCGTGGAGGGAACTAACTGATTCACGAGTGAGCGGAGTGAAATAGCAGCTTCACCAGTGAGTGGAGGGAACTAGCAGATTCACCAGTGAGTGAAGAGAACTATCAGTTTCACCAGTGAGTGGGGAGAACTAGCAGTTTTGTCATGAGTGGAGAGAACTAGCAGATTCATCAGTGAGTGGAGAGAACTAGCAGATTCGCAAGTGAGTGGTGTGAACAGCAGATTGACCAGTGAATGGAGAAACAAGCAGATTCGCCAGTGTTTGGAAGTGCTTCCTGATTCACCCATGAACGGAAAGGACTAGCAGATTCGCCAGTGATTGTGGAGAACTAGCAGATTTGCCAGAGTGGGGCATCACTAGCAGATTAGCAAGTGTGTGGAAGAACCAGCAGATCTGCCAGAGAGTGGAGGAAACTAGCAGATTCGCCAGTGAGTGGAGGGAACTAGCAGATTCGCCAGTGAGCGGAGAGAAATAGCAGCTTCGCCAGTGAGTGGAGGGAACTAGCAGATTCGCCTGTGAGTGGAGGGAACTAGCAGATTCACCAGCGAGGGCAGAGAAATAGCAGATATGCCAGGGTTTGGAGGGAACTAGCAGATTCGCCAGTGAGTGGAGGGAACTAGCAGATTTGCCAGAGTGGTGGACACAAGCAGATTTGCCAGTGGGTGGAAGAACCAGCAGATCTGCCAGAGAGTGGAGGAAACTACCTGATTCGCCAGTGAATGGACAGTACTAACAGATTCACCAGTGTGTGGAGAGAACTAGCAGACTCACCAGTGAGTGGGGAGAACTAGCAGATTCGCCAGTGAGTGGTGAGAACCAGCAGATTCACCAGTGGGCGTTGAGAAATAGCAGATTCGCCAGGGAATGTAGGGAACTAGCAGATTCGCCAGTGAGTGGAGAGAACTAGCGGATTCGCCAGTGAGTGGAGATAAATAGCAGCTTCGCCAGTGAGTGGAGAGAACTAGCAGTTTCTCCACTGGGCAGAGAGAACTAGCAGATTCGCCAATGAGTGGAGAGAACTAGCAGATTCACCAGTGAGAGGAGGGAACTAGCAGATTGACCAGTGAGTGGTGGGATCTAGCAGATTCACCAGTGAGTGGAGTGAATGAGCAGATCCACCAGTGAGTGGAGGGAAGTAGGAGATTCACCACCGAGCGGAGAGAACGAGCAGATTCGCCAGGGCGTGGAGGGAACTAGCTGATTCACGAGTGAGCGGAGTGAAATAGCAGCTTCACCAGTGAGTGGAGGGAACTAGCAGATTCACCAGTGAGTGAAGAGAACTACCAGTTTCACCAGAGAGTGGGGAGAACTAGCAGTTTTGTCATGAGTGGAGAGAACTAGCAGATTCATCAGTGAGTGGAGAGAATTAGCAGATTCGCCAGTGAGTGGTGTGAACAGCAGATTGACCAGTGAATGGAGAAACAAGCAGATTCGCCAGTGTTTGGAAGTGCTTCCTGAATCACCCATGAACGGAAAGGACTAGCAGATTCGCCTGTGATTGGGGAGAACTAGCAGATTTGCCAGAGTGCGGAACACTAGCAGATTAGCAAGTGTGTGGAAGAACCAGCAGATCTACCAGAGAGTGGAGGAAACTAGCAGATTCGCCAGTGAGTGGACAGAACTAACAGATTCACCAGTGTGTGGAGAGAACCAGCAGACTCACCAGTGAGTGGGGAGAATTTGCAGATTCGCCAGTGACTGGAGAGAATTAGCAGATTCGCCAGTGAATGGGGAGAACTAGCAAATTCGCTAGTGAGTGGTGGGAACTAGCAGATTCACCAGTGAGCGGAGAGAAATAGCAGCTTCGCCAGTGGCTGGGGAGAATTAGCATATTCACCAGTGAGTGGTGGGAACTAGCAGATTCACCAGCGAGGGCAGAGAAATAGCAGATTTGCCAGGGATTGGAGGGAACTAGCAGATTCGCCAGTGAGTGGAGGGAACTAGCAGATTTTCCCGAGTGGGGAACACTAGCAGATTTGCCAGTGGGTGGAAGAACCAGCAGATCTGCCAGAGAGTGGAGGAAACTAGCAGATTCGCCAGTGAGTGAACAGTACTAACAGATTCACCAGTGTGTGGAGAGAACTAGCAGACTCACCAGTGAGTGGGGAGAACTAGCGGATTCGCCAGTGACTGCAGGGAACTAGCAGATTCACCAGTGAGTGGTGAGAACCAGCAGATTCACCAGTGGGCATGAGAACTAGCAGATTCACCAGTGAGTGGAGTGAACTAGCAGATTCACCAGTGAGTGGTGGGAACTAGCTTATTCACCAGTGAGTGGAGGGAATGAGCAGATTCACCAGTGAGAGGAGGGAACTAGCAGATTCACCAGTGAGTGGAGGGAATGAGCTGATTCACCAGTGAGTGGAGAGAACTAGAAAATTCACCAGTGAGTGGAGAGAACAAGCAGATACACTAGTATATGGGGAGAACTGGCAGATTCACCAGTGTTTGGAGAGAATGAACAGATTCGCCAGTGAGTGGGGAGAACTAGCAGATTAGCCAGTGAGTGGAGGGAACTAGCAGATTAGCCAGTGAGCGGGGAGAAATAGCAGCTTTGCCAGTGTTTGGGGAGAACTAGCAGTTCCGCCATTGAGTGGAGAGAACTAGCAAAATTGCTAGTGATTGGGGAGAACTAACAGAGTCACCAGGCAGTGGAGGATACTGGCAGATTGGTCAGTGAGTGGAGAGAAATAGCACATTCGCCAGTGAGTGGAGAGAACTTGCAGATTCGCTAGTGAGTGGTGTGAACTAACAGATTGACCAGTGAATGAACAAACGAGCAGATTCGCCAATGTTTGGAAGAGCCAACTGATTCACCCACGCATGGAGAGGACTAGCAGATTCGCCAGTGATTGGGGAGAACTAGCAGTTTCACCAGAGAGTGGGGAAAACTAGCAGATTGCTAGTGAGTAGAAGAAGAAGTAGGTCTGCCAGAGAGCGGAGGAAACTAGCAGATTCGCCAGTGAGTGGACAGAACTTACAGATTCACCAGTGTGTGGAGAGAACTAAGAGATTCACCAGTGAATGGGGAGAAAAGCAGCTTCAGCAGTGAGTGGAGGGAACTAGCAGATTCGCCAGTGAGTGGAGAGAACTAGCAGATTGACCAGTGAGCGGAGAGAACAAGCAGTTCGCCAATGAGTGGAGGGAACTAGGAGATTCATCAGTGAGTGGACGGAAATAGCAGATTCGCCAATGTGTGGAGGGAAATAGCAGTTTTGCCAGAAAGTGGAGGAAACTAGAAGATTTGCCCATGAATGGAGAGTATTGGCAAATTCGCCAGTGAGTGGCGGAAAATAAAAGATTCGCCAGTGAGTGGACAGAACTAAAAGATTCACCAGTGAGTGGTGTGAACAGCAGATTGACCAGTGAATGGAGAAACGAGCAGATTCGCCAGTGTTTCGAAGAGCTACCTGATTTCACCCGTGCACAGAAAGGTCTAGCAGATTCGCCAGTGATTGGGGAGAACTAGCAGATTCACCAGTGAGTGGGGAGAACTAGCAGTTTCGCCAGTGAGCAGAGAGAAATAAGATCTTTTCCAGTGAGTGGAGGGCACTAGCAGTTTCGTCAGTGAGTGGAGATAAATAGCACATTCACCAGTGAGTGGAGAGAACTAGCAGATTCGCCAGTGAGTGGTGTGAACAGCAGATTGACCAGTGAATGGAGAAACAAGCAGATTCGCCAGTGTTTGGAAGAGCTACCTGATTCACCCATGAGCGGAAAGGACTAGCAGATTCGCCAGTGATTGGGGAGAACTAGCAGATTTGCCAGAGTGGGGAACACTAGCAGATTAGCCAGTGGGTGGAAGAACCAGCAGATCTGCCAGAGAGTGGAGGAAACTAGCTGATTCGCCAGTGAGTGGACAGTACTAACAGATTCACCAGTGTGTGGAGAGAACCAGCAGACTCACCAGTGAGTGGGGAGAACTAGCAGATTCGCCAGTGACTGGAGGGAACTAGCAGATTCACCAGTGTGTGGAGAGAACTAGCAGACTCACCAGTGAGTGGGGAGAACTTGCAGATCCGCCAGTGAGTGGAGAGAATAAGCAGATTCGCCAGTGAATGGGGAGAACTAGCAGATTCGCCAGTGAGTGGAGGGAACTAGCAGATTCACGAGTGAGCGGAGGGAACTAGCAGTTTCGCCAGTGGGCGGAGGGAACTATCAGCTTCGCCAGTGAGTGGGGAGAAATAGCAGATTCACCAGTGAGTGGAGGGAACTAGGAGATTCACCAGAGAGCGGAGAGAAAGAGCAGATTCGCCAGGGCGTGGAGGGAACTACCTGATTCACGAGTGAGCGGAGTGAAATAGCAGCTTCACCAGTGAGTGGAGGGAACTAGCAGATTCGCCAGTGAGTGGAGAGAACTAGCAGTTTGACCAGTGGGCGGAGAGAACTAGCAGATTCGCCAATGAGTGGAGTGAACTAGCAGATTCACGAGTGAGTGGAGGGAAGTAGCAGATTCACCAGTGAGTGGTGGGAACTAGCTTATTCACCAGTGAGTGGAGGGAATGAGCAGATTCACCAGTGAGAGGAGGGAACTAGCAGATTCACCAGTGAGAGGAGGGAACTAGCAGATTAACCAGTGAGTGGAGAGAACTAGAAAATTCACCAGTGAGTGGAGAGAACGAACAGATTCACAAGTATATGGGGAGAACTGGCAGATTAGCCAGTGAGTGGAGGGAACTAGCAGATTAGCCAGTGAGCAAGGAGAAATAGCAGCTTTGCCAGTGTTTGGGGAGAACTAGCAGTTTCGCCATTGAGTGGAGAGAACTAGCAAAATTGCTACTGAGTGTGGAGAACTAACAGAGTCACCAGGCAGTGGAGGATACTGGTAGATTGGTCAGTGAGTGGAGAGAAATAGCACATTCACCAGTGAGTGGAGAGAACTTGCAGATTCGCTAGTGAGTGGTGTGAACTAACAGATTGACAAGTGAATAAACAAACGAGCAGATTCGACAATGTTTGGAAGAGCCAACTGATTCACCCATGCATGGAGAGGACTAGCAGATTCGCCAGTGATTGGGGAGAACTAGCAGTTTCACCAGAGAGTGGGGAAAACTAGCAGATTGCTAGTGAGTAGAAGAAGAAGTAGGTCTGCCAGAGAGCGGAGGACACTAGCAGATTCGCCAGTGAGTGGACAGAACTTACAGATTCACCAGTGTGTGGAGAGAACTAAGAGATTCACCAGTGAATGGGGAGAAAAGCAGATTCACCAGTGAGTGGAGAGAATGAGCAGTTTGCTAGTGAATGGCTAGAACTAGCAGATTCGGCAGTGAGTGGAGGGAACTAACAGATTCACCAGTGAGCGGAGTGAAATAGCAGCTTCACCAGTGAGTGGAGGGAACTAGCAGATTCGCCAGTGAGTGGAGAGAACTAGCAGATTGACCAGTGAGCGGAAAGAACAAGCAGATTCGCCAATGAGTGGAGGGAACTAGCAGATTCACGAGTGAGTTGAGGGAACTAGGAGATTCATCAGTGAGTGGACGGAAATAGCAAATTCGCCAATGTGTGGAGAGAAATAGCTGTTTTGCCAGAAAGTGGAGGAAACTAGCAGATTTGCCCATGAATGGAGAGTACTGGCAAATTCGCCAGTGAGTGGCGGAAAATAATAGATTCGCCAGTGAGTGGACAGAACTAAAAGATTCACCAGTGAGTGGTGTGAACAGCAGATTGACCAGTGAATGGAGAAACGAGCAGATTCGCCAGTGTTTCGAAGAGCTACCTGATTTCACCCGAGCACAGAAAGGTCTAGCAGATTCGCCAGTGTTTGGGGAGAACTAGCAGATTCACCAGTGAGTGGGGAGAACTAGCAGTTTCGCCAGTGAGCAGAGAGAAATAGGATCTTTTCCAGTGAGTGGAGGGCACTAGCAGTTTCGTCAGTGAGTGGAGATAAATAGCACATTCACCAGTGAGTGGAGAGAACTAGCAGATTCGCCAGTGAGTGGTGTGAACAGCAGATTGACCAGTGAATGGAGAAACAAGCAGATTCGCCAGTGTTTGGAAGAGCTACCTGATTCACCCATGAGCGGAAAGGACTAGCAGATTCGCCAGTGATTGGGGAGATTTAGCAGTTTTGCCAGAGTGGGGAACACTAGCAGATTAGCCAGTGGGTGGAAGAACCAGCAGATCTGCCAGAGAGTGGAGGAAACTAGCAGATTCGCCAGTGAGTGGACAGTACTAACAGATTCACCAGTGTGTGGAGAGAACTAGCAGACTCACCAGTGAGTGCGGAGAACTAGCAGATTTGCCAGTGAGTGGAGGGAACTAGCAGATTCACCAGCGAGCGGAGAGAAAGAGCAGATTCGCCAGGGCGTGGAGGGAACTAGCTGATTCACGAGTGAGCGGAGTGAAATTGCAGCTTCACCAGTGAGTGGAGGGAACTAGCAGATTCGCCAGTGAGTGGAGAGAATTATCAGATTGACCAGTGGGCGGAGAGAACTAGCAGATTCGCCAATTAGTGGAGGGAACTAGCAGATTCACGAGTGAGTGGAGGGAACTAGGAGATTCATCAGAGAGTGGACGGAAATAGCAGATTCGCCAAAGTGTGGAGAGAAATAGCTGTTTTGCTAGAAGGTGGAGGAAACTAACAGATTTGCCCGTGAATGGAGTGTACTGGCAAATTCGGCAGAGAGTGGATGAAACTAAAAGATTTGCCAGTGAGGGGAGAGAACTAAAAGATTCACCAGTGAGTGAAGAGAACTATCAGTTTCACCAGTGAGTGGGGAGAACTAGCAATTTTGCCATGAGTGGAGAGAACTAGCAGATTCATCAGTGAGTGGAGAGAACTAGCAGATTCGCCAGTGAGTGGTGTGAACAGCAGATTGACCAGTGAATGGAGAAACAAGCAGATTCGCCAGTGTTTGGAAGAGCTACCTGATTCACCCATGAACGGAAAGGTCTAGCAGATTCGCCAGTGATTGGGGAGAACTAGCAGATTTGCCAGAGTGGGGAACACTAGCAGATTAGCAAGTGGGTGGAAGAACCAGCAGATCTGCCAGAGAGTGCAGGAAACTAGCAGATTCACCAGTGAGTGGACAGAACTAACAGATTCCCCAGTGTGTGGAGAGAACTAGCAGACTCACCAGTGAGTGGGGAGAACTTGCAGATTCGCCAGTGAATGGGGAGAACTAGCAGATTGACCAGTGAGCGGAGAGAACAAGCAGATTCGCCAATGAGTGGAGGGAACTAGCAGATTCACGAGTGAGTGGAGGGAACTAGGAGATTCATCAGTGAGTGGACGGAAATAGCAGATTCGCCAATGTGTGGAGAGAAATAGCTGTTTTGCCAGAAAGTGGAGGAAACTAGCAGATTTGCCCATGAATGGAGAGTACTGGCAAATTCGCCAGTGAGTGGCGGAAAATAATAGATTCGCCAGTGAGTGGACAGAACTAAAAGATTCACCAGTGAGTGTTGTGAACAGCAGATTGACCAGTGAATGGAGAAACGAGCAGATTCGCCAGTGTTTCGAAGAGCTACCTGATTTCACCCGTGCACAGAAAGGTCTAGCAGATTCGCCAGTGATTGGGGAGAACTAGCAGATTCACCAGTGAGTGGGGAGAACTAGCAGTTTCGCCAGAGAGCAGAGAGAAATAGGATCTTTTCCAGTGAGTGGAGGGCACTAGCAGTTTCGTCAGTGAGTGGAGATAAATAGCACATTCACCAGTGAGTGGAGAGAACTAGCAGATTCGCCAGTGAGTGGTGTGAACAGCAGATTGACCAGTGAATGGAGAAACAAGCAGATTCGCCAGTGTTTGGAAGAGCTACCTGATTCACCCATGAGCGGAAAGGACCAGCAGATTCGCCAGTGATTGGGGAGAACTAGCAGATTTGCCAGAGTGGGGAACACTAGCAGATTAGCCAGTGGGTGGAAGAACCAGCAGATCTGCCAGAGAGTGGAGGAAACTCGCTGATTCGCCAGTGAGTGGACAGAACTAACAGATTCACCAGTGTGTGGAGAGAACTAGCAGACTCATCAGTGAGTGCGGAGAACTAGCAGATTTGCCAGTGAGTGGAGGGAACTAGCAGATTCACCAGTGAGTGGAGGGAACTAGGAGATTCACCAGCGAGCGGAGAGAAAGAGCAGAGTCGCCAGGACGTGGAGGGAACTAGCTGATTCACGAGTGAGCGGAGAGAATTAGCAGATTGACCAGTGGGCGGAGAGAACTAATAGATTCGCCAATTAGTGGAGGGAACTAGCAGATTCACGAGTGAGTGGAGGGAACTAGGAGATTCATCAGTGAGTGGACGGAAATAGCAAATTCACCAATGTGTGGAGAGAAATAGCTGTTTTGCCAGAAGGTGGAGGAAACTAGCAGATTTGCCCGTGAATGGAGTGAACTGGCAAATTCGGCAGAGAGTGGATGAAACTAAAAGATTCGCCAGTGAGTGGAGAGAACTAAAAGATTCACCAGTGAGTGAAGAGAACTATCAGTTTCACCAGTGAGTGGGGAGAACGAGCAGTTTTGCCATGAGTGGAGAGAACTAGCAGATTCATCAGTGAGTGGAGAGAACTAGCAGATTCGCCAGTGAGTGGTGTGAACAGCAGATTGACCAGTGAATGGAGAAACAAGCAGATTCGCCAGTGTTTGGAAGAGCTACCTGATTCACCCATGAACGGAAAGGACTAGCAGATTCGCCAGTGATTGGGGAGAACTAACAGATTTGCCAGAGTGGGGAACACTAGCAGATTAGCAAGTGGGTGGAAGAACCAGCAGATCTGCCAGAGAGTGCAGGAAACTAGCAGATTCGCCAGTGAGTGGACAGAACTAACAGATTCACCAGTGTGTGGAGAGAACTAGCAGACTCACCAGTGAGTGGGGGAGAACTTGCAGATTCGTCAGTGAGTGGAGAGAATTAGCAGATTCGCCAGTGAATGGGGAGAACCAGCAGATTCGCCAGTGAGTGGAGGGAACTAGCCGATTCACCAGTGAGCGGAGGGAACAAGCAGATTCGCCAGTGGGCGGAGAGAACTAGCAAATTCGCCAATGAGTGGAGAGAACTAGCAGATTCACGAGTGATTGGAGGGAACCAGCAGATTCACCAGTGAGTGGAGGAAACTAGCAGATTCGCCTGTGAGTGGAGGGAACTAGCAGATTCACCAGTGAGCGGAGTGAAATAGCAGCTTCACCAGTGAGTGGAGGGAACGAGCAGATTTGCCAGTGAGTGGAGAGAACTAGCAGATTGACCAGTGGGCGGAGAGAACTAGCAGATTCGCCAATGAGTGGAGGGAACTAGCAGATTCACGAGTGAGTGGAGGGAACTAGGAGATTCATCAGTGAGTGGATGGAAATAGCAGATTCGCCAATGTGTGGAGAGAAATAGCTGTTTTGCCAGAAAGTGGAGGAAACTAACAGATTCTCTAGTGTGTGGAGATAACAAGCAGATTCATCAGTGATTGGAGATAACAAGCTGATTTTCCAGTGAGTGGAGGAAATTGGTAGATTCGCCAGTGACCTGAGAGAATGAGCAGATTCACCAGTGAGTGAAAGAGACTAGCTGATTCACCAGTGAGTGGTTGGAAATAGCAGATTCAACAGTGAGTGGAGAGAAGTAGCATATTCGCTAGTGAGTGGAGAAAACTAACAGATTTGCCACTGAGAGGAGGGAAGTAGCAGATTCGCCAATGAGTTGAAAGAAATAGCTGATTTGCCGGTAAATGGAGGAAACTAGCAGATTCGCCAGTGCGTGGAGAGAACTAGCAGATTCGCCAGTGAGTGGATGGGAAATAGCAGATTCAACAGTGAGTGGAGAGAACGAGAAGATTCGCTAGTGAGTGGAGAAAACTAACAGATTCGCCATTGAGTGGAGGGAAGTAGCAGATTCACCAATGGGTGGAGAGAAATAGCTCATTTGCCAGTAAATGGAGGAAACTAGCAGATTCGCCAGTGAGTGGAGGGAACTAGCAGATTCGCCAGTGAGTGGAGGATACTGGCAGATTCGACAGTGAGTGGAGGCAAATAGCAGATTCAACCATGAGTTGATAGAACTAGCAGATTCGCTAGTGAGTGGAGAAAACTAACAGATTTGCAAGTGATTGGAGGGAACTGGAACATTCGCCAATGAGTGGAGAGAAGTAGCTGATTTACCAGTAAGTGGAGGAAATTAGCAGATTTGCCAGTGAGTGGAGAGTACTAGCAAATTCACCAGTGAGTGGAGTAAACTAGCAGATTCACCAGTGAGTGGACAGAACTAACAGATTCGCCAGTGTGTGGAGAGAACCAACAGATTCACCAGTGAATGGGGAGAAAAGCAGATTCACCAGTGAGTGGAGAGAATTAACAGATTCACCAGTGAGTGGAGAGAACTAGTTTTTCACCAGTGAGTGGGGAGAACTAGCAGTTTCGCCAGTGAGCAGAGAGAAATAGGATCTTTTCCAGTGAATGGAGGGGACTAGCAGTTTCGTCAGTGAGTGGAGATAAATAGCACATTCACCAGTGAGTGGAGAGAACTAGCAGATTCGCCAGTGAGTGGTGTGAACAGCAGATTGACCAGTGAATGGAGAAACAAGCAGATTCGCCAGTGTTTGGAAGAGCTACCTGATTCACCCATGAGCGGAAAGGACTAGCAGATTCGCCAGTGATTGGGGAGATTTAGCAGATTTGCCAGAGTGGGGAACACTAGCAGATTAGCCAGTGGGTGGAAGAACCAGCAGATCTGCCAGAGAGTGGAGGAAACTAGCAGATTCGCCAGTGAGTGGACAGTACTAACAGATTCACCAGTGTGTGGAGAGAACTAGCAGACTCACCAGTGAGTGCGGAGAACTAGCAGATTTGCCAGTGAGTGGAGGGAACTAGCAGATTCACCAGCGAGCGGAGAGAAAGAGCAGATTCGCCAGGGCGTGGAGGGAACTAGCTGATTCACGAGTGAGCGGAGTGAAATTGCAGCTTCACCAGTGAGTGGAGGGAACTAGCAGATTCGCCAGTGAGTGGAGAGAATTAGCAGATTGACCAGTGGGCGGAGAGAACTAGCAGATTCGCCAATTAGTGGAGGGAACTAGCAGATTCACGAGTGAGTGGAGGGAACTAGGAGATTCATCAGTGAGTGGACGGAAATAGCAGATTCGCCAAAGTGTGGAGAGAAATAGCTGTTTTGCTAGAAGGTGGAGGAAACTAACAGATTTGCCCGTGAATGGAGTGTACTGGCAAATTCGGCAGAGAGTGGATGAAACTAAAAGATTCGCCAGTGAGGGGAGAGAACTAAAAGATTCACCAGTGAGTGAAGAGAACTATCAGTTTCACCAGTGAGTGGGGAGAACTAGCAATTTTGCCATGAGTGGAGAGAACTAGCAGATTCATCAGTGAGTGGAGAGAACTAGCAGATTCGCCAGTGAGTGGTGTGAACAGCAGATTGACCAGTGAATGGAGAAACAAGCAGATTCGCCAGTGTTTGGAAGAGCTACCTGATTCACCCATGAACGGAAAGGTCTAGCAGATTCGCCAGTGATTGGGGAGAACTAGCAGATTTGCCAGAGTGGGGAACACTAGCAGATTAGCAAGTGGGTGGAAGAACCAGCAGATCTGCCAGAGAGTGCAGGAAACTAGCAGATTCACCAGTGAGTGGACAGAACTAACAGATTCCCCAGTGTGCGGAGAGAACTAGCAGACTCACCAGTGAGTGGGGAGAACTTGCAGATTCGCCAGTGAATGGGGAGAACTAGCAGATTGACCAGTGAGCGGAGAGAACAAGCAGATTCGCCAATGAGTGGAGGGAACTAGCAGATTCACGAGTGAGTGGAGGGAACTAGGAGATTCATCAGTGAGTGGACGGAAATAGCAGATTCGCCAATGTGTGGAGAGAAATAGCTGTTTTGCCAGAAAGTGGAGGAAACTAGCAGATTTGCCCATGAATGGAGAGTACTGGCAAATTCGCCAGTGAGTGGCGGAAAATAATAGATTCGCCAGTGAGTGGACAGAACTAAAAGATTCACCAGTGAGTGTTGTGAACAGCAGATTGACCAGTGAATGGAGAAACGAGCAGATTCGCCAGTGTTTCGAAGAGCTACCTGATTTCACCCGTGCACAGAAAGGTCTAGCAGATTCGCCAGTGATTGGGGAGAACTAGCAGATTCACCAGTGAGTGGGGAGAACTAGCAGTTTCGCCAGAGAGCAGAGAGAAATAGGATCTTTTCCAGTGAGTGGAGGGCACTAGCAGTTTCGTCAGTGAGTGGAGATAAATAGCACATTCACCAGTGAGTGGAGAGAACTAGCAGATTCGCCAGTGAGTGGTGTGAACAGCAGATTGACCAGTGAATGGAGAAACAAGCAGATTCGCCAGTGTTTGGAAGAGCTACCTGATTCACCCATGAGCGGAAAGGACCAGCAGATTCGCCAGTGATTGGGGAGAACTAGCAGATTTGCCAGAGTGGGGAACACTAGCAGATTAGCCAGTGGGTGGAAGAACCAGCAGATCTGCCAGAGAGTGGAGGAAACTCGCTGATTCGCCAGTGAGTGGACAGAACTAACAGATTCACCAGTGTGTGGAGAGAACTAGCAGACTCATCAGTGAGTGCGGAGAACTAGCAGATTTGCCAGTGAGTGGAGGGAACTAGCAGATTCACCAGTGAGTGGAGGGAACTAGGAGATTCACCAGCGAGCGGAGAGAAAGAGCAGAGTCGCCAGGACGTGGAGGGAACTAGCTGATTCACGAGTGAGCGGAGAGAATTAGCAGATTGACCAGTGGGCGGAGAGAACTAATAGATTCGCCAATTAGTGGAGGGAACTAGCAGATTCACGAGTGAGTGGAGGGAACTAGGAGATTCATCAGTGAGTGGACGGAAATAGCAAATTCACCAATGTGTGGAGAGAAATAGCTGTTTTGCCAGAAGGTGGAGGAAACTAGCAGATTTGCCCGTGAATGGAGTGAACTGGCAAATTCGGCAGAGAGTGGATGAAACTAAAAGATTCGCCAGTGAGTGGAGAGAACTAAAAGATTCACCAGTGAGTGAAGAGAACTATCAGTTTCACCAGTGAGTGGGGAGAACGAGCAGTTTTGCCATGAGTGGAGAGAACTAGCAGATTCATCAGTGAGTGGAGAGAACTAGCAGATTCGCCAGTGAGTGGTGTGAACAGCAGATTGACCAGTGAATGGAGAAACAAGCAGATTCGCCAGTGTTTGGAAGAGCTACCTGATTCACCCATGAACGGAAAGGACTAGCAGATTCGCCAGTGATTGGGGAGAACTAACAGATTTGCCAGAGTGGGGAACACTAGCAGATTAGCAAGTGGGTGGAAGAACCAGCAGATCTGCCAGAGAGTGCAGGAAACTAGCAGATTCGCCAGTGAGTGGACAGAACTAACAGATTCACCAGTGTGTGGAGAGAACTAGCAGACTCACCAGTGAGTGGGGAGAACTTGCAGATTCGTCAGTGAGTGGAGAGAATTAGCAGATTCGCCAGTGAGTGGAGGGAACTAGCCGATTCACCAGTGAGCGGAGGGAACAAGCAGATTCGCCAGTG
Source organism: Carcharodon carcharias (assembly GCF_017639515.1). Lineage (NCBI taxonomy): Eukaryota > Metazoa > Chordata > Chondrichthyes > Lamniformes > Lamnidae > Carcharodon > Carcharodon carcharias. The sequence goes on along the minus strand of NC_054474.1, from coordinate 110,371,788 downwards.
GGCGGAGAGAACTAGCAAATTCGCCAATGAGTGGAGAGAACTAGCAGATTCACGAGTGATTGGAGGGAACCAGCAGATTCACCAGTGAGTGGAGGAAACTAGCAGATTCGCCTGTGAGTGGAGGGAACTAGCAGATTCACCAGTGAGCGGAGTGAAATAGCAGCTTCACCAGTGAGTGGAGGGAACGAGCAGATTTGCCAGTGAGTGGAGAGAACTAGCAGATTGACCAGTGGGCGGAGAGAACTAGCAGATTCGCCAATGAGTGGAGGGAACTAGCAGATTCACGAGTGAGTGGAGGGAACTAGGAGATTCATCAGTGAGTGGATGGAAATAGCAGATTCGCCAATGTGTGGAGAGAAATAGCTGTTTTGCCAGAAAGTGGAGGAAACTAACAGATTCTCTAGTGTGTGGAGATAACAAGCAGATTCATCAGTGATTGGAGATAACAAGCTGATTTTCCAGTGAGTGGAGGAAATTGGTAGATTCGCCAGTGACCTGAGAGAATGAGCAGATTCACCAGTGAGTGAAGGAGACTAGCTGATTCACCAGTGAGTGGTTGGAAATAGCAGATTCAACAGTGAGTGGAGAGAAGTAGCATATTCGCTAGTGAGTGGAGAAAACTAACAGATTTGCCACTGAGAGGAGGGAAGTAGCAGATTCGCCAATGAGTTGAAAGAAATAGCTGATTTGCCGGTAAATGGAGGAAACTAGCAGATTCGCCAGTGCGTGGAGAGAACTAGCAGATTCGCCAGTGAGTGGATGGGAAATAGCAGATTCAACAGTGAGTGGAGAGAACGAGAAGATTCGCTAGTGAGTGGAGAAAACTAACAGATTCGCCATTGAGTGGAGGGAAGTAGCAGATTCACCAATGGGTGGAGAGAAATAGCTCATTTGCCAGTAAATGGAGGAAACTAGCAGATTCGCCAGTGAGTGGAGGGAACTAGCAGATTCGCCAGTGAGTGGAGGATACTGGCAGATTCGACAGTGAGTGGAGGCAAATAGCAGATTCAACCATGAGTTGATAGAACTAGCAGATTCGCTAGTGAGTGGAGAAAACTAACAGATTTGCAAGTGATTGGAGGGAACTGGAACATTCGCCAATGAGTGGAGAGAAGTAGCTGATTTACCAGTAAGTGGAAGAAATTAGCAGATTTGCCAGTGAGTGGAGAGTACTAGCAAATTCACCAGTGAGTGGAGTAAACTAGCAGATTCACCAGTGAGTGGACAGAACTAACAGATTCGCCAGTGTGTGGAGAGAACCAACAGATTCACCAGTGAATGGGGAGAAAAGCAGATTCACCAGTGAGTGGAGAGAATTAACAGATTCACCAGTGAGTGGAGAGAACTAGTTTTTCACCAGTGAGTGGGGAGAACTAGCAGTTCCGCCAGTGAGTGGAGAGAACTAGCAAAATTGATAGTTAATGGGGAGAACTAGCAGATTCACCAGGCTGTGGAGGATACTGGCAGATTGGTCAGTGAGTGGAGAGAAATAGCACATTCGCCAGTGAGTGGAGAGAACTTGCAGATTCGCTAGTGAGCGGTGTGAACTAACAGATTGACCAGTGAATGAACAAACAAGCAGATTTGCCAGTGTTTGGAAGAGCCAACTGATTCACCCATGCATGGAGAGGAGTAGCAGATTTGCCAGTGATTGGGAACAACTAGCAGTTTTGCCAGAGAGTGGGGAACACTAGCAGATTTGCCAGTGAGTAGAAGAAGGAGTAGGTCTGCCAGAGAGTGGAGGAATCTAGCAGATTCGCCAGTGAGTGGACAGAACTAACAGATTCACCAGTGAATGGGGGGAAAAGCAGATTCACCAGTGAGTGGAGAGAATTAGCAGATTCGTTAGTGAATGGGGAGAACTAGCAGATTCGGCAGTGAGTGGAGGGAACTAGTAGATTCACCAGTGAGTGGAGGGAACTAGCAGATTCACCAGTGAGTGGAGAGAAATAGCTGATTTCCAAGAGAGTAGAGGAAACTAGCAGATTCGCCCGTGAGTGGTGGGAACTAGCAGATTCACCAGTGAACGGAGTGAAATAGCAACTTCACCAGTGAGTGGGGAGAACTAGCAGCTTCACCAGAGAGTGGAGAGAACTAGCAGATTTGCCAGTGAGCGGAGAGAAATAGCAGCTTCGCCAGTGAGTGGAGGGAACTAGCAGAATCACCAGTGAGTGGAGAGAACTAGCAGTTTCTCCACTGGGCGGAGAGATCTAGCAGATTCGCCAATGAGTGGAGAGAACTAGCAGATTCACCAGTGAGTGGAGGGAACAAGCAGATTCACCAGTGAGTGGTGGGAACTAGCAGATTCACCAGTGAGTGGAGGGAATGAGCAGATTCACCAGTGTGTGGAGAGATCTAGAAAATTCACCAGTGATTGGAGAGAACGAGCAGATTCACAAGTATACGGGGAGAACTGGCAGATTCGCCAGTGTTTGGAGAGAATTAACAGCTTCGCCAGTGAGTGGGGAGAACTAGCAGATTCGCCAGTGAGTGGAGGGAACCAGCAGATTAGCCAGTGAGCGGGGAGAAATAGCAGCCTTGCCAGAGAGTAAAGGGAACTAACAGATTCACCAGAGATTGGAGAGAACCAGCAGATTGACCAGTGGGCGTAGAGAACTAGCAGATTCGCCAATGAGTGGAGGGAACTAACAGATTCACGAGTGAGTGGAGGGAACTAGGAGATTCAGCAGTGAGTGGACGGAAATAGCAGATTTGCCAATGTGTGGAGAGAAATAGCTGATTTGCCACAAAGTGGAGGAAACTAGCAGATTTGCCCGTGAATGGAGAGTACTGGCGAATTCGCCAGTGAGTGGAGGAAACTAAAACATTCGCCAGTGAGTGGAGAGAACTAAAACCTTCACCAGTGCGTGGAGAGAAATATCAGTTTCACCAATGAGTGGGGAGAACTAGCAGTTTTGCCATGAGAGGAGAGAACTAGCAGATTCGTCAGTGAGTGGAGAGAAATAGCACATTCGCCAGTGAGTGGAGAGAACTAGCAGATTCGCCAGTGAGTGGAGAGAAATAGAACATTCGCCAGTGAGTGGAGAGAACTAGCAGATTCGCCAGTGAGTGGCGTGAACAGCAGATTGACCAGTGAATGGAGAAACAAGCAGATTCGCCAGTGTTTGGAAGATCTACCTGATTCACCCATGAACGGAAAGGACTAGCAGATTCGCCAGTGATTGGGGAGAACTAGCAGATTTGCCAGAGTGGGGAACACTAGCAGATTAGCCAGTGAGTGGAAGAACTAGCAGATCTGCCAGAGAGTGGAGGAAACTAGCAGATTCGCCAGTGAGTGGACAGTACTAACAGATTCACCAGTGTGTGGAGAGAACTAGCAGACACACCAGTGCGTGGGGAGAACTAACAGATTCACCAGTGACTGGAGGGAACGAGCAGATTCACCAGCGAGCGGAGAGAAATAGCAGATTCGCCAGGAGTGGAGGGAACTAGCAGAGTCGCCAGTGAGTGGAGAGAGCTAGCAGATTCACCAGTGAGTGGACGGGACTAGCGGATTTGCCAATGAGCGGAGAGAAATAGCAGCTTCACCAGTGAGTGGAGGGAACTAGCAGATTCACCAGTGAGTGGAGAGAACTAGCAGTTTCTCCACTGGGCGGAGAGAACTAGCAGATTCGCCAATGAGTGGAGAGAACTAGCAGATTCCCCAGTGAGTGGAGGGAACAAGCAGATTCACCAGTGAGTGGTGGGAACTAGCAGATTCACCAGTGAGTGGAGGGAATGAGCAGAATCACCAGGGAGTGGAGGGAACCAGCAGATTCACCAGTGAGTGGAGAGAACTAGCAGTTTTTCCACTGGGCGGAGAGAACTAGCAGATTCGCCAATGAGTGGAGAGAACTAGCAGATTCCCCAGTGAGTGGAGGGAACAAGCAGATTCACCAGTGAGTGGTGGGAACTAGCAGATTCACCAGTGAGTGGAGGGAATGAGCAGAATCACCAGTGAGTGGAGGGAACCAGCAGATTCACCAGTGAGTGGAGGGAATGAGCAGATTCACCAGTGAGTGGAGAGAACTAGAAAATTCACCAGTTATTGGAGAGAACGAGCAGATTCACAAGTATATGGGGAGAACTGGCAGATTCGCCAGTGTTTGGAGAGAATTAACAGCTTCGCCAGTGAGTGGGGAGAACTAGCAGATTAGCCAGTGAGTGGAGGGAACTAGCAGATTAGCCAGTGAGCGGGGAGAAACAGCAGCTTTGCCAGTGAGTGGGGAGAACTAGCAGTTTCGCCAGTGAGTGGAGAGAACTAGCAGACTCACCAGTGAGTGGGGAGAACTAGCAGATTCGCCAGTGACTGGAGAGAACTAGCCGATTGACCAGTGAGTGGAGGGAACTAGCAGATTCACCAGCGAGCGGAGAGAAATAGCAGATTCGCCAGGAGTGGAGGGAACTAGCAGAGTCGCCAGTGAGTGGAGAGAGCTAGCAGATTCACCAGTGAGTGGAGTGAAATAGCGGATTTGCCAATGAGCGGAGGGAAATAACAGCTTCGCCAGTGATTGGAGGGAACTAGCAGATTCACCAGTGAGTGGTGGGAACTAGCAGTTTCTCCACTGGGCGGAGAGAACTAGCAGATTCGCCAATGAGTGGAGAGAACTAGCAGATTCACCAGTGAGTGGAGGGAACTAGCAGATTCACCAGTGAGTGGTGGGAACTAGCAGATTCACCAGTGAGTGGAGGGAACCAGCAGATTCACCAGTGAGTGGAGGGAATGAGCAGATTCACCAGTGAGTGGAGAGAACTAGAAAATTCACCAGTGATTGGAGAGAACGAGCAGATTCACAAGTATATGGGGAGAACTGGCAGATTCGCCAGTGTTTGGAGAGAATTAACAGCTTCGCCAGTGAGTGGAGAGAACTAGCAGAGTCACCAGGCAGTGGAGGATACTGGCAGATTGGTCAGTGAGTGGAGAGAAAAAGCACATTCGCCAGTGAGTGGAGAGAACTTGCAGATTCGCTAGTGAGTGGTGTGAACCAACAGATTGACCAGTGAATGAACAAACAAGCAGATTCGCCACTGCTTGGAAGAGCCAACTGATTCACCCATGCATGGAGAGGACTAGCAGATTCGCCAGTGATTGGGGAGAACTAGCAGTTTCGCCAGAGAGTGGGGAAAACTAGCAAACTTGCCAGTGAGTAGAAGAAGCAGTAGGTCTGCCAGAGAGCGGAGGAAACTAGCAGATTCGACAGTGAGTGGACAGAACTTACAGATTCACCAGTGTGTGGAGAGAAATAAGAGATTCACCAGTGAGTGGAGAGAATTAGCAGATTCGCAGGTGAATGGGTAGAACTAGCAGATTCGGCAGTGAGTGGAGGGAACTAGCTTATTCACCAGTGAGCGGAGAGAAATAGCAGCTTTGCCAGTGAGTGGGGAGAACTAGCAGTTTCGCCAGTGAGTGGAGAGAACTAGCAAAATTGCAAGTGAGTGGGGATAACTACCAGAGTCACCAGGCAGTGGAGGATACTGGCAGATTGGTCAGTGAGTGGAGAGAAATAACACATTCGCCAGTGAGTGGAGGGAACCAGCAGATTCACCAGTGAGTGGAGGGAATGAGCAGATTCACCAGTGAGTGGAGAGAACTAGAAAATTCACCAGTGATTGGAGAGAACGAGCAGATTCACAAGTATATGGGGAGAACTGGCAGATTCGCCAGTGTTTGGAGAGAATTAACAGCTTCGCCAGTGAGTGGAGAGAACTAGCAGAGTCACCAGGCAGTGGAGGATACTGGCAGATTGGTCAGTGAGTGGAGAGAAAAAGCACATTCGCCAGTGAGTGGAGAGAACTTGCAGATTCGCTAGTGAGTGGTGTGAACCAACAGATTGACCAGTGAATGAACAAACAAGCAGATTCGCCACTGCTTGGAAGAGCCAACTGATTCACCCATGCATGGAGAGGACTAGCAGATTCGCCAGTGATTGGGGAGAACTAGCAGTTTCGCCAGAGAGTGGGGAAAACTAGCAAACTTGCCAGTGAGTAGAAGAAGCAGTAGGTCTGCCAGAGAGCGGAGGAAACTAGCAGATTCGACAGTGAGTGGACAGAACTTACAGATTCACCAGTGTGTGGAGAGAAATAAGAGATTCACCAGTGAGTGGAGAGAATTAGCAGATTCGCAGGTGAATGGGTAGAACTAGCAGATTCGGCAGTGAGTGGAGGGAACTAGCTTATTCACCAGTGAGCGGAGAGAAATAGCAGCTTTGCCAGTGAGTGGGGAGAACTAGCAAATTCACCAGTGAGTGGAGCGAACTAACAGATTCACCAGTGAGCGGAGAGAAATAGCAGCTTCACCAGTGATTGGAGGGAACTAGCAGATTCGCCAGTGAGTGGAGAGAACCAGCAGATTTACCAGTGGGCGGAGAGAACTTGCAGATTCGCCAATGAGTGGAGGGAACTAGCAGATTCACGAGTGAGTGGAGGGAACCAGCAGATTCACCAGTGAGTGGAGGGAAATAGCAGCTTCACCAGTGAGTGGAGGAAGCTAGCAGATTCGCCCGTGAGTGGAGGGAACTCGCAGATTCACCAGTGAGCGGAGTGAATAGCAACTTTACCAGTGAGTGGAGGGAACTAGCAAATTCGCCAGTGAGTGGAGAGAACTAGCAGATTGACCAGTGGGAGGAGAGAACTAGCAGATTCGCCAATGTGTGGAGAGAAATAGCTGTTTTGCCAGAAAGTGGAGGAAACTAGCAGATTTGCCCGTGAATGGAGAGTACTGGCAAATTCGCCAGTGAGTGGAGGAAACTAAAAGATTCGCCAGTGAGTGGAGAGAACTAAAAGATTCACCAGTGTTTGAAGAGAACTATCAGTTTCACCACTGAGTGGGGAGAACTAGCAATTTTGCCATGAGTGGAGAGAACTAGCAGATTCGCCAGTCAGTGGTGTGAACAGCAGATTGACCAGTGAATGGAGAAACAAGCAGATTCGCCAGTGTTTGGAAGAGCTACCTGATTCACCCATGAACGGAAAGGACTAGCAGATTTGCCAATGATTGGGGAGAACTAGCAGATTTGCCAGAGAGGGGAACACTAGCAGATTAGCCAGTGGGTGGAAGAACCAGCAGATCTGCCAGAGATTGCAGGAAACTAGCAGATTCACCAGTGAGTGGACAGAACTAACAGATTCACCAGTGTGTGGAGGGAACTAGCAGACTCACCAGTGAGCGGAGGGCAATAGCAGCTTCGCCAGTGAGTGGGGAAAACTAGCAGATTCACCAGTGAGTGGAGGGAACTAGCAGATTCTCCGGAGAGCGGAGAGAAATAGCAGATTTGCCCGGGATTGGAAGGACCTAGCAGATTCGCCAGTGAGTGGAGGGAACTAGCAGATTTGCCGGAGTGAGGAAAACTAGCAGATTAGCCAGTGGGTGGAAGAACCAGCTGATCTGACAGAGAGTGGAGGAAACTAGCTGATTCGCCAGTGAGTGGACAGTACTAACAGATACACCAGTGTGTGGACAGAACTAGCAGACTCACCTGTGAGTGGGGAGAACTAGCAGATTCGCCAATGACTGCAGGGAACTAGCAGATTCACCAGTGAGCGGAGGGAAATAGCAGCTTCGCCAGTGAGTGGAGAGAACTAGCAGATTCACCAGTGAGTGGAGGGAACTAGCAGATTCACCAGCGAGCGGAGAGAAATAGCAGATTCGCCAGGATTGGAGAGAACGAGCAGATTCGCCAGTGAGTGGAGGGATCTAGCGGATTTGCCAATGAGCGGAGAGAAATAGCAGCTTCGCCAGTGAGTGGAGGGAACTAGCAGATTCACCAGTGAGTGGAGAGAACTAGCAGTTTCTCCACTGGGCAGAGAGAACTAGCAGATTCACCAGTGAGTGGAGGGAACTAGCAGATTCACCAGTGAGTGGTGGGAACCAGCAGATTCACCAGTGACTGGAGGGAATGAGCAGATTCACCAGTGAGTGGAGAGAACAACAAAATTCATCAGTGATTGGAGAGAACGAGCAGATTCACTAGTATATGGGGAGAACTGGCAGATTCGCCAGTGTTTGGAGAGAATTAAAAGCTTCGCCAGTGAGTGGGGAGAACTAGCAGATTCGCCAGTGAGTGGAGGGAACTAGCAGATTAGCCAGTGGGCGGGGAGAAAAGCAGCTTTGCCAGTGAGTGGGTAGAACTAGCAGTTTCGCCAGTGAGTGGAGAGAACTAGCAAAATTGCTAGTGAGTGGGGAGAACTAGCAGAGTCACCAGGCAGTGGAGGATACTGGCAGATTAGTCAGTGAGTGGAGAGAATTAGCAGATTCGCCAGTGAGTGGAGGGAACTAGCAGATTCACCAGTGAGTGGTGGGAACTAGCAGATTCACCAGTGAGTGGAGGGAACCAGCAGATTCACCAGTGAGTGGAGGGAATGAGCAGATTCACCAGTGAGTGGAGAGAACTAGAAAATTCACCAGTGATTGGAGAGAACGAGCAGATTCACAAGTATATGGGGAGAACTGGCAGATTCGCCAGTGTTTGGAGAGAATTAACAGCTTCGCCAGTGAGTGGAGAGAACTAGCAGAGTCACCAGGCAGTGGAGGATACTGGCAGATTGGTCAGTGAGTGGAGAGAAAAAGCACATTCGCCAGTGAGTGGAGAGAACTTGCAGATTCGCTAGTGAGTGGTGTGAACCAACAGATTGACCAGTGAATGAACAAACAAGCAGATTCGCCACTGCTTGGAAGAGCCAACTGATTCACCCATGCATGGAGAGGACTAGCAGATTCGCCAGTGATTGGGGAGAACTAGCAGTTTCGCCAGAGAGTGGGGAAAACTAGCAAACTTGCCAGTGAGTAGAAGAAGCAGTAGGTCTGCCAGAGAGCGGAGGAAACTAGCAGATTCGACAGTGAGTGGACAGAACTTACAGATTCACCAGTGTGTGGAGAGAAATAAGAGATTCACCAGTGAGTGGAGAGAATTAGCAGCTTTGCCAGTGAGTGGGGAGAACTAGCAAATTCACCAGTGAGTGGAGCGAACTAACAGATTCACCAGTGAGCGGAGAGAAATAGCAGCTTCACCAGTGATTGGAGGGAACTAGCAGATTCGCCAGTGAGTGGAGGGAACTAGCTTATTCACCAGTGAGCGGAGAGAAATAGCAGCTTTGCCAGTGAGTGGGGAGAACTAGCAAATTCACCAGTGAGTGGAGCGAACTAACAGATTCACCAGTGAGCGGAGAGAAATAGCAGCTTCACCAGTGATTGGAGGGAACTAGCAGATTCGCCAGTGAGTGGAGAGAACCAGCAGATTTACCAGTGGGCGGAGAGAACTTGCAGATTCGCCAATGAGTGGAGGGAACTAGCAGATTCACGAGTGAGTGGAGGGAACCAGCAGATTCACCAGTGAGTGGAGGGAAATAGCAGCTTCACCAGTGAGTGGAGGAAGCTAGCAGATTCGCCCGTGAGTGGAGGGAACTCGCAGATTCACCAGTGAGCGGAGTGAATAGCAACTTTACCAGTGAGTGGAGGGAACTAGCAAATTCGCCAGTGAGTGGAGAGAACTAGCAGATTGACCAGTGGGAGGAGAGAACTAGCAGATTCGCCAATGTGTGGAGAGAAATAGCTGTTTTGCCAGAAAGTGGAGGAAACTAGCAGATTTGCCCGTGAATGGAGAGTACTGGCAAATTCGCCAGTGAGTGGAGGAAACTAAAAGATTCGCCAGTGAGTGGATAGAACTAAAAGATTCACCAGTGTTTGAAGAGAACTATCAGTTTCACCACTGAGTGGGGAGAACTAGCAATTTTGCCATGAGTGGAGAGAACTAGCAGATTCGCCAGTCAGTGGTGTGAACAGCAGATTGACCAGTGAATGGAGAAACAAGCAGATTCGCCAGTGTTTGGAAGAGCTACCTGATTCACCCATGAACGGAAAGGACTAGCAGATTTGCCAATGATTGGGGAGAACTAGCAGATTTGCCAGAGAGGGGAACACTAGCAGATTAGCCAGTGGGTGGAAGAACCAGCAGATCTGCCAGAGATTGCAGGAAACTAGCAGATTCACCAGTGAGTGGACAGAACTAACAGATTCACCAGTGTGTGGAGGGAACTAGCAGACTCACCAGTGAGCGGAGGGCAATAGCAGCTTCGCCAGTGAGTGGGGAAAACTAGCAGATTCACCAGTGAGTGGAGGGAACTAGCAGATTCTCCGGAGAGCGGAGAGAAATAGCAGATTTGCCCGGGATTGGAAGGACCTAGCAGATTCGCCAGTGAGTGGAGGGAACTAGCAGATTTGCCGGAGTGAGGAAAACTAGCAGATTAGCCAGTGGGTGGAAGAACCAGCTGATCTGACAGAGAGTGGAGGAAACTAGCTGATTCGCCAGTGAGTGGACAGTACTAACAGATACACCAGTGTGTGGACAGAACTAGCAGACTCACCTGTGAGTGGGGAGAACTAGCAGATTCGCCAATGACTGCAGGGAACTAGCAGATTCACCAGTGAGCGGAGGGAAATAGCAGCTTCGCCAGTGAGTGGAGAGAACTAGCAGATTCACCAGTGAGTGGAGGGAACTAGCAGATTCACCAGCGAGCGGAGAGAAATAGCAGATTCGCCAGGATTGGAGAGAACGAGCAGATTCGCCAGTGAGTGGAGAGAGCTAGCAGATTCACCAGTGAGTGGAGGGATCTAGCGGATTTGCCAATGAGCGGAGAGAAATAGCAGCTTCGCCAGTGAGTGGAGGGAACTAGCAGATTCACCAGTGAGTGGAGAGAACTAGCAGTTTCTCCACTGGGCAGAGAGAACTAGCAGATTCACCAGTGAGTGGAGGGAACTAACAGATTCACCAGTGAGTGGTGGGAACCAGCAGATTCACCAGTGACTGGAGGGAATGAGCAGATTCACCAGTGAGTGGAGAGAACAACAAAATTCATCAGTGATTGGAGAGAACGAGCAGATTCACTAGTATATGGGGAGAACTGGCAGATTCGCCAGTGTTTGGAGAGAATTAAAAGCTTCGCCAGTGAGTGGGGAGAACTAGCAGATTCGCCAGTGAGTGGAGGGAACTAGCAGATTAGCCAGTGGGCGGGGAGAAAAGCAGCTTTGCCAGTGAGTGGGTAGAACTAGCAGTTTCGCCAGTGAGTGGAGAGAACTAGCAAAATTGCTAGTGAGTGGGGAGAACTAGCAGAGTCACCAGGCAGTGGAGGATACTGGCAGATTAGTCAGTGAGTGGAGAGAATTAGCAGATTCGCCAGTGAATGGGGAGAACTTGCAGTTTCGCTAGTGAGTGGTGTGAACTAACAGATTGACCAGTGAATGAACAAACAAGCAGATTCGCCAGTGTTTGGAAGAGCCAACTGATTCACTCATGCATGGAGAGGACTAGCAGATTCGCCAGTGATTGGGGAGAACTAGCAGTTTCGCCAGAGAGTGGAGCAAACTAGCAGATTTGCCAGTGTGTGGACAGAACTTACAGATTCACCAGTGTGTGGAGAGAACTAAGAGATTCACCAGTGAATGGGGAGAAAAGCAGATTCATCAGTGAGGGGAGAGAATTAGCAGATTTGCTAGTGAATGGGTAGAACTAGCAGATTCGGCAGTGAGTGGAGGGATCTAGCATATTCACCAGTGAGCGGAGTGAAATAGCAGCTTTGCCAGTGAGTGGGGAGAACTAGCAAATTCACCAATGAGTGGAGGGAACTAGCAGATTCACCAGTGAGCGGAGAGAAATAGCAGCTTCGCCAGTGAGTGGAGGGAACTAGCAGATTCGCCAGTGAGGGGTGAGAAGCAGCAGATTCACCAGGGGGCGGAGAGAACTAGCAGATTCGCCAGTGAGTGGAGGGAAATAGCAGATTCAACAGTGAGTGGAGGGAAATAGCAGCTTCACCAGTGAGTGGAGGAAACTAGCAGATTCGCCCGTGAGTGGAGGGAACTCGCAGATTGACCAGTGAGCGGAGTGAAATAGCAGCTTCACCATGAGTGGAGGGAACTAGCAAATTCGCCAGTGAGTGGAGAGAACTAGCAGATTGACCAGTGGGAGGAGAGAACTAGCAGATTCGCCAATGAGTGGAGGGAACTAGCAGATTCACGAGTGAGTGGAGGGAACTAGGAGATTCATCAGTGAGTGGACGGAAATAGCAGATTCACCAATGTGTGGAGAGAAATAGCTGTTTTGCCAGAAAGTGGAGGAAACTAGCAGATTTGCCCGTGAATGGAGAGTACTGGCATATTCGCCAGTGAGTGGAGGAAACTAAAAGATTCGCCAGTGAGTGGAGAGAACTAAAAGATTCACTAGTGTTTGAAGAGAACTATCAGTTTCACCATTGAGTGGGGAGAACTAGCAATTTTGCCATGAGTGGAGAGAACTAGCAGATTCATCAGTGAGTGGAGAGAACTAGCATATTCGCCAGTGAGTGGTGTGAACAGCAGATTGACCAGTGAATGGAGAAACAAGCAGATTCGCCAGTGTTTGGAAGAGCTACCTGATTCACCCATGAACGGAAAGTACTAGCAGATTCGCCAGTGATTGGGGAGAACTAGCAGATTTGCCAGAGTGGGGAACACTAGCAGATTAGCCAGTGGGTGGAAGAACCAGCAGATCTGCCAGAGAGTGCAGGAAACTAGCAGATTCGCCAGTGAGTGGACAGAACTAACAGATTCACCAGTGTGTGAGAGAACCAGCAGACTCACCAGTGAGTGGGGAGAACTTGCAGATTCGCCAGTGAGTGGAGAGAATTAGCAGATTCGCCAGTGAATGGGGAGAACTAGCAAATTCGCCAGTGAGTGGAGGGAACTAGCAGATTCGCCAGTGAGCGGAGGGAAATAGCAGCTTCGCCAGTGAGTGGGGAGAACTAGCAGATTCACCGGTGAGTGGAGGGAACAAGCAGATGCTCCAGCTAGCGCAGCGAAATAGCAGATTTGCCAGGGATTGGAAGGACCTAGCAGATTCGCCAGTGAGTGGAGGGAACTAGCAGATTCTCTGGAGAGCGGAGAGAAATAGCAGCTCAGCTTCACCAGTGAGTGGAGGGAACTAGCAGATTCGCCAGTGAGTGGAGAGAACTAACAGTTTCACCAGTGAGTGGTGGGAACTAGCAGATTCACCTTTGAGTGGAGGGAATGAGCAGATCCACCAATGAATGGGGGGAACTAGCATATTCACCAGTGAGTGGAGGGAATGAGCAGATTCACCAGTGAGTGGAGAGAACTAGAAAATTCACCAGTGAGTGGAGAGAATGAGGAGATTCACAAGTATATTGGGAGAACTGGCAGATTCGGCAGTGAGTGGAGGGAACTAGCAGATTAGCCAATGAGCGGGGAGAAATAGCAGCTTCGCCAGTGAGTGGGGAGAACTAGCAGTTTCGCCAGTGAGTGGGGAGAACTAACAGAATTGCCAGTGAGTGGGGAAAACTAGCAGATTCACCGGTCAATAGAGGATACTGGCAGATTGATCAATGAGTGGAGAGAAATAGCAGATTCACCAGTGAGAGGAGGGAACTAGCAGATTCACCAGTGAGTGGTGGGAACCAGCAGATTCACCAGTGACTGGAGGGAATGAGCAGATTCACCAGTGAGTGGAGAGAACAACAAAATTCACCAGTGATTGGAGAGAACGAGCAGATTCCCTAGTATATGGGGAGAACTGGCAGATTCGCCAGTGTTTGGAGAGAATTAACAGCTTCGCCAGTGAGTGGGGAGAACTAGCAGATTCGCCAGTGAGTGGAGGGAACTAGCAGATTCGCCAGTGAGCGGGGAGAAAAGCAGCTTTGCCAGTGAGTGGGTAGAACTAGCAGTTTCGCCAGTGAGTGGAGAGAACTAGCAAAATTGCTAGTGAGTGGGGAGAACTAGCAGAGTCACCAGGCAGTGGAGGATACTGGCAGATTGGTCAGTGAGTGGAGAGAATTAGCAGATTCGCCAGTGAATGGGGAGAACTTGCAGTTTCGCTAGTGAGTGGTGTGAACTAACAGATTGACCAGTGAATGAACAAACAAGCAGATTCGCCAGTGTTTGGAAGAGCCAACTGATTCACTCATGCATGGAGAGGACTAGCAGATTCGCCAGTGATTGGGGAGAACTAGCAGTTTCGCCAGAGAGTGGAGCAAACTAGCAGATTTGCCAGTGTGTGGACAGAACTTACAGATTCACCAGTGTGTGGAGAGAACTAAGAGATTCACCAGTGAATGGGGAGAAAAGCAGATTCACCAGTGAGGGGAGAGAATTAGCAGATTTGCTAGTGAATGGGTAGAATTAGCAGATTCGGCAGTGAGTGGAGGGATCTAGCATATTCACCAGTGAGCAGAGTGAAATAGCAGCTTTGCCAGTGAGTGGGGAGAACTAGCAAATTCACCAATGAGTGGAGGGAACTAGCAGATTCACCAGTGAGCGGAGAGAAATAGCAGCTTCGCCAGTGAGTGGAGGGAACTAGCCGATTCGCCAGTGAGGGGTGAGAAGCAGCAGATTCACCAGGGGGAAGAGAGAACTAGCAGATTCGCCAGTGAGTGGAGGGAAATAGATGATTCACCAGTGAGTGGAGGGAAATAGCAGCTTCACCAGAGAGTGGAGGAAACTAGCAGATTCGCCCGTGAATGGAGGGAACTCGCAGATTGACCAGTGAGCGGAGTGAAATAGCAGCTTCACCAGTGAGTGGAGGGAACTAGCAAATTCGCCAGTGAGTGGAGAGAACTAGCAGATTCACCAGTGAGAGGAGGGAACTAGCAGATTCACCAGTGAGTGGAGTGAATGAGCAGATTCACCAGTGAGTGGAGGGAATGAGCAGATTCACCAGTGAGTGGAGAGAACAACAAAATTCACCAGTGATTGGAGAGAACGAGCAGATTCACTAGTATATGGGGAGAACTGGCAGATTCGCCAGTGTTTGGAGAGAATTAACAGCTTCGCCAGTGAGTGGGGAGAACTAGCAGATTCGCCAGTGAGTGGAGGGAACTAGCAGATTAGCCAGTGAGCGGGGAGAAAAGCAGCTTTGCCAGTGAGTGGGTAGAACTAGCAGTTTCGCCAGTGAGTGGAGAGAACTAGCAAAATTGCTAGTGAGTGGGGAGAACTAGCAGAGTCACCAGGCAGTGGAGGATACTGGCAGATTGGTCAGTGAGTGGAGAGAATTAGCAGATTCGCCAGTGAATGGGGAGAACTTGCAGTTTCGCTAGTGAGTGGTATGAACTAACAGATTGACCAGTGAATGAACAAGCAAGCAGATTCGCCAGTGTTTGGAAGAGCCAACTGATTCACTCATGCATGGAGAGGACTAGCAGATTCGCCAGTGATTGGGGAGAACTAGCAGTTTCGCCAGAGAGTGGAGCAAACTAGCAGATTTGCCAGTGTGTGGACAGAACTTACAGATTCACCAGTGTGTGGAGAGAACTAAGAGATTCACCAGTGAATGGGGAGAAAAGCAGATTCACCAGTGAGGGGAGAGAATTAGCAGATTTGCTAGTGAATGGGTAGAACTAGCAGATTCGGCAGTGAGTGGAGGGATCTAGCATATTCACCAGTGAGCGGAGTGAAATAGCAGCTTTGCCAGTGAGTGGGGAGAACTAGCAAATTCACCAATGAGTGGAGGGAACTAGCAGATTCACCAGTGAGCGGAGAGAAATAGCAGCTTCGCCAGTGAGTGGAGGGAACTCGCAGATTGACCAGTGAGCGGAATGAAATAGCAGCTTCACCAGTGAGTGGAGGGAACTAGCAGATTCGCCCGTGAGTGGAGGGAACTCGCAGATTGACCAGTGAGCGGAGTGAAATAGCAGCTTCACCAGTGAGTGGAGGGAACTAGCAAATTCGCCAGTGAGTGGAGAGAACTAGCAGATTGACCAGTGGGAGGAGAGAACTAGCAGATTCGCCAATGAGTGGAGGGAACTAGCAGATTCACGAGTGAGTGGAGGGAACTAGGAGATTCATCAGTGAGTGGACAGAAATAGCAGATTCGCCTATGTGTGGAGAGAAATAGCTGTTTTGCCAGAAAGTGGAGGAAACTAGCAGATTTGCCCGTGAATGGAGAGTACTGGCATATTCGCCAGTGAGTGGAGGAAACTAAAAGATTCGCCAGTGAGTGGAGAGAACTAAAAGATTCACCAGTGTTTGAAGAGAACTATCAGTTTCACCATTGAGTGGGGAGAACTAGCAATTTTGCCATGAGTGGAGAGAACTAGCAGATTCATCAGTGAGTGGAGAGAACTAGCATATTCGCCAGTGAGTGGTGTGAACAGCAGATTGACCAGTGAATGGAGAAACAAGCAGATTCGCCAGTGTTTGGAAGAGCTACCTGATTCACCCATGAACGGAAAGTACTAGCAGATTCGCCAGTGATTGGGGGAACTAGCAGATTTGCCAGAGTGGGGAACACTAGCAGATTAGCCAGTGGGTGGAAGAACCAGCAGATCTGCCAGAGAGTGCAGGAAACTAGCAGATTCGCCAGTGAGTGGACAGAACTAACAGATTCACCAGTGTGTGGAGAGAACCAGCAGACTCACCAGTGAGTGGGGAGAACTTGCAGATTCGCCAGTGAGTGGAGAGAATTAGCAGATTCGCCAGTGAATGGGGAGAACTAGCAAATTCGCCAGTGAGTGGAGGGAACTAGCAGATTCACCAGTGAGCGGAGGGAAATAGCAGCTTCGCCAGTGAGTGGGGAGAACTAGCAGATTCACCGGTGAGTGGAGGGAACTAGCAGATGCTCCAGCGAGCGCAGCGAAATAGCAGATTTGCCAGGGATTGGAAGGACCTAGCAGATTCGCCAGTGAGTGGAGGGAACTAGCAGATTCTCCGGAGAGCGGAGAGAAATAGCAGCTCAGCTTCACCAGTGAGTGGAGGGAACCAGCAGATTCGCCAGTGAGTGGAGAGAACTAACAGTTTCACCAGTGAGTGGTGGGAACTAGCAGATTCACCTGTGAGTGGAGGGAATGAGCAGATTCACCAATGAATGGGGGGAACTAGCATATTCACCAGTGAGTGGAGGGAATGAGCAGATTCACGAGTGAGTGGAGGGAACTAGGAGATTCAGCAGTGAGTGGACGGAAATAGCAGATTTGCCAATGTGTGGAGAGAAATAGCTGATTTGCCACAAAGTGGAGGAAACTAGCAGATTTGCCCGTGAATGGAGAGTACTGGCGAATTCGCCAGTGAGTGGAGGAAACTAAAAGATTCGCCAGTGAGTGGAGAGAACTAAAACCTTCACCAGTGCGTGGAGAGAACTATCAGTTTCACCAATGAGTGGGGAGAACTAGCAATTTTGCCATGAGAGGAGAGAACTAGCAGATTCGTCAGTGAGTGGAGAGAAATAGCACATTCGCCAGTGAGTGGAGAGAACTAGCAGATTCGCCAGTGAGTGGAGAGAAATAGAACATTCGCCAGTGAGTGGAGAGAACTAGCAGATTCGCCAGTGAGTGGTGTGAACAGCAGATTGACCAGTGAATGGAGAAACAAGCAGATTCGCCAGTGTTTGGAAGATCTACCTGATTCACCCATGAACGGAAAGGACTAGCAGATTCGCCAGTGATTGGGGAGAACTAGCAGATTTGCCAGAGTGGGGAACACTAGCAGATTAGCCAGTGAGTGGAAAAACTAGCAGATCTGCCAGAGAGTGGAGGAAACTAGCAGATTCGCCAGTGAGTGGACAGTACTAACAGATTCACCAGTGTGTGGAGAGAACTAGCAGACACACCAGTGCGTGGGGAGAACTAACAGATTCACCAGTGACTGGAGGGAACGAGCAGATTCACCAGCGAGCGGAGAGAAATAGCAGATTCGCCAGGAGTGGAGGGAACTAGCAGAGTCGCCAGTGAGTGGAGAGAGCTATCAGATTCACCAGTGAGTGGACGGGACTAGCGGATTTGACAATGAGCGGAGAGAAATAGCAGCTTCACCAGTGAGTGGAGGGAACTAGCAGATTCACCAGTGAGTGGAGAGAACTAGCCGTTTCTCCACTGGGCGGAGAGAACTAGCAGATTCGCCAATGAGTGGAGAGAACTAGCAGATTCCCCAGTGAGTGGAGGGAACAAGCAGATTCACCAGTGAGTGGTGAGAACTAGCAGATTCACCAGTGAGTGGAGGGAATGAGCAGAATCACCAGGGAGTGGAGGGAACCAGCAGATTCACCAGTGAGTGGAGAGAATTAGCCGTTTCTCCACTGGGCGGAGAGAACTAGCAGATTCGCCAATGAGTGGAGAGAACTAGCAGATTCCCCAGTGAGTGGAGGGAACAAGCAGATTCACCAGTGAGTGGTGGGAACTAGCAGATTCACCAGTGAGTGGAGGGAATGAGCAGAATCACCAGTGAGTGGAGGGAACCAGCAGATTCACCAGTGAGTGGAGGGAATTAGAAAATTCACCAGTTATTGGGGAGAACGAGCAGATTCACAAGTATATGGGGAGAACTGGCAGATTCGCCAGTGTTTGGAGAGAATTAACAGCTTCGCCAGTGAGTGGGGAGAACTAGCAGATTAGCCAGTGAGTGGAGGGAACTAGCAGATTAGCCAGTGAGCGGGGAGAAACAGCAGCTTTGCCAGTGAGTGGGGAGAACTAGCAGTTTCGCCAGTGAGTGGAGAGAACTAGCAGACTCACCAGTGAGTGGGGAGAACTAGCAGATTCGCCAGTGACTGGAGAGAACTAGCCGATTCACCAGTGAGTGGAGGGAACTAGCAGATTCACCAGCGAGCGGAGAGAAATAGCAGATACGCCAGGAGTGGAGGGAACTAGCAGAGTCGCCAGTGAGTGGAGAGAGCTAGCAGAGTCGCCAGTGAGTGGAGAGA
This sequence comes from Carcharodon carcharias, assembly GCF_017639515.1. NCBI lineage: Eukaryota > Metazoa > Chordata > Chondrichthyes > Lamniformes > Lamnidae > Carcharodon > Carcharodon carcharias. The sequence continues at coordinate 110,353,120 of NC_054474.1, read as the reverse complement.
GCTAGCAGATTCACCAGTGAGTGGAGTGAAATAGCGGATTTGCCAATGAGTGGAGGGAAATAACAGCTTCGCCAGTGATTGGAGGGAACTAGCAGATTCACCAGTGAGTGGAGAGAACTAGCAGTTTCTCCACTGGGCGGAGAGAACTAGCAGATTCGCCAATGAGTGGAGAGAACTAGCAGATTCACCAGTGAGTGGAGGGAACTAGCAGATTCACCAGTGAGTGGTGGGAACTAGCAGATTCACCAGTGAGTGGAGGGAACCAGCAGATTCACCAGTGAGTGGAGGGAATGAGCAGATTCACCAGTGAGTGGAGAGAACTAGAAAATTCACCAGTGATTGGAGAGAACGAGCAGATTCACAAGTATATGGGGAGAACTGGCAGATTCGCCAGTGTTTGGAGAGAATTAACAGCTTCGCCAGTGAGTGGAGAGAACTAGCAGAGTCACCAGGCAGTGGAGGATACTGGCAGATTGGTCAGTGAGTGGAGAGAAAAAGCACATTCGCCAGTGAGTGGAGAGAACTTGCAGATTCGCTAGTGAGTGGTGTGAACCAACAGATTGACCAGTGAATGAACAAACAAGCAGATTCGCCACTGCTTGGAAGAGCCAACTGATTCACCCATGCATGGAGAGGACTAGCAGATTCGCCAGTGATTGGGGAGAACTAGCAGTTTCGCCAGAGAGTGGGGAAAACTAGCAAACTTGCCAGTGAGTAGAAGAAGCAGTAGGTCTGCCAGAGAGCGGAGGAAACTAGCAGATTCGACAGTGAGTGGACAGAACTTACAGATCCACCAGTGTGTGGAGAGAAATAAGAGATTCACCAGTGAGTGGAGAGAATTAGCAGATTCGCAGGTGAATGGGTAGAACTAGCAGATTCGGCAGTGAGTGGAGGGAACTAGCTTATTCACCAGTGAGCGGAGAGAAATAGCAGCTTTGCCAGTGAGTGGGGAGAACTAGCAAATTCACCAGTGAGTAGAGCGAACTAGCAGATTCACCAGTGAGCGGAGAGAAATAGCAGCTTCGCCAGTGAGTGGAGGGAACTAGCAGATTCGCCAGTGAGTGGAGAGAACCAGCAGATTCAACAGTGGGCGGAGAGAACTAGCAGATTCGCCAATGACTGGGGAGAACTAGCAAATTCACCAGTTAGTGGAGGGAACTAGCAGATTCACCAGTGAGCAGAGAGAAATAGCAGCTTCGCCAGTGAGTGGAGGGAACTAGCAGATTCGCCAGTGAGTGGAGAGAACCAGCAGATTTACCAGTGGGCGGAGAGAACTTGCAGATTCGCCAATGAGTGGAGGGAACTAGCAGATTCACGAGTGAGTGGAGGGAACCAGCAGATTCACCAGTGAGCGGAGTGAAATAGCAACTTTACCAGTGAGTGGAGGGAACTAGCAAATTCGCCAGTGAGTGGAGAGAACTAGCAGATTGACCAGTGGGAGGAGAGAACTAGCAGATTCGCCAATGTGTGGAGAGAAATAGCTGTTTTGCCAGAAAGTGGAGGAAACTAGCAGATTTGCCCGTGAATGGAGAGTACTGGCAAATTCGCCAGTGTGTGGAGGAAACTAAAAGATTCGCCAGTGAGTGGAGAGAACTAAAAGATTCACCAGTGTGTGGAGGGAACTAGCAGACTCACCAGTGAGCGGAGGGCAATAGCAGCTTCGCCAGTGAGTGGGGAAAACTAGCAGATTCACCAGTGAGTGGAGGGAACTAGCAGATTCTCCGGAGAGCGGTGAGAAATAGCAGATTTGCCCGGGATTGGAAGGACCTAGCAGATTCGCCAGTGAGTGGAGGGAACTAGCAGATTCACCAGTGAGTGGAGTGAATGAGCAGATTCACCAGTGAGTGGAGGGAATGAGCAGATTCACCAGTGAGTGGAGAGAACAACAAAATTCACCAGTGATTGGAGAGAACGAGCAGATTCACTAGTATATGGGGAGAACTGGCAGATTCGCCAGTGTTTGGAGAGAATTAACAGCTTCGCCAGTGAGTGGGGAGAACTAGCAGATTCGCCAGTGAGTGGAGGGAACTAGCAGATTAGCCAGTGGGCGGGGAGAAAAGCAGCTTTGCCAGTGAGTGGGTAGAACTAGCAGTTTCGCCAGTGAGTGGAGAGAACTAGCAAAATTGCATCGTGAGTGGGGAGAACTAGCAGAGTCACCAGGCAGTGGAGGATACTGGCAGATTAGTCAGTGAGTGGAGAGAATTAGCAGATTCGCCAGTGAATGGGGAGAACTTGCAGTTTCGCTTGTGAGTGGTGTGAACTAACAGATTGACCAGTGAATGAACAAGCAAGCAGATTCGCCAGTGTTTGGAAGAGCCAACTGATTCACTCATGCATGGAGAGGACTAGCAGATTCGCCAGTGATTGGGGAGAACTAGCAGTTTCGCCAGAGAGTGGAGCAAACTAGCAGATTTGCCAGTGTGTGGACAGAACTTACAGATTCACCAGTGTGTGGAGAGAACTAAGAGATTCACCAGTGAATGGGGAGAAAAGCAGATTCACCAGTGAGGGGAGAGAATTAGCAGATTTGCTAGTGAATGGGTAGAATTAGCAGATTCGGCAGTGAGTGGAGGGATCTAGCATATTCACCAGTGAGCGGAGTGAAATAGCAGCTTTGCCAGTGAGTGGGGAGAACTAGCAAATTCACCAATGAGTGGAGGGAACTAGCAGATTCACCAGTGAGCGGAGAGAAATAGCAGCTTCGCCAGTGACTGGAGAGAACTAGCAGATTCGCCAGTGAGGGGTGAGAAGCAGCAGATTCACCAGGGGGCGGAGAGAACTAGCAGATTCGCCAGTGAGTGGAGGGAAATAGCAGCTTCACCAGTGAGTGGAGGAAACTAGCAGATTCGCCCGTGAGTGGAGGGAACTCGCAGATTGACCAGTGAGTGGAGTGAAATAGCAGCTTCACCAGTGAGTGGAGGGAACTAGCAGATTCGCCCGTGAGTGGAGGGAACTCGCAGATTGACCAGTGAGCGGAGTGAAATAGCAGCTTCACCAGTGAGTGGAGGGAACTAGCAAATTCGCCAGTGAGTGGAGAGAACTAGCAGATTGACCAGTGGGAGGAGAGAACTAGCAGATTCGCCAATGAGTGGAGGGAACTAGCAGATTCACGAGTGAGTGGAGGGAACTAGGAGATTCATCAGTGAGTGGACGGAAATAGCAGATTCGCCTATGTGTGGAGAGAAATAGTTGTTTTGCCAGAAAGTGGAGGAAACTAGCAGATTTGCCCGTGAATGGAGAGTACTGGCATATTCGCCAGTGAGTGGAGGAAACTAAAAGATTCGCCAGTGAGTGGAGAGAACTAAAAGATTCACCAGTGTTTGAAGAGAACTATCAGTTTCACCATTGAGTGGGGAGAACTAGCAATTTTGCCATGAGTGGAGAGAACTAGCAGATTCATCAGTGAGTGGAGAGAACTAGCATATTCGCCAGTGAGTGGTGTGAACAGCAGATTGACCAGTGAATGGAGAAACAAGCAGATTCGCCAGTGTTTGGAAGAGCTACCTGATTCACCCATGAACGGAAAGTACTAGCAGATTCGCCAGTGATTGGGGGAACTAGCAGATTTGCCAGAGTGGGGAACACTAGCAGATTAGCCAGTGGGTGGAAGAACCAGCAGATCTGCCAGAGAGTGCAGGAAACTAGCAGATTCGCCAGTGAGTGGACAGAACTAACAGATTCACCAGTGTGTGGAGAGAACCAGCAGACTCACCAGTGAGTGGGGAGAACTTGCAGATTCGCCAGTGAGTGGAGAGAATTAGCAGATTCGCCAGTGAATGGAGGGAACTAGCAGATTCACCAGTGAGCGGAGGGAAATAGCAGCTTCGCCAGTGAGTGGGGTGAACTAGCAGATTCACCGGTGAGTGGAGGGAACTAGCAGATGCTCCAGCGAGCGCAGCGAAATAGCAGATTTGCCAGGGATTGGAAGGACCTAGCAGATTCTCCAGTGAGTGGAGGGAACTAGCAGATTCTCCGGAGAGCGGAGAGAAATAGCAGCTCAGCTTCACCAGTGAGTGGAGGGAACTAGCAGATTTGCCAGTGAGTGGAGAGAACTAACAGTTTCACCAGTGAGTGGTGGGAACTAGCAGATTCACCTGTGAGTGGAGGGAATGAGCAGATTCACCAATGAATGGGGGGAACTAGCATATTCACCAGTGAGTGGAGGGAATGAGCAGATTCAACAGTGAGTGGAGAGAACTAGAAAATTCACCAGTGAGTGGAGAGAATGAGCAGATTCACAAGTATATGGGGAGAATTGGCAGATTCGCCAGTGAGTGGAGGGAACTAGCAGATTAGCCAATGAGCGGGGAGAAATAGCAGCTTCGCCAGTGAGTGGGGAGAACTAGCAGTTTTGCCAGTGAGTGGGGAGAACTAGCAGAATTGCTAGTGAGTGGGGAGAACTAGCAGATTCACCGGTCAATAGAGGATACTGGCAGATTGATCAGTGAGTGGAGAGAAATAGCAGATTCACCAGTGAGTGGAGAGAAATAGCAGATTCACCAGTGAGTGGAGAGAACTTGCAGATTCGCCCGTGAGTGGTGTGAACTTGCAGATTGACCAGTGAATGAAGAAACAAGCAGATTCGTGAGTGTTTGGCAGAGCTAACTGATTCACCCGTGCACGGAGAGGACTAGCAGATTCGCCAGTGATTGTGGAGAACTAGCAGATTGGCCAGAGGGTGTGGAACACTAACACATTTGCAGTGTTTGGAAGAACCTGAGGCTCTGCTAGAGAGAGGAGGAAACTAGCAGATTAGCCAGTGGGTGGAAAGAATTAACAAATTCACCAGTGTGTGGAGAGAACTAACAGATTCACCAGTGAATGGGGAGAAAAGCAGATTCACCAGTGAGTGGAGAGAATTAGCAGATTCGCCAGTGAATGGGGAGAACTAAGAGATTCACCAGTGTGTGGAGGGAACTGGCAGATTTACCAGTGAGCGGAGAGAAAGAGCAGCTTCGCCAGTGAGTGTGGAGAACTAGCAAATTCACCAGTGAGTGGAGGGAACTAGCAGATTTGCCAGAGTGTGGAACACTAGCAGATTAGCCAGTGGGTGGAAAAACCAGCAGATCTGCCAGAGAGTGGAGGAAACTAGCAGATTCGCCAGTGAGTGGACAGTACTAAAAGATTCACCAGTGTGTGGACAGAACTAGAAGACTCACCAGTGAGTGGGGAGAACTAGCAGATTCGCCAGTGACTGGAGGGAACTAGCAGATTCACCAGTGAGCGGAGGGAAATAGCAGCTTCGCCAGTGAGTGGAGAGAACTAGCAGATTCACCAGTGAGTGGAGGGAACTAGCAGATTCACCAGCGAGTGGAGAGAAATAGCAGATTTGTCAGGGAGTGGAGGGAACTAGCAGATTGGCCAGTGAGTGGAGAGAGCCAGCAGATTCAACAGTGAGTGGAGGGAACTAGCGGATTCGCCAGTGAGTGGAGAGAACTAGCAGATTCACCAGTGAGTGGAGGGAACTAGCAGATTCACCAGCGAGCGGAGAGAAATAGCAGATTCGCCAGGATTGGATAGAACTAGCAGATTCGCCAGTGAGTGGAGAGAGCTAGCAGATTCACCAGTGAGTGGAGGGAACTTGCGGATTTGCCAATGAGCGGAGAGAAATAGCAGCTTCGCCAGTGAGTGGAGGGAACTAGCAGATTCACCAGTGAGTGGAGAGAACTAGCAGTTTCTCCACTGGGCAGAGAGAACTAGCAGATTCGTCAATGAGTGGAGAGAACTAGCAGATTCACCAGTGAGTGGAGGGAACTAGCAGAATCACCAGTGAGTGGAGTGAATGAGCAGATTCACCAGTGAGTGGAGGGAATGAGCAGATTCACCAGTGAGTGGAGAGAACAACAAAATTCACCAGTGATAGGAGAGAACGAGCAGATTCACTAGTATATGGGGAGAACTGGCAGATTCGCCAGTGTTTGGAGAGAATTAACAGCTGCGCCAGTGAGTGGGGAGAACTAGCAGATTCGCCAGTGAGTGGAGGGAACTAGCAGATTAGCCAGTGGGCGGGGAGAAAAGCAGCTTTGCCAGTGAGTGGGTAGAACTAGCAGTTTCGCCAGTGAGTGGAGAGAACTAGCAAAATTGCAAGTGAGTGGGGATAACTACCAGAGTCACCAGGCAGTGGAGGATACTGGCAGATTGGTCAGTGAATGGAGAGAAATAGCACATTCGCCAGTGAGTGGAGAGAACTTGCAGTTTCGCTTGTGAGTGGTGTGAACTAACAGATTGACCATTGAATGGACAAGCAAGCAGATTCGCCAGTGTTTGGAAGAGCCAACTGATTCACCCATGCATGGAGAGGACTAGCAGATTCGCCATTGATTGGGGAGAACTAGCAGATTCGCCAGTGAGTGGTGTGAACAGCAGATTGACCAGTGAATGGAGAAACAAACAGATTCGCCAGTGTTTGGAAGAGCTACCTGATTCACCAATGAACGGAAAGGACTAGCAGATTCGCCTGTGATTGGGGAGAACTAGCAGATTTGCCAGAGTGGGGAACACTAGCAGATTAGCCAGTGGGTGGAAGAACCAGCAGATCTGCCAGAGAGTGAAGGAAACTAGCAGATTCGCCAGGGAGTGGACAGAACTAACAGATTCACCAGTGTGTGGAGAGAACAAGCAGACTCACCAGTGAGTGGGGAGAACTTGCAGATTCGCCAGTGAGTGGAGAGAATTAGCAGATTCTCCAGTGAATGGGGAGAACTAGCAAATTCGCCAGTGAGTGGAGGGAACTAGCAGATTCACCAGTGAGCGGAGGGAAATAGCAGCTTCGCCAGTGAGTGGGGAGAACTAGCAGATTCACCAGTGAGTGGAGGGAACTAGCAGATGCTCCAGCGAGCGCAGAGAAATAGCAGATTTGCCAGGGATTGGAAGGACCTAGCAGATTCACCAGTGAGTGGATGGAACTAGCGGATTCTCCAGAGAGCGGAGAGAAATAGTAGCTTCACCAGTGAGTGGTGGGACCTAGCAGATTCGCCAGTGAGTGGAGAGAACTAACAGTTTCACCAGTGAGTGGTGGGAACTAGCAGATTCACCTGTGAGTGGAGGGAATGAGCAGATTCACCAATGAATGGGGGGAACTAGCATATTCACCAGTGAGTGGAGGGAATGAGCAGATTCAACAGTGAGTGGAGAGAACTAGAAAATTCACCAGTGAGTGGAGAGAATGAGCAGATTCACAAGTATACGGGGAGAATTGGCAGATTCGCCAGTGAGTGGAGGGAACTAGCAGATTAGCCAATGAGCGGGGAGAAATAGCAGCTTCGCCAGTGAGTGGGGAGAACTAGCAGTTTTGCCAGTGAGTGGGGAGAACTAGCAGAATTGCTAGTGAGTGGGGAGAACTAGCAGATTCACCGGTCAATAGAGGATACTGGCAGATTGATCAGTGAGTGGAGAGAAATAGCAGATTCACCAGTGAGTGGAGAGAAATAGCAGATTCACCAGTGAGTGGAGAGAACTTGCAGATTCGCCAGTGAGTGGAGGGAACTAGCATATTCACCAGTGAGCGGAGTGAAATTGCAGCTTTGCCAGTGAGTGGGGAGAACTAGCAAATTCACCAGTGAGTGGAGGGAACTAGCAGATTCACCAGTGAGCGGATAGAAATAGCAGCTTCGCCAGTGAGTGGAGGGAACTAGAAGATTCGCCAGTGAGTGGTGAGAACCAGCAGATTCACGAGTGAGTGGAGGGAACCAGCAGATTCATCAGTGAGTGGAGGGAAATAGCATCTTCACCAGTGACTGGAGGAAACTAGCAGATTCGCCCGTGAGTGGAGGGAACTCGCAGATTCACCAGTGAGTGGAGTGAAATAGCAGCTTCACCAGTGAGTGGAGGGAACTAGCAAATTCGCCAGTGAGTGGAGAGAACTAGCAGATTGACCAGTGGGAGGAGAGAACTAGCAGATTCGCCAATGAGTGGAGGGAACTAGCAGATTCACGAGTGAATGGATGGAACTAGGAGATTCATCAGTGAGTGGACGGAAATAGCAGATTCGCCAATGTGTGGAGAGAAATAGCTGTTTTGCCAGAAAGTGGAGGAAACTAGCAGATTTGCCCGTGAATGGAGAGTACTGGCAAATTCGCCAATGAGTGGAGGAAACTAAAAGATTCGCCAGTGAGTGGAGAGAACTAAAAGATTCACCAGTGTTTGAAGAGAACTATCAGTTTCACCATTGAGTGGGGAGAACTAGCAATTTTGCCATGAGTAGAGAGAACTAGCAGATTCATCAGTGAGTGGAGAGAACTAGCAGATTCGCCAGTGAGTGGTGTGAACAGCAGATTGACCAGTGAATGGAAAAACAAGCAGATTCGCCAGTGTTTGGAAGGGCTACCTGATTCACCAACGAACGGAAAGGAATAGCAGATTCACCTGTGAGTGGAGAGAATTAGCAGATTCGCCAGTGAATGGGGAGAACTAGCAAATTCGCCAGTGAGTGGAGGGAACTAGCAGATTCACCAGTGAGCGGAGGGAAATAGCAGCTTCGCCAGTGAGTGGGGAGAACTAGCAGATTCACCAGTGAGTGGAGGGAACTAGCAGATGCTCCAGCGAGCGTAGAGAAATAGCAGATTTGCCAGGGATTGGAAGGACCTAGCAGATTCGCCAGTGAGTGGGGAGAACTAGCGGATTCTCCAGAGAGCGGAGAGAAATAGCAGCTTCACCAGTGAGTGGAGGGAACTAGCAGATTCGCCAGTGAGTGGAGAGAACTAAAAGTTTCACCAGTGAGTGGTGGGAACTAGCAGATTCACCTGTGAGTGGAGAGAATGAGCAGATTCACCAATGAATGGAGGGAATTAGCAAATTCACCAGTGAGTGAAGGGAATGAGCAGATTCAACAGTGAGTGGAGAGCACTAAAAATTCACCAGTGAGTGGAGAGAATGAGCAGATTCACAAGTATATGGGGAGAATTGGCAGAGTCGCCAGTGAGTGGAGGGAACTAGCAGATTAGCCAATGAGCGGGGAGAAATAGCAGCTTCGCCAGTGAGTGGGGAGAACTAGCAGTTTCGCCAGTGAGTGGGGAGAACTAGCAGAATTGCTAATGAGTGGGGAGAACTAGCAGATTCACCGGTCAATAGAGGATACTGGCAGATTGATCAGTGAGTGGAGAGAAATAGCAGATTCACCAGTGAGTGGAGAGAAATAGCAGATTCGCCAGTAAGTGGAGTGAACTTGCAGATTCGCCAGTGAAAGAAGAAACAAGCAGATTCGTGAGTGTTTGGCAGAGCTAACTGATTCACCCATGCACGGATAGGACTAGCAGATTCGCCAGTGATTGTGGAGAACTAGCAGATTGGCCAGGGAGTGTGGAACACTAACAGATTTGCAGTGTTTGGAAGAACCAGAGGCTCTGCCAGAGAGAGGAGGAAACTAGCAGATTCGCCAGTGGGTGGAAAGAACTAACACATTCACCAGTGTGTGGAGAGAACTAACAGATTCACCATTGAATGAGGAGAAAAGCACATTCACCAGTGAGTGGAGAGAATTAGCAGATTCGCCAGTGAATGGGGAGAACTAACAGATTCGCCAGTGTGTGGAGGGAACTGGCAGATTTACCAGTGAGCGGAGAGAAAGAGCAACTTCGCCAGTGAGTGTGGTGAACTAGCAAATTCACCAGTGAGTGGAGGGAAATAGCAGATTCACCAGTGAGTGGTGGGATCTAGCAGATTCACCAGTGAGTGGAGTGAATGAGCAGATTCACCAGTTAGTGGAGGGAATGAGCAGATTCACCAGTGCGTGGAGAGAACAACAAAATTCACCAGTGATTGGAGAGAACGAGCAGATTCACAAGTATATGGGGAGAACTGGCAGATTCGCCAGTGTTTGGAGAGAATTAACAGATTCGCCAGTGAGTGGGGAGAAATAGCAGATTCGCCAGTGAGTGGAGGGAACTAGCAGATTAGCCAGTGAAAGAAGAAACAAGCAGATTCGTGAGTGTTTGGCAGAGCTAACTGATTCACCCATGCACGGATAGGACTAGCAGATTCGCCAGTGATTGTGGAGAACTAGCAGATTGGCCAGAGAGTGTGGAACACTAACAGATTTGCAGTGTTTGGAAGAACCAGAGGCTCTGCCAGAGAGAGGAGGAAACTAGAAGATTCGCCAGTGGGTGGAAAGAACTAACAAATTCACCAGTGTGTGGAGAGATCTAACAGATTCACCATTGAATGAGGAGAAAAGCAGATTCACCAGTGAGTGGAGAGAATTAGCAGATTCGCCAGTGAATGGGGAGAACTAACAGATTCGCCAGTGTGTGGAGGATACTGGCAGATTTACCAGTGAGCGGAGAGAAAGAGTTACTTCGCCAGTGAGTGGAGTGAACTAGCAAATTCACCAGTGAGTGGAGGGAAATAGCAGATTCACCAGTGAGTGGTGGGATCTAGCAGATTCACCAGTGAGTGGAGTGAATGAGCAGATTCACCAGTTAGTGGAGGGAAAGAGCAGATTCACCAGTGAGTGGTGAGAACAACAAAATTCACCAGTGATTGGAGAGAACGAGCAGATTCACAAGTATATGGGGAGAACTGGCAGATTCGCCAGTGTTTGGAGAGAATTAACAGATTCGCCACTGAGTGGGGAGACCTAGCAGATTCGCCAGTGAGTGGAGTGAACTAGCAGATTAGCCAGTGAGCGGGGAGAAATAGCAGCTTTGCCAGTGAGTGGGGAGAACTAGCAGTTTTGCAGTGATTGGAGAGAACTAGTAAAATTGCTAGTGAGTGGGGAGAACTAGCAGAGTCACCAGGCAGTGGAGGATACTGGCAGATTGGTCAGTGAGTGGAGAGAAATAGCACATTCGCCAGTGAGTGGAGAGAACTTGCAGATTCGCTTGTGAGTGGTGTGAACTCACAGATTGACCAGTGAATGAACAAACAAGCAGATTCGCCAGTGTTTGGAAGAGCCAACTGATTCACCCATGCATGGAGAGGATTGGCAGATTCGCCAGTGATTGGAGAGAACTAGCAGTTTCGCCAGAGAGTGTGGAAAACTAGCAGATTTGCCAGTGAGTAGAAGAAGCAATAGGTCTGCCAGAGAGTGGAGGAAACTAGCAGATTTGCCAGTGAGTGGACAGAACTTACAGATTCACCAGTGTGTGGAGAGAACTAAGAGATTCACCACTGAATGGGGGGAAAAGCAGATTCACCAGTGAGTGGAGAGAATTAGAAGATTCGCTAGTGAATGGGTAGAACTAGCTGATTCGGCAGTGAGTGGAGGGAACTAGCATATTCACCAGTGAGCGGAGAGAAATAGCAGCTTTGCCAGTGAGTGGGGAGAACAAGCAAATTCACTAGTGAGTGGAGGGAACTAGCAGATTCGCCAGTGAGTGGTGGGATCTAGCAGCTTCACCAGTGAGTGGAGTGAATGAGCAGATTCACCAGTGAATGTAGGGAATGAGCAGATTCACCAGTGAGTGGGGAGAAGAACAAAATTCACCAGTGATTGGAGAGAACGAGCAGATTCACAAGTATATGGGGAGAACTGGCAGATTCGCCAGTGTTTGGAGAGAATTAACAGATTCACCAGTGAGTGGGGAGACCTAGCAGATTCGCCAGTGAGTGGAGGGAACTAGCAGATTAGCCAGTGAGCGGGGAGAACTAGCATTTTCCCCAGTGGGTGGAGAGAACTAGCAAAATTGCTAGTGAGTGGGGAGAACTAGCAGAGTCACCAGGCAGTGGAGGATACTGGCAGATTGGTCAGTGAGTGGAGAGAAATAGCACATTCGCCAGTGAGTGGAGAGAACTTGCAGATTCGCTTGTGAGTGGTGTGAACTAACAGATTGACCAGTGAACGAACAAACAAGCACATTCGCCAATGTTTGGAAGTGCCAACTGATTCACCCATGTACGGAGAGGAGTAGCAGATTCGCCAGTGATTGGGGAGAACTAGCAGTTTCGCCAGAGAGTGGGGAAAATTAGCAGATTTGCCAGTGAGTAGAAGAAGCAGTAGGTCTGCCAGAGAGCGGAGGAAACTAGCAGATTTGCCAGTGAGTGGACAGAACTTACAGATTCACCAGTGTGTGGAGAGAACTAAGAGATTCACCAGTGAATGGGGGGAAAAGCAGATTCACCAGTGAGTGGAGACAATTAGCAGATTCGCCAGTGAATGGGGAGAACTAGCAAATTCGCCAGTGAGTGGAGGGAACTAGCAGATTCACCAGTGAGAGGAGGGAAATAGTAGCTTCGCCAGTGAGTGGGGAGAACTAGCAGATTCACCAGTGAGTGGAGGGAACTAGCAGATGCTCCAGCGAGCGCAGAGAAATAGCAGATTTGCCAGGGTTTGGAAGGACCTAGCAGATTCGCCAGTGAGTGGATGGAACAAGCGGATTCTCCAGAGAGCGGAGAGAAATAGCAGCTTCACCAGTGAGTGTAGTGAACTTGCAGATTCGCCAGTGAAAGAAGAAACAAGCAGATTCGTGAGTGTTTGGCAGAGCTAACTGATTCACCCATGCACGGATAGGACTAGCAGATTCGCCAGTGATTGTGGAGAACTAGCAGATTGGCCAGGGAGTGTGGAACACAACAGATTTGCAGTGTTTTGAAGAACCAGAGGCTCTGCCAGAGAGAGGAGGAAACTAGCAGATTCGCCAGTGGGTGGAAAGAACTAGCAAATTCACCAGTGTGTGGAGAGAACTAACAGATTCACCATTGAATGAGGAGAAAAGCAGATTCACCAGTGAGTGGAGAGAATTAGCAGATTCGCCAGTGAATGGGGAGAACTAACAGATTCGCCAGTGAGTGGAGGGAATGAGCTGATTAACCAGCGAGTGGAGAGAACTAGAAAATTAACCAGTAAGTGGAGAGAACTAGCCGATTCACAAGTATATGGGGAGAACTGGCAGATTCACCAGTGTTTGGAGAGAATTAACAGATTCACCAGTGAGTGGGGAGAACTAGCAGATTAGCCAGTGAGTGGAGGGAACTAGCAGATTAGCCAGTGATCGGAGGAAAATAGCAGCTTCGCCAGTGAGTGGAGAGAACCAGTAGATTCACCAGTGAGTGGAGGGAACTAGCAGATTCACCAGTGAGTGGAGAGAACTAGCAGTTTCTCCACTGGGCAGAGAGAACTAGCAGATTCGCCAATGAGTGGAGAGAACTAGCAGAATCACCAGTGAGAGGAGGGAAATAGCAGATTCACCAGTGAGTGGTGGGATCTAGCAGATTCACCAGTGAGTGGAGTGAATGAGCAGATTCACCAGTGAGTGGAGTGAATGAGCAGATTCACCAGTGAGTGGAGAGAACAGCAAAATTCACCAGTGAGTGGAGAGAACGAGCAGATTCACAAGTATATGGGGAGAACTGGCAGATTCGCCAGTGTTTGGAGAGAATTAACAGATTCACCAGTGAGTGGGGAGAACTAGCAGGTTAGCCAGTGAGTGGAGGGAACTAGCAGATTAGCCAGTGAGCAGGGAGAAATAGCAGCTTTGCCAATGTTTGGTGAGAACTAGCAGTTTCGCCATTGATTGGAGAGAACTAGCAAAATTGCTAGTGAGTGGGGAGAACTAACAGAGTCACCAGGCAGTGGAGTATACTGGCAGATTGGTCAGTGAGTGGAGAAAAATAGCACATTCTCCAGTGAGTGGAGAGAACTTGCAGATTCGCTAGTGAGTGGTGTGAACTAACAGATTGACCAGTGAATGAACAAACGAGCAGATTCGCCAATGTTTGGAAGATCCAACTGATTCACCCATGCATGGAGAGGACTAGCAGAATCGCCTGTGATTGGGGAGAACTAGCAGTTTCACCAGAGAGCGGGGAAAACTAGCAGATTGCTAGTGAGTAGAAGAAGAAGTAGGTCTGCCAGAGAGCGGAGGAAACAAGCAGATTCGCGAGTGAGTGGACAGTACTAACAGATTCACCAGTGTGTGGACAGAACTAGAAGACTCACCAGTGAGTGGGGAGAACTAGCAGATTCGCCAGTGACTGGAGGGAACTAGCAGATTCACCAGTGATCGGAGGAAAATAGCAGCTTCGCCAGTGAGTGGAGAGAACTATTAGTTTAACCAGTGAGTGGAGGGAACTAGCTGATTCACCAGCGAGCGGAGAGAAATAGCAGATTCGCCAGGGAGTGGAGGGAACTAGCGGATTCGCCAGTGAGCAAAGAGAAATAGTAGCTTCGCCAGTGAGTGGAGGGAACTAGCAGATTCACCAGTGAGTGGAGAGAACTAGCAGTTTCTCCACTGGGCAGAGAGAACTAGCAGATTCGTCAATGAGTGGAGAGAACTAGCAGATTCACCAGTGAGAGGAGGGAAATAGCAGATTCACCAGTGAGTGGTGGGATCTAGCAGATTCACCAGTGAGTGGAGTGAATGAGCAGATTCACCAGTGAGTGGAGGGAATGAGCAGATTCACCAGTGAGTGGAGAGAACAACAAAATTCACCAGTGATTGGAGAGAACGAGCAGATTCACAAGTATATGGGGAGAATTTGCAGATTCTCCAGTGTTTGGAGAGAATTAACAGATTCGCCAGTGAGTGGGGAGACCTAGCAGATTCGCCAGTGAGTGGAGGGAACTAGCAGATTAGCCAGTGAGCGGGGAGAAATAGCAGCTTTGCCAGTGACTGGGGAGAACTAGCAGTTTTGCAGTGATTGTAGAGAACTAGTAAAATTGCTAGTGAGTGGGGAGAACTAGCAGAGTCACCAGGCAGTGGAGGATACTGGCAGATTGGTCAGTGAGTGGAGAGAAATAGCACATTCGCCAGTGAGTGGAGAGAACTTGCAGATTCGCTTGTGAGTGGTGTGAACTCACAGATTGACCAGTGAATGAACAAACAAGCAGATTCGCCAGTGTTTGGAAGAGCCAACTGATTCACCCATGCATGGAGAGGACTAGCAGATTCGCCAGTGATTGGGGAGAACTAGCAGTTTCGCCAGAGAGTGTGGAAAACTAGCAGATTTGCCAGTGAGTAGAAGAAGCAATAGGTCTGCCAGAGAGTGGAGGAAACTAGCAGATTTGCCAGTGAGTGGACAGAACTTACAGATTCACCAGTGTGTGGAGAGAACTAAGAGATTCACCACTGAATGGGGGGAAAAGCAGATTCACCAGTGAGTGGAGAGAATTAGCTGATTCGCTAGTGAATGGGTAGAACTAGCAGATTCGGCAGTGAGTGGTGGGATCTAGCAGCTTCACCAGTGAGTGGAGTGAATGAGCAGATTCACCAGTGAATGTAGGGAATGAGCAGATTCACAAGTATATGGGGAGAACTGGCAGATTCGCCAGTGTTTGGAGAGAATTAACAGATTCACCAGTGAGTGGGGAGACCTAGCAGATTCGCCAGTGAGTGGAGGGACCTAGCAGATTAGCCAGTGAGCGGGGAGAACTAGCAGTTTCCCCAGTGAGTGGAGAGAACTAGCAAAATTGCTAGTGAGTGGGGAGAACTTGCAGAGTCACCAGGCAGTGGAGGATACTGGCAGATTCGCCAGTGAGTGGAGAGAACTTGCAGATTCGCTTGTGAGTGGTGTGAACTAACAGATTGACCAGTGAATGAACAAACAAGCAGATTCGCCAATGTTTGGAAGAGCCAACTGATTCACCCATGCATGGAGAGGAGTAGCAGATTCGCCAGTGATTGGGGAGAACTAGCAGTTTCGCCAGAGAGTGGGGAAAACTAGCAGATTTGCCAGTGAGTAGAAGAAGCAGTAGGTCTGCCAGAGAGTGGAGGAAACTAGCAGATTTGCCAGTGAGTGGACAGAACTTACAGATTCACCAGTGTGTGGAGAGAACTAAGAGATTCACCAGTGAATGGGGAGAACTAGCAAATTCGCCAGTGAGTGGAGGGAACTAGCAGATTCACCAGTGAGCAGAGGGAAATAGCAGCTTCGCCAGTGAGTGGGGAGAACTAGCAGATTCACCAGTGAGTGGAGGGAACTAGCAGATGCTCCAGCGAGCGCAGAGAAATAGCAGATTTGCCAGGGATTGGAAGGCCCTAGCAGATTCGCCAGTGAGTGGATGGAACTAGCGGATTCTCCAGGGAGCGGAGAGAAATAGCAGCTTCACCAGTAAGTGGAGGGAACTAGCAGATTCGCCAGTGAGTGGAGAGAACTAACAGTTTCACCAGTGAGTGGTGGGAACTAGCAGATTCACCTGTGAGTGGAGAGAATGAGCAGATTCAACAGTGAGTGGAGAGAACTAAAAATTCACCAGTGAGTGGAGAGAATGAGCAGATTCACAAGTATATGGGGAGAATTGGCAGATTCGCCAGTGATTGGAGGGTACTAGCAGATTAGCCAATGAGTGGGGAGAAATAGCAGCTTCGCCAGTGAGTGGGGAGAACTAGCAGTTTCGCCAGTGAGTGGGGAGAACTAGCAGAATTGCTAATGAGTGGGGAGAACTAGCAGATTCACCGGTCAATAGAGGATACTGGCAGATTGATCAGTGAGTGGAGAGAAATAGCAGTTTCGCCAGTAAGTGGAGTGAACTTGCAGATTTGCCAGTGAAAGAAGAAACAAGCAGATTCGTGAGTGTTTGGCAGAGCTATTGATTCACCCATGCACGGATAGGACTAGCAGATTCGCCAGTGATTGTGGAGAACTAGCAGATTGGCCAGAGAGTGTGGAACACTAACAGATTTGCAGTGTTTGGAAGAACCAGAGGCTCTGCCAGAGAGAGAAGGAAACTAGCAGATTCGCCAGTGGGTGGAAAGAACTAACAAATTCACCAGTGTGTGGAGAGAACTAACAGATTCACGATTGAATGAGGAGAAAAGCACATTCACCAGTGAGTGGAGAGAATTAGCAGATTCGCCAGTGAATGGGGAGAACTAACAGATTCGCTAGTGTGTGGAGGGAACTGGCAGATTTACCAGTGAGCGGAGAGAAAGAGCAACTTCGCCAGTGAGTGTGGTGAACTAGCAAATTCACCAGTGAGTGGAGGGAACTAGAAGACTCACCAGTGAGTGGGGAGAACTAGTAGATTCACCAGTTAGAGGAGGGAACTAGCAGATTCACCAGCGAGCGGAGAGAAATAGCAGATTTGCCAGGGGGTGGAGGGAACTAGCAGATTGGCCACTGAGTGGAGAGAGCTAGCAGATTCACCAGTGAGTGGAGAGAACTAGCGGATTCGCCAGTGAGCGGAGAGAAATAGCAGCTTCGCCAGTGAGTGGAGGGAACTAGCAGATTTACCAGTGAGTGGAGAGAACTAGCAGTTTCTCCACTGGGCAGAGAGAACTAGCAGATTCGCCAATAAGTGGAGAGGACTAGCAGATTCACCAGTGAGAGGAGGGAACTAGCAGATTCACCAGTGAGTGGTGGGATCTAGCAGATTCACCAGTGAGTGGAGTGAATGAGCAGATTCACCAGTGAGTGGAGGGAATGAGCAGATTCACCAGTGAGTGGAGAGAACAACAAAATTCACCAGTGATTGGGGAGAACTAGCAGTTTCGCCAGAGAGTGGGGAAAACTAGCAGATTTGCCAGTGAGTGGACAGAACTTACAGATTCACCAGTGTTTGGAGAGAACTAAGAGATTCACCAATGAATGGGGGGAAAAGCAGATTCTCCAGTGAGTGGAGAGAATTAGCAGATTCGCTAGTGAACAGGTAGAACTAGCAGATTCAGCAGTGAGTGGAGGGAACTAGCATATTCCCCAGTGAGCGGAGAGAAATAGCAGCTTTGCCAGTGAGTAGGGAGAACAAGCAAATTCACCAGTGAGTGGAGGGAACTAGCAGATTCGCCAGTGAGCGGAGAGAAATAGCAGCTTCACCAGTGAGTGGAGGGAACTAGCCGATTCGCCAGTGAGTGGAGAGAACTAGCATATTCAGCAGTGAGTGGAAGGAAATAGCAGATTCACCAATGAGTGGTAAGAAATAGCTGATTTGCCAGAAAGTGGAGGAATCTAGCAGACTCGCCCGGAAGTGGAGAGTACTAGCAAATTCTCCAAAGAGTGGAGGAAGCTAAAAGCTTCGCCAGTGAGTGGAGAGAACTATCAGTTTCACCAGTGAGTGTGGAGAGCTCGCAGTTTTGCCATGAGTGGAGAGAACTAGCAGATTCGCCAGTGAGTGGAGAGAACTATCAGATTCACCAGTGAGTGGTGTGAACAGCAGATTGACCAGTGAATGGAGAAACGAGCAGATTTGCCAGTGTTTCGAAGAGCTACCTGATTTCACCCTTGCACAGAAAGGTCTAGCAGATTCGCCAGTGATTGGGGAGAACTAGCAGATTCACCAGTGAGTGGGGAGAACTAGCAGTTTCGCCAGTGAGCAGAGAGAAATAGGATCTTTTCCAGAGAGTGGAGGGCACTAGCAGTTTCGTCAGTGAGTGGAGATAAATAGCACATTCGCCAGTGAGTGGAGAGAACTAGCAGATTCGCCAGTGAGTGGTGTGAACAGCAGATTGACCAGTGAATGGAGAAACAAGCAGATTCGCCAATGTTTGGAAGAGCTACCTGATTCACCCATGAACGGAAAGGACTAGCAGATTCGCCTGTGTTGGGGAGAACTAGCAGATTTGCCAGAGTGGGGAACACTAGTAGATAAGCCAGTGGGTGGAAGAACCAGCAGATCTGCCAGAGAGTGGAGGAAACTAAATGATTCGCCAGTGAGAGGACAGTACTAACAGATTCACCAGTGTGTGGAGAGAACTAGCAGACCCACCTGTGAGTGGGGAGAACTACCAGATTCGCCAGTGACTGGAGGGAACTAGCAGATTCACCAGTGAGCGGAGGGAACTAGCAGCTTCGCCAGTGAGTGGAGAGAATTAGCAGATTCACCAGTGAGTGGAGGGAACTAGGAGATTCACCAGCTAGAGGAGAGAAAGAGCAGATTTGCCAGGGCGTGGAGGGAACTAGCAGATTCACCAGTGAGTGGAGAGAACTAGCAGATTCACCAGTGAGTGGAGGGAACGAGCAGATTCGCCAGTGAGCGGAGAGAAATAGTAGCTTCGCCAGTGAGTGGAGGGAACTAGCAGATTCGCCAGTGAGTGGAGAGAACTAGCAGTTTCTCCACTGGGCGAAGAGAACTAGCAGATTCGCCAATGAGTGGAGAGAACTAGCAGATTCACCAGTGAGTGGAGGGAACTAGCAGATTCACCAGTGATTGGTGGGAACTAGCTTATTCACCAGTGAGTGGAGGGAATGAGCTGATTAACCAGTGAGTGGAGAGAACTAGAAAATTCACCAGTGAGTGGAGAGAACGAGCAGATTCACAAGTATATGGGGAGAACTGGCAGATTCACCAGTGTTTGGAGAGAATTAACAGATTCACCAGTGAGTGGGGAGAACTAGCAGATTAGCCAGTGAGTGGAGGGAAATAGCAGATTAGCCAGTGATCGAGGGAAAATAGCAGCTTCGCCAGTGAGTGGAGAGAACTAGTAGATTCACCAGTGAGTGGAGGGAACTAGCAGATTAGCCAGTGAGTGGGGAGAACTAGCAGTTTCCCCAGTGAGTGGAGAGAATTAGTAAAATTGCTAGTGAGTGGGGAGAACTAGCAGAGTCACCAGGCAGTGGAGGATACTGGCAGATTGGTCAGTGACTGGAGAGAAATAGCACATTCGCCAATGAGTGGAGAGAACTTGCAGATTCGCTTGTGAGTGGTGTGAACTCACAGATTGACCAGTGAATGAACAAACAAGCAGATTCGCCAATGTTTGGAAGAGCCAACTGATTCACCCATGCATGGAGAGGAGTAGCAGATTCGCCAGTGATTGGGGAGAACTAGCAGTTTCGCCAGGAGTGGGGAAAGCTAGCAGATTTGCCAGTGAGTAGAAGAAGCAGTAGGTCTGCCAGAGAGTGGAGGAAACTAGCAGATTTGCCAGTGAGTGGACAGAACTTACAGATTCACCAGTGTGTGGAGAGAACTAAGAGATTCACCAGTGAATGGGGGAAAAGCAGATTCGCCAGTGAATGGGGAGAACTAGCAAATTCGCCAGTGAGTGGAGGGAACTAGCAGATTCACCAGTGAGCGGAGGGAAATAGCAGCTTCGCCAGTGAGTGGGGAGAACTAGCAGATTCACCAGTGAGTGGAGGGAACTAGCAGATGCTCCAGCGAGCGCAGAGAAATAGCAGATTTGCCAGGGATTGGAAGGCCCTAGCAGATTCGCCAGTGAGTGGATGGAACTAGCGGATTCTCCAGAGAGCGGAGAGAAATAGCAGCTTCACCAGTGAGTGGAGGGAACTAGCAGATTCACCTGTGAGTGGAGAGAATGAGCAGATTCACCAATGAATGGAGGGAATTAGCAAATTCACAAGTGAGTGGAGGGAATGAGCAGATTCAACAGTGATTGGAGAGAACTAAAAATTCACCAGTGAGTGGAGAGAAGGAGAAGATTCACAAGTATATGGGGAGAATTGGCAGCTTCGCCAGTGAGTGGGGAGAACTAGCAGTTTCGCCAGTGAGTGGGGAGAACTAGCAGAATTGCTAATGGGTGGGGAGAACTAGCAGATTCACCGGTCAATAGAGGATACTGGCAGATTGATCAGTGAGTGGAGAGAAATAGCAGATTCACCAGTGAGTGGAGAGAAATAGCAGATTCACCAGTAAGTGGAGTGAACTTGCAGATTCGCCAGTCAAAGAAGATACAAGCAGATTCGTGAGTGTTTGGCAGAGCTAATTGATTCACCCATGCACGGATAGGACTAGCAGATTCGCCAGTGATTGTGGAGAACTAGCAGATTGGCCAGAGAGTGTGGAACACTAACAGATTTGCAGTGTTTGGAAGAATCAGAGGCTCTGCCAGAGAGAGGAGGAAACTAGCAGATTCGCCAGTGGGTGGAAAGAACTAACAAATTCACCAGTGTGTGGAGAGAACTAACAGATTCACCATTGAATGAGGAGAAAAGCAGATTCACCAGAGAGTGGAGAGAATTAGCAGATTCGCCAGTGAATGGGGAGAACTAACAGATTCGCCAGTGTGTGGAGGGAACTGGCAGATTTACCAGTGAGCGGAGAGAAAGAGCAGCTTCGCCAGTGAGTGGAGAGAACTAGTAGATTCACCAGTGAGTGGGGAGAACTAGCAGATTAGCCAGTGAGTGGAGGGAACTAGCAGATTAGCCAGTGATCGGAGGAAAATAGCAACTTCGCCAGTGAGTGGAGAGAACTAGTAGATTCACCAGTGAGTGGAGGGAACTAGCAGATTCACCAGCGAGCGGAGAGAAATAGCAGCTTCGCCAGTGATTGGAGGGAACTAGCAGATTCACCAGTGAGTGGAGAGAACTAACAGTTTCTCCACTGGGCAGAGAGAACTAGCAGATTCGCCAATGAGTGGAGAGAACTAGCGGATTCGCCAGTGAGCAAAGAGAAATAGCAGCTTCGCCAGTGAGTGGAGGGAACTAGCAGATTCACCAGTGAGTGGAGAGAACTAACAGTTTCTCCACTGGGCAGAGAGAACTAGCAGATTCGCCAATGAGTGGAGAGAACTATCGGATTCACCAGTGAGAGGAGGGAAATAGCAGATTTACCAGTGAGTGGTGGGATCTAGCAGATTCACCAGTGAGTGGAGTGAATGAGCAGATTCACCAGTGAGTGGAGGGAATGAGCAGATTCACCAGTGAGCGGAGAGAACAACAAAATTCACCAGTGATTGGAGAGAACGAGCAGATTCACAAGTCTATGGGGAGAACTGGCAGATTCGCCAGTGTTTGGAGAGAATTAACAGATTCGCCAGTGAGTGGGGAGACCTAGCAGATTCGCCAGTGAGTGGAGGGAACTAGCAGATTAGCCAGTGAGCGGGGAGAAATAGCAGCTTTGCCAGTGAGTGGGGAGAACTAGCAGTTTCGCAGTGATTGGAGAGAACTAGTAAAATTGCTAGAGGGTGGGGAGAACTAGCAGAGTCACCAGGCAGTGGAGGATACTGGCAGATTGGTCAGTGAGTGGAGAAAAATAGCACATTCTCCAGTGAGTGGAGAGAACTTGCAGATTCGCTAGTGAGTGGTGTGAACTAACAGATTGAGCAGTGAATGAACAAACGAGCAGGTTCGCCAATGTTTGGAAGAGCCAACTGATTCACCCATGCATGGAGAGGACTAGCAGATTCGCCTGTGATTGGGGAGAACTAGCAGTTTCACCAGAGAGCGGGGAAAACTAGCAGATTGCTAGTGAGTAGAAGAAGAAGTAGGTCTGCCAGAGAGTGGAGGAAACTAGCAGATTCGCGAGTGAGTGGACAGTACTAACAGATTCACCAGTGTGTGGACAGAACTAAAAGACTCACCAGTGAGTTGGGAGAACTAGCAGATTCGCCAGTGACTGGTGGGAACTAGCAGATTCACCAGTGATCGGAGGAAAACAGCAGCATCGCCAGTGAGTGGAGAGAACTAGTAGATTCACCAGTGAGTGGAGAGAACTAGCGGATTCGCCAGTGAGCAAAGAGAAATAGCAGCTTTGCCAGTGAGTGGAGGGAACTAGCAGATTCACCAGTGAGTGGAGAGAACTAGCAGTTTCTCCACTGGGCAGAGAGAACTAGCAGATTCGCCAGTGAGTGGAGAGAAATAGCAGATTCGCCAGGGAGTGGAGGGAACTAGCAGATTGGCCAGTGAGTGGAGAGAGTTAGCAGATTCACCAGTGAGTGGAGAGGACTAGCGGATTCGCCAGTGAGCCAAGAGAAATAGCAGCTTCGCCAGTGAGTGGAGGGAACTAGCAGATTCACCAGTGAGTGGAGAGAACTAGCTGTTTCTCCACTGGGCAGAGAGAACTAGCAGATTCGCCAATGAGTGGAGAGAACTAGCAGATTCACCAGTGAGAGGAGGGAAATAGCAGATTCACCAGTGAGTTGTGGGATCTAGCAGATTCACCAGTGAGTGGAGTGAATGAGCAGATTCACCAGTGTGTGGAGGGAATGAGCAGATTCACCAGTGAGTGGAGAGAACAACAAAATTCACCAGTGAATGGAGAGAACGAGCAGATTCACAAGTATATGGGGAGAACTGGCAGAGTCACCAGTGTTTGGAGAGAATTAACAGATTCGCCAGTGAGTGGGGAGACCTAGCAGATTCGCCAGTGAGTGGAGGGAACTAGCAGATTCGCCAGTGAGCAGGGAGAAATAGCAGCTTTGCCAGTGAGTGGGGTGAACTAGCAGTTTCGCAGTGATTGGAGAGAACTAGCAAAATTGCTAGAGGGTGGGGAGAACTAGCAGAGTCACCAGGCAGTGGAGGATACTGGCAGATTGGTCAGTGACTGGAGAGAAATAGCACATTCGCCAGTGAGTGGAGAGAACTTGCAGATTTGCTTGTGAGTGGTGTGAACTCACAGATTGACCAGTGAATGAACAAACAAGCAGATTCGCCAATGTTTGGAAGAGCCAACGGATTCACCCATGCATGGAGAGGACTAGTAGATTCGCCAGTGATTGGGGAGTACTAGCAGTTTCACCAGAGAGCGGGGAAAATTAGCAGATTGCTAGTGAGTAGAAGAAGAAGTAGGTCTGCCAGAGAGCGGAGGAAACTAGCAGATTCGCGAGTGAGTGGACAGTACTAACAGATTCACCAGTGTGTGGACAGAACTAGAAGACTCACCAGTGAGTGGGGAGAACTAGCAGATTCACCAGTGAGCGGAGGGAAATAGCAGCTTCGCCAGTGAGTGGAGAGAACTAGTAGATTCACCAGTTAGTGGAGGGAAGTAGCAGATTCACCAGCGAGCGGAGAGAAATAGCAGATTTGCCAGGGAGTGGAGGGAACTAGCAGATTGGCCAGTGAGTGGAGAGAGCTAGCAGATTCACCAGTGAGTGGAGAGAACTAGCGGATTCGCCAGTGAGCGGAGAGAAATAGTAGCTTCGCCTGTGAGTGGAGGGAACTAGCAGATTTACCAGTGAGTGGAGAGAACTAGCAGTTTCTCCACTGGGCAGAGAGAACTAGCAGATTCGCCAATGAGTGGAGAGGACTAGCAGATTCACCAGTGAGAGGAGGGAACTAGCAGATTCACCAGTGAGTGGTGGGATCTAGCAGATTCACCAGTGAGTGGAGTGAATGAGCAGATTCAGTGGAGGGAATGAGCAGATTCACCAGTGAGTGTAGAGAACAACAAAATTCACCAGTGAATGGGGAGAACTAGCAGTTTCGCCAGAGAGTGGGGAAAACTAGCAGATTTGCCAGTGAGTAGAAGAAGCAGTAGGTCTGCCAGATTGTTGAGGAAACTAGCAGATTTGCCAGTGAGTGGACAGAACTTACAGAGCCACCCGTGTTTGGAGAGAACTAAGAGATTCACCATTGAATGGGGGGAAAAGCAGATTCTCCAGTGAGTGGAGAGAATTAGCAGATTCGCTAGTGAACGGGTAGAACTAGCAGATTCGGCAGTGAGTGGAGGGAACTAGCATATTCCCCAGTGAGCGGAGAGAAATAGCAGCTTTGCCAGTGAGTAGGGAGAACAAGCAAATTCACCAGAGAGTGGAGGGAACTAGCAGATTCGCCAGTGAGCGGAGAGAAATAGCAGCTTCACCAGTGAGTGGAGGGAACTAGCCGATTCGCCAGTGAGTGGAGAGAACTAGCAGATTCAGCAGTGAGTGGAAGGAAATAGCAGATTCACCAATCAGTGGTAAGAAATAGCTGATTTATGAAATAGTAAAATTGCTAGAGGGTGGGGAGAACTAGCAGAGTCACCAGGCAGTGGAGGATACTGGCAGATTGGTCAGTGAGTGGAGAAAATAGCACATTCTCCAGTGAGTGGAGAGAACTTGCAGATTCGCTAGTGAGGGTGTGAACTAACAGATTGAGCAGTGAATGAACAAACGAGCAGATTCGCCAATGTTTGGAAGAGCCAACTGATTCACCCATGCATGGAGAGGACTAGCAGATTCGCCTGTGATTGGGGAGAACTAGCAGTTTCACCAGAGAGCGGGGAAAACTAGCAGATTGCTAGTGAGTAGAAGAAGAAGTAGGTCTGCCAGAGAGCGGAGGAAACTAGCAGATTCGCGAGTGAGTGGACAGTACTAACAGATTCACCAGTGTGTGGACAGAACTAGAAGACTCACCAGTGAGTGGGGAGAACTAGCAGATTCGCCAGTGACTGGAGGGAACTAGCAGATTCACCAGTGATCGGAGGAAAACAGCAGCTTCGCCAGTGAGTGGAGAGAACTAGTAGATTCACCAGTGAGTGGAGAAATAGCGGATTCGCCAGTGAGCAAAGAGAAATAGCAGATTCACCAGTGAGTGGAGAGAACTAGCAGTTTCTCCACTGGGCAGAGAGAACTAGCAGATTCGCCAATGAGTGGAGAGAAATAGCACATTCGCCAGGGAGTGGAGGGAACTAGCAGATTGGCCAGTGAGTGGAGAGAGTTAGCAGATTCACCAGTGAGTGGAGAGAACTAGCGGATTCGCCAGTGAGCAAAGAGAAATAGCAGCTTCACCAGTGAGTGGAGGGAACTAGCAGATTCACTAGTGAGTGGAGAGAACTAGAAGTTTCTCCACTGGGCAGAGAGAACTAGCAGATTCGCCAATGAGTGGAGAGAACTAGCAGATTCGCCAGTGAGAGGAGGGAAATAGCAGATTCACCAGTGAGTGGTGGGTTCTAGCAGATTCACCAGTGAGTGGAGTGAATGAGCAGATTTACCAGTGAGTGGAGTGAATGAGCAGATTCACCAGTGAGTAGAGAGAACAACAAAATTCACCAGTGATTGGAGAGAACGAGCAGATTCACAAGTATATGGGGAGAACTGGCAGATTCGCCAGTGTTTGGAGAGAATTAACAGATTCGCCAGTGAGTGGGGAGACCTAGCAGATTCGCCAGTGAGTGGAGGGAACTAGCAGATTAGCCAGTGAGCGGGGAGAAATTACAGCTTTGCCAGTGAGTGGGGAGAACTAGCAGTTTCGCAGTGATTGGAGAGAACTAGCAAAATTGCTAGTGAGTGGGGAGAACTAGCAGAGTCACCAGGCAGTGGAGGATACTGGCAGATTGGTCAGTGAGTGGAGAGAAATAGCACATTCGCCAGTGAGTGGAGAGAACTTGCAGATTCGCTTGTGAGTGGTGTGAACTCACAGATTGACCAGTGAATGAACAAACAAGCAGATTCGCCAGTGTTTGGAAGAGCCAACTGATTCACCCATGCATGGAGAGGACTAGCAGATTCGCCAGTAATTGGGGAGAACTAGCAGTTTCGCCAGAGAGTGGGGAAAACTAGCAGATTTGCCAGTGAGTAGAAGAAGCAGTAGGTCTGCCAGAGAGTGGAGGAAACTAGCAGATTTGCCAGTGAGTGGACAGAACTTACAGATTCACCATTGTGTGGAGAGAACTAAGAGATTCACCAGTGAATGGGGGGAAAAGCAGATTCACCAGTGAGTGGAGAGAATTAGCAGATTCGCTAGTGAATGGGTAGAACTAGCAGATTCGGCAGTGAGTGGCCGGAACTAGCATATTCACCAGTGAGCGGAGAGAAATAGCAGCTTTGCCAGTGAGTGGGAAGAACAAGCAAATTCACTAGTGAGTGAAGGGAACTAGCAGATTCGCCAGTGAGTGGTGTGATCTAGCAGCTTCACCAGTGAGTGGAGTGAATGAGCAGATTCACCAGTGAGTGGGGAGAAGAACAAAATTCACCAGTGATTGGAGAGAACGAGCAGATTCACAAGTATATGGGGAGAACTGGCAGATTCGCCAGTGTTTGGAGAGAATTAAAAGATTCGCCAGTGAGTGGGGAGACCTAGCAGATTCGCCAGTGAGTGGAGGGAACTAGCAGATTAGCCAGTGAGCGGGGAGAACTAGCAGTTTCCCCATTGAGTGGAGAGAACTAGCAAAATTGCTAGTGAGAGGGGAGAACTAGCAGTTTCGAAAGTGAGTGGAGGGAACTAGCAGATTAGCCAGTGAGCGGGGAGAAATAGCAGCTTTGCCAGTGAGTGGGGAGAACTAGCAGTTTCGCAGTGATTGGAGAGAACTAGTAAAATTGCTAGTGAGTGGGGAGAACTAGCAGAGTCACCAGGCAGTGGAGGATACTGGCAGATTGGTCAGTGACTGGAGAGAAATAGCACATTCGCCAGTGAGTGGAGAGAACTTGCAGATTCGCTTGTGAGTGGTGTGAACTCACAGATTGACCAGTGAATGAACAAACAAGCAGATTCGCCAGTGTTTGGAAGAGCCAACTGATTCACCCATGCATGGAGAGGACTAGCAGATTCGCCAGTGATTGGGGAGAACTAGCAGTTTCGCCAGAGAGTGTGGAAAACTAGCAGATTTGCCAGTGAGTAGAAGAAGCAATAGGTCTGCCAGAGAGTGGAGGAAACTAGCAGATTTGCCAGTGAGTGGACAGTACTAACAGATTCACCAGTGTGTGGAGAGAACTAGCAGTCTCACCAGTGAGTGGGGAGAACTACCAGATTCGCCAGTGACTGGAGGGAACTAGCAGATTCACCAGTGAGCGGAGGGAACTAGCAGCTTCGCCAGTGAGTGGAGAGAACTAGCAGATTCACCAGTGAGTGGAGGGAACTAGGAGATTCACCAGCTAGAGGAGAGAAAGAGCAGATTTGCCAGGGCGTGGAGGGAACTAGCAGATTCACCAGTGAGTGGAGGGAACTAGGAGATTCACCAGCTAGAGGAGAGAAAGAGCAGATTTGCCAGGGCGTGGAGGGAACTAGCAGATTCACCAGTGAGTGGAGAGAACCAGCAGATTCACCAGTGAGTGGAGGGAATGAGCGGATTCGCCAGTGAGCGTAGAGAAATAGTAGCTTCGCCAGTGAGTGGAGGGAACTAGCAGATTCACCAGTGAGTGGAGAGAACTAGCAGTTTCTCCACTGGGCGGAGAGAACTAGCAGATTCGCCAATGAGTGGAGAGAACTAGCAGATTCACCAGTGAGTGGAGGGAACTAGCAGATTCACCAGTGATTGGTGGGAACTAGCTTATTCACCAGTGACTGGAGGGAATGAGCTGATTAACCAGTGAGTGGAGAGAACTAGAAAATTCACCAGTGAGTGGAGAGAACGAGCAGATTCACAAGTATATGGGGAGAACTGGCAGATTCACCAGTGTTTGGAGAGAATTAACAGATTCACCAGTGAGTGGGGAGAACTAGCAGATTAGCCAGTGAGGGGAGGGAACTAGCAGATTAGCCAGTGATCGGAGGAAAATAGCAGCTTCGCCAGTGAGTGGAGGGAACTAGCAGATTCACCAGTGAGTGGAGAGAACTAGCAGTTTCTCCACTGGGCAGAGAGAACTAGCAGATTCTCCAATGAGTGGAGAGAACTAGCAGAATCACCAGTGAGAGGAGGGATCTAGCAGATTCACCAGTGAGTGGAGTGAATGAGCAGATTCACCAGTGAGTGGAGTGAATGAGCAGATTCACCAGTGAGTGGAGAGAACAACAAAATTCACCAGTGAGTGGAGAGAACGAGCAGATTCACAAGTATATGGGGAGAACTGGCAGATTCGCCAGTGTTTGGAGAGAATTAACAGATTCGCCAGTGAGTGGGGAGACCTAGCAGTTTCGCCAGTGAGTGGAGGGAACTAGCAGATTAGCCAGTGAGCGGGGAGAAATAGCAGCTTTGCCAGTGAGTGGGGAGAACTAGCAGTTTCGCAGTGATTGGAGAGAACTAGTAAAATTGCTAGTGAGTGGGGAGAACTAGCAGAGTCACCAGGCAGTGGAGGATACTGGCAGATTGGTCAGTGAGTGGAGAGAAATAGCACATTCGCCAGTGAGTGGAGAGAACTTGCAGATTCGCTTGTGAGTGGTGTGAACTCACAGATTGACCAGTGAATGAACAAACAAGCAGATTCGCCAGTGTTTGGAAGAGCCAACTGATTCACCCATGCATGGAGAGGACTAGCAGATTCACCAGTGATTGGGGAGAACTAGCAGTTTCGCCAGAGAGTGTGGAAAACTAGCAGATTTGCCAGTGAGTAGAAGAAGCAATAGGTCTGCCAGAGAGTGGAGGAAACTAGCAGATTTGCCAGTGAGTGGACAGAACTTACAGATTCACCAGTGTGTGGAGAGAACTAAGAGATTCACCAGTGAATGGGGGGAAAAGCAGATTCAACAGGGAGTGGAGAGAATTAGCAGATTCGCTAGTGAATGGGTAGAACTAGCAGATTCGGCAGTGAGTGGAGGGAACTAGCATATTCACCAGTGAGCGGAGAGAAGTAGCAGCTTTGCCAGTGAGTGGGGAGAACAAGCAAATTCACTAGTGAGTGGAGGGAACTAGCAGATTTCCCAGTGAGTGGTGGGATCTAGCAGCTTCACCAGTGAGTGGAGTGAATGAGCAGATTCACCAGTGAATGTAGGGAATGAGCAGATTCACCAGTGAGTGGGGAGAAGAACAAAATTCACCAGTGATTGGAGAGAACGAGCAGATTCACAAATATATGGGGAGAACTGGCAGATTCGCCAGTGTTTGGAGAGAATTAACAGATTCACCAGTGAGTGTGGAGACCTAGCAGATTCGCCAGTGAGTGGAGGGAACTAGCAGATTAGCCAGTGAGTGGGGAGAACTAGCAGTTTCCCCAGTGAGTGGAGAGAATTAGTAAAATTGCTAGTGAGTGGGGAGAACTAGCAGAGTCACCAGGCAGTGGAGGATACTGGCAGATTGGTCAGTGACTGGAGAGAAATAGCACATTCGCCAGTGAGTGGAGAGAACTTGCAGATTCGCTTGTGAGTGGTGTGAACTCACAGATTGACCAGTGAATGAACAAACAAGCAGATTCGCCAATGTTTGGAAGAGCCAACTGATTCACCCATGCATGGAGAGGACTAGCAGATTCGCCAGTGATTGGGGAGAACTAGCAGTTTCGCCAGGAGTGGGGAAAGCTAGCAGATTTGCCAGTGAGTAGAAGAAGCAGTAGGTCTGCCAGAGAGTGGAGGAAACTAGCAGATTTGCCAGTGAGTGGACAGAACTTACAGATTCACCAGTGTGTGGAGAGAACTAAGAGATTCACCAGTGAATGGGGGGAAAAGCAGATTCGCCAGTGAATGGGGAGAACTAGCAAATTTGCCAGTGAGTGGAGGGAACTAGCAGATTCACCAGTGAGCGGAGGGAAATAGCAGCTTCGCCAGTGAGTGGGGAGAACTAGCAGATTCACCAGTGAGTGGAGGGAACTAGCAGATGCTCCAGCGAGCGCAGAGAAATAGCAGATTTGCCAGGGATTGGAAGGCCCTAGCAGATTCGCCAGTGAGTGGATGGAACTAGCGGATTCTCCAGAGAGCGGAGAGAAATAGCAGCTTCACCAGTGAGTGGAGGGAACTAGCAGATTCACCTGTGAGTGGAGAGAATGAGCAGATTCACCAATGAATGGAGGGAATTAGCAAATTCACAAGTGAGTGGAGGGAATGAGCAGATTCAACAGTGATTGGAGAGAACTAAAAATTCACCAGTGAGTGGAGAGAAGGAGCAGATTCACAAGTATATGGGGAGAATTGGCAGCTTCGCCAGTGAGTGGGGAGAACTAGCAGTTTCGCCAGTGAGTGGGGAGAACTAGCAGAATTGCTAATGGGTGGGGAGAACTAGCAGATTCACCGGTCAATAGAGGATACTGGCAGATTGATCAGTGAGTGGAGAGAAATAGCAGATTCACCAGTGAGTGGAGAGAAATAGCAGATTCGCCAGTAAGTGGAGTGAACTTGCAGATTCGCCAGTCAAAGAAGATACAAGCAGATTCGTGAGTGTTTGGCAGAGCTAATTGATTCACCCATGCACGGATAGGACTAGCAGATTCGCCAGTGATTGTGGAGAACTAGCAGATTGGCCAGAGAGTGTGGAACACTAACAGATTTGCAGTGTTTGGAAGAATCAGAGGCTCTGCCAGAGAGAGGAGGAAACTAGCAGATTCGCCAGTGGGTGGAAAGAACTAACAAATTCACCAGTGTGTGGAGAGAACTAACAGATTCACCATTGAATGAGGAGAAAAGCAGATTCACCAGAGAGTGGAGAGAATTAGCAGATTCGCCAGTGAATGGGGAGAACTAACAGATTCGCCAGTGTGTGGAGGGAACTGGCAGATTTACCAGTGAGCGGAGAGAAAGAGCAGCTTCGCCAGTGAGTGGAGAGAACTAGTAGATTCACCAGTGAGTGGGGAGAACTAGCAGATTAGCCAGTGAGTGGAGGGAACTAGCAGATTAGCCAGTGATCGGAGGAAAATAGCAACTTCGCCAGTGAGTGGAGAGAACTAGTAGATTCACCAGTGAGTGGAGGGAACTAGCAGATTCACCAGCGAGCGGAGAGAAATAGCAGCTTCGCCAGTGAGTGGAGGGAACTAGCAGATTCACCAGTGAGTGGAGAGAACAAGCAGTTTCTCCACTGGGCAGAGAGAACTAGCAGATTCGCCAATGAGTGGAGAGAACTAGCGGATTCGCCAGTGAGCAAAGAGAAATAGCAGCTTCGCCAGTGAGTGGAGGGAACTAGCAGATTCACCAGTGAGTGGAGAGAACTAACAGTTTCTCCACTGGGCAGAGAGAACTAGCAGATTCGCCAATGAGTGGAGAGAACTATCGGATTCACCAGTGAGAGGAGGGAAATAGCAGATTTACCAGTGAGTGGTGGGATCTAGCAGATTCACCAGTGAGTGGAGTGAATGAGCAGATTCACCAGTGAGTGGAGGGAATGAGCAGATTCACCAGTGAGCGGAGAGAACAACAAAATTCACCAGTGATTGGAGAGAACGAGCAGATTCACAAGTCTATGGGGAGAACTGGCAGATTCGCCAGTGTTTGGAGAGAATTAACAGATTCGCCAGTGAGTGGGGAGACCTAGCAGATTCGCCAGTGAGTGGAGGGAACTAGCAGATTAGCCAGTGAGCGGGGAGAAATAGCAGCTTTGCCAGTGAGTGGGGAGAACTAGCAGTTTCGCAGTGATTGGAGAGAACTAGTAAAATTGCTAGAGGGTGGGGAGAACTAGCAGAGTCACCAGGCAGTGGAGGATACTGGCAGATTGGTCAGTGAGTGGAGAAAAATAGCACATTCTCCAGTGAGTGGAGAGAACTTGCAGATTCGCTAGTGAGTGGTGTGAACTAACAGATTGAGCAGTGAATGAACAAACGAGCAGGTTC
This sequence comes from Carcharodon carcharias, assembly GCF_017639515.1. Taxonomy (NCBI): domain Eukaryota; kingdom Metazoa; phylum Chordata; class Chondrichthyes; order Lamniformes; family Lamnidae; genus Carcharodon; species Carcharodon carcharias. The sequence goes on along the minus strand of NC_054474.1, from coordinate 110,321,258 downwards.
GCCAATGTTTGGAAGAGCCAACTGATTCACCCATGCATGGAGAGGACTAGCAGATTCGCCTGTGATTGGGGAGAACTAGCAGTTTCACCAGAGAGCGGGGAAAACTAGCAGATTGCTAGTGAGTAGAAGAAGAAGTAGGTCTGCCAGAGAGCGGAGGAAACTAGCAGATTCGCGAGTGAGTGGACAGTACTAACAGATTCACCAGTGTGTGGACAGAACTAAAAGACTCACCAGTGAGTTGGGAGAACTAGCAGATTCGCCAGTGACTGGTGGGAACTAGCAGATTCACCAGTGATCGGAGGAAAACAGCAGCATCGCCAGTGAGTGGAGAGAACTAGTAGATTCACCAGTGAGTGGAGAGAACTAGCGGATTCGCCAGTGAGCAAAGAGAAATAGCAGCTTTGCCAGTGAGTGGAGGGAACTAGCAGATTCACCAGTGAGTGGAGAGAACTAGCAGTTTCTCCACTGGGCAGAGAGAACTAGCAGATTCGCCAGTGAGTGGAGAGAAATAGCAGATTCGCCAGGGAGTGGAGGGAACTAGCAGATTGGCCAGTGAGTGGAGAGAGTTAGCAGATTCACCAGTGAGTGGAGAGGACTAGCGGATTCGCCAGTGAGCCAAGAGAAATAGCAGCTTCGCCAGTGAGTGGAGGGAACTAGCAGATTCACCAGTGAGTGGAGAGAACTAGCTGTTTCTCCACTGGGCAGAGAGAACTAGCAGATTCGCCAATGAGTGGAGAGAACTAGCAGATTCACCAGTGAGAGGAGGGAAATAGCAGATTCACCAGTGAGTTGTGGGATCTAGCAGATTCACCAGTGAGTGGAGTGAATGAGCAGATTCACCAGTGTGTGGAGGGAATGAGCAGATTCACCAGTGAGTGGAGAGAACAACAAAATTCACCAGTGAATGGAGTAGAACGAGCAGATTCACAAGTATATGGGGAGAACTGGCAGAGTCACCAGTGTTTGGAGAGAATTAACAGATTCGCCAGTGAGTGGGGAGACCTAGCAGATTCGCCAGTGAGTGGAGGGAACTAGCAGATTCGCCAGTGAGCAGGGAGAAATAGCAGCTTTGCCAGTGAGTGGGGAGAACTAGCAGTTTCGCAGTGATTGGAGAGAACTAGCAAAATTGCTAGAGGGTGGGGAGAACTAGCAGAGTCACCAGGCAGTGGAGGATACTGGCAGATTGGTCAGTGACTGGAGAGAAATAGCACATTCGCCAGTGAGTGGAGAGAACTTGCAGATTTGCTTGTGAGTGGTGTGAACTCACAGATTGACCAGTGAATGAACAAACAAGCAGATTCGCCAATGTTTGGAAGAGCCAACGGATTCACCCATGCATGGAGAGGACTAGCAGATTCGCCAGTGATTGGGGAGTACTAGCAGTTTCACCAGAGAGCGGGGAAAATTAGCAGATTGCTAGTGAGTAGAAGAAGAAGTAGGTCTGCCAGAGAGCGGAGGAAACTAGCAGATTCGCGAGTGAGTGGACAGTACTAACAGATTCACCAGTGTGTGGACAGAACTAGAAGACTCACCAGTGAGTGGGGAGAACTAGCAGATTCACCAGTGAGCGGAGGGAAATAGCAGCTTCGCCAGTGAGTGGAGAGAACTAGTAGATTCACCAGTTAGTGGAGGGAAGTAGCAGATTCACCAGCGAGCGGAGAGAAATAGCAGATTTGCCAGGGAGTGGAGGGAACTAGCAGATTGGCCAGTGAGTGGAGAGAGCTAGCAGATTCACCAGTGAGTGGAGAGAACTAGCGGATTCGCCAGTGAGCGGCGAGAAATAGTAGCTTCGCCTGTGAGTGGAGGGAACTAGCAGATTTACCAGTGAGTGGAGAGAACTAGCAGTTTCTCCACTGGGCAGAGAGAACTAGCAGATTCGCCAATGAGTGGAGAGGACTAGCAGATTCACCAGTGAGAGGAGAGAACTAGCTGTTTCTCCACTGGGCAGAGAGAACTAGCAGATTCGCCAATGAGTGGAGAGAACTAGCAGATTCACCAGTGAGAGGAGGGAAATAGCAGATTCACCAGTGAGTTGTGGGAGCTAGCAGATTCACCAGTGAGTGGAGTGAATGAGCAGATTCACCAGTGTGTGGAGGGAATGAGCAGATTCACCAGTGAGTGGAGAGAACAACAAAATTCACCAGTGAATGGAGAGAACGAGCAGATTCACAAGTATATGGGGAGAACTGGCAGAGTCACCAGTGTTTGGAGAGAATTAACAGATTCGCCAGTGAGTGGGGAGACCTAGCAGATTCGCCAGTGAGTGGAGGGAACTAGCAGATTCGCCAGTGAGCAGGGAGAAATAGCAGCTTTGCCAGTGAGTGGGGAGAACTAGCAGTTTCGCAGTGATTGGAGAGAACTAGCAAAATTGCTAGAGGGTGGGGAGAACTAGCAGAGTCACCAGGCAGTGGAGGATACTGGCAGATTGGTCAGTGACTGGAGAGAAATAGCACATTCGCCAGTGAGTGGAGAGAACTTGCAGATTTGCTTGTGAGTGGTGTGAACTCACAGATTGACCAGTGAATGAACAAACAAGCAGATTCGCCAATGTTTGGAAGAGCCAACGGATTCACCCATGCATGGAGAGGACTAGCAGATTCGCCAGTGATTGGGGAGTACTAGCAGTTTCACCAGAGAGCGGGGAAAATTAGCAGATTGCTAGTGAGTAGAAGAAGAAGTAGGTCTGCCAGAGAGCGGAGGAAACTAGCAGATTCGCGAGTGAGTGGACAGTACTAACAGATTCACCAGTGTGTGGACAGAACTAGAAGACTCACCAGTGAGTGGGGAGAACTAGCAGATTCACCAGTGAGCGGAGGGAAATAGCAGCTTCGCCAGTGAGTGGAGAGAACTAGTAGATTCACCAGTTAGTGGAGGGAAGTAGCAGATTCACCAGCGAGCGGAGAGAAATAGCAGATTTGCCAGGGAGTGGAGGAAACTAGCAGATTGGCCAGTGAGTGGAGAGAGCTAGCAGATTCACCAGTGAGTGGAGAGAACTAGCGGATTCGCCAGTGAGCGGAGAGAAATAGTAGCTTCGCCTGTGAGTGGAGGGAACTAGCAGATTTACCAGTGAGTGGAGAGAACTAGCAGTTTCTCCACTGGGCAGAGAGAACTAGCAGATTCGCCAATGAGTGGAGAGGACTAGCAGATTCACCAGTGAGAGGAGGGAACTAGCAGATTCACCAGTGAGTGGTGGGATCTAGCAGATTCACCAGTGAGTGGAGTGAATGAGCAGATTCAGTGGAGGGAATGAGCAGATTCACCAGTGAGTGTAGAGAACAACAAAATTCACCAGTGAATGGGGAGAACTAGCAGTTTCGCCAGAGAGTGGGGAAAACTAGCAGATTTGCCAGTGAGTAGAAGAAGCAGTAGGTCTGCCAGATTGTTGAGGAAACTAGCAGATTTGCCAGTGAGTGGACAGAACTTACAGAGCCACCAGTGTTTGGAGAGAACTAAGAGATTCACCATTGAATGGGGGGAAAAGCAGATTCTCCAGTGAGTGGAGAGAATTAGCAGATTCGCTAGTGAACGGGTAGAACTAGCAGATTCGGCAGTGAGTGGAGGGAACTAGCATATTCCCCAGTGAGCGGAGAGAAATAGCAGCTTTGCCAGTGAGTAGGGAGAACAAGCAAATTCACCAGAGAGTGGAGGGAACTAGCAGATTCGCCAGTGAGCGGAGAGAAATAGCAGCTTCACCAGTGAGTGGAGGGAACTAGCCGATTCGCCAGTGAGTGGAGAGAACTAGCAGATTCAGCAGTGAGTGGAAGGAAATAGCAGATTCACCAATCAGTGGTAAGAAATAGCTGATTTATGAAATAGTAAAATTGCTAGAGGGTGGGGAGAACTAGCAGAGTCACCAGGCAGTGGAGGATACTGGCAGATTGGTCTGTGAGTGGAGAAAATAGCACATTCTCCAGTGAGTGGAGAGAACTTGCAGATTCGCTAGTGAGGGTGTGAACTAACAGATTGAGCAGTGAATGAACAAACGAGCAGATTCGCCAATGTTTGGAAGAGCCAACGGATTCACCCATGCATGGAGAGGACTAGCAGATTCGCCTGTGATTGGGGAGAACTAGCAGTTTCACCAGAGAGCGGGGAAAACTAGCAGATTGCTAGTGAGTAGAAGAAGAAGTAGGTCTGCCAGAGAGCGGAGGAAACTAGCAGATTCGCGAGTGAGTGGACAGTACTAACAGATTCACCAGTGTGTGGACAGAACTAGAAGACTCACCAGTGAGTGGGGAGAACTAGCAGATTCGCCAGTGACTGGAGGGAACTAGCAGATTCACCAGTGATCGGAGGAAAATAGCAGCTTCGCCAGTGAGTGGAGAGAACTATTAGATTCACCAGTGAGTGGAGGGAACTAGCAGATTCACCAGCGAGCGGAGAGAAATAGCAGATTCGCCAGGGAGTGGAGGCAACTAGCAAATTGGCCAGTGAGTGGAGAGAGCTAGCAGATTCACCAGTGAGTGGAGAGAACTAGCGGATTCGCCAGTGAGCAATGAGAAATAGCAGCTTCGCCAGTGAGTGGAGGGAACAAGCAGATTCACCAGTGAGAGGAGGGAACTAGCAGATTCACCAGTGAGTGGTGGGATCTAGCAGATTCACCAGTGAGTGGAGTGAATGAGCAGATTCACCAGTGAGTGGAGGGAATGAGCAGATTCACCAGTGAGTGGAGGGAACTAGCAGATTAGCCAGTGAGCGGGGAGAAATAGCAGCCTTGCCAGTGAGTGGGGAGAACTACCAGTTTCGCAGTGATTGGAGAGAACTAGTAAAATTGCTAGAGGGTGGGGAGAACTAGCAAAGTCACCAGGCAGTGGAGGATAGTGGCAGATTGGTCAGTGAGTGGAGAAAAATGGCACATTCTCCAGTGAGTGGAGAGAACTTGCAGATTCGCTAGTGAGTGGTGTGAGTGGACAGTACTAACAGATTCACCAGTGTGTGGACAGAACTAGAAGACTCACCAGTGAGTGGGGAGAACTAGCAGATTCACCAGTGAGCGGAGGGAAATAGCAGCTTCGCCAGTGAGTGGAGAGAACTAGTAGATTCACCAGTTAGTGGAGGGAAGTAGCAGATTCACCAGCGAGCGGAGAGAAATAGCAGATTTGCCAGGGAGTGGAGGGAACTAGCAGATTTACCAGTGAGTGGAGAGAACTAGCAGTTTCTCCACTGGGCAGAGAGAACTAGCAGATTCGCCAATGAGTGGAGAGGACTAGCAGATTCACCAGTGAGAGGAGGGAACTAGCAGATTCACCAGTGAGTGGTGGGATCTAGCAGATTCACCAGTGAGTGGAGTGAATGAGCAGATTCAGTGGAGGGAATGAGCAGATTCACCAGTGAGTGTAGAGAACAACAAAATTCACCAGTGAATGGGGAGAACTAGCAGTTTCGCCAGAGAGTGGGGAAAACTAGCAGATATGCCAGTGAGTAGAAGAAGCAGTAGGTCTGCCAGATTGTTGAGGAAACTAGCAGATTTGCCAGTGAGTGGACAGAACTTACAGAGCCACCAGTGTTTGGAGAGAACTAAGAGATTCACCATTGAATGGGGGGAAAAGCAGATTCTCCAGTGAGTGGAGAGAATTAGCAGATTCGCTAGTGAATGGGGAGAACTAGCAGATTCGGCAGTGAGTGGAGGGAACTAGCATATTCCCCAGTGAGCGGAGAGAAATAGCAGCTTTGCCAGTGAGTAGGGAGAACAAGCAAATTCACCAGAGAGTGGAGGGAACTAGCAGATTCGCCAGTGAGCGGAGAGAAATAGCAGCTTCACCAGTGAGTGGAGGGAACTAGCCGATTCGCCAGTGAGTGGAGAGAACTAGCAGATTCAGCAGTGAGTGGAAGGAAATAGCAGATTCACCAATCAGTGGTAAGAAATAGCTGATTTATGAAATAGTAAAATTGCTAGAGGGTGGGGAGAACTAGCAGAGTCACCAGGCAGTGGAGGATACTGGCAGATTGGTCTGTGAGTGGAGAAAATAGCACATTCTCCAGTGAGTGGAGAGAACTTGCAGATTCGCTAGTGAGGGTGTGAACTAACAGATTGAGCAGTGAATGAACAAACGAGCAGATTCGCCAATGTTTGGAAGAGCCAACTGATTCACCCATGCATGGAGAGGACTAGCAGATTCGCCTGTGATTGGGGAGAACTAGCAGTTTCACCAGAGAGCGGGGAAAACTAGCAGATTGCTAGTGAGTAGAAGAAGAAGTAGGTCTGCCAGAGAGCGGAGGAAACTAGCAGATTCGCGAGTGAGTGGACAGTACTAACAGATTCACCAGTGTGTGGACAGAACTAGAAGACTCACCAGTGAGTGGGGAGAACTAGCAGATTCGCCAGTGACTGGAGGGAACTAGCAGATTCACCAGTGATCGGAGGAAAACAGCAGCTTCGCCAGTGAGTGGAGAGAACTAGTAGATTCACCAGTGAGTGCAGAAATAGCGGATTCGCCAGTGAGCAAAGAGAAATAGCAGCTTCGCCAGTGAGTGGAGGGAACTAGCAGATTCACCAGTGAGTGGAGAGAACTAGCAGTTTCTCCACTGGGCAGAGAGAACTAGCAGATTCGCCAATGAGTGGAGAGAAATAGCACATTCGCCAGGGAGTGGAGGGAACTAGCAGATTGGCCAGTGAGTGGAGAGAGCTAGCAGATTCACCAGTGAGTGGAGAGAACTAGCGGATTCGCCAGTGAGCAAAGAGAAATAGCAGCTTCACCAGTGAGTGGAGGGAACTAGCAGATTCACTAGTGAGTGGAGAGAACTAGAAGTTTCTCCACTGGGCAGAGAGAACTAGCAGATTCGCCAATGAGTGGAGAGAACTAGCAGATTCGCCAGTGAGAGGAGGGAAATAGCAGATTCACCAGTGAGTGGTGGGATCTAGCAGATTCACCAGTGAGTGGAGTGAATGAGCAGATTTACCAGTGAGTGGAGTGAATGAGCAGATTCACCAGTGAGTAGAGAGAACAACAAAATTCACCAGTGATTGGAGAGAACGAGCAGATTCACAAGTATATGGGGAGAACTGGCAGATTCGCCAGTGTTTGGAGAGAATTAACAGATTCGCCAGTGAGTGGGGAGACCTAGCAGATTCGCCAGTGAGTGGAGGGAACTAGCAGATTAGCCAGTGAGCGGGGAGAAATTACAGCTTTGCCAGTGAGTGGGGAGAACTAGCAGTTTCGCAGTGATTGGAGAGAACTAGCAAAATTGCTAGTGAGTGGGGAGAACTAGCAGAGTCACCAGGCAGTGGAGGATACTGGCAGATTGGTCAGTGAGTGGAGAGAAATAGCACATTCGCCAGTGAGTGGAGAGAACTTGCAGATTCGCTTGTGAGTGGTGTGAACTCACAGATTGACCAGTGAATGAACAAACAAGCAGATTCGCCAGTGTTTGGAAGAGCCAACTGATTCACCCATGCATGGAGAGGACTAGCAGATTCGCCAGTAACTGGGGAGAACTAGCAGTTTCGCCAGAGAGTGGGGAAAACTAGCAGATTTGCCAGTGAGTAGAAGAAGCAGTAGGTCTGCCAGAGAGTGGAGGAAACTAGCAGATTTTCCAGTGAGTGGACAGAACTTACAGATTCACCATTGTGTGGAGAGAACTAAGAGATTCACCAGTGAATGGGGGGAAAAGCAGATTCACCAGTGAGTGGAGAGAATTAGCAGATTCGCTAGTGAATGGGTAGAACTAGCAGATTCGGCAGTGAGTGGCCGGAACTAGCATATTCACCAGTGAGCGGAGAGAAATAGCAGCTTTGCCAGTGAGTGGGAAGAACAAGCAAATTCACTAGTGAGTGAAGGGAACTAGCAGATTCGCCAGTGAGTGGTGTGATCTAGCAGCTTCACCAGTGAGTGGAGTGAATGAGCAGATTCACCAGTGAGTGGGGAGAAGAACAAAATTCACCAGTGATTGGAGAGAACGAGCAGATTCACAAGTATATGGGGAGAACTGGCAGATTCGCCAGTGTTTGGAGAGAATTAAAAGATTCGCCAGTGAGTGGGGAGACCTAGCAGATTCGCCAGTGAGTGGAGGGAACTAGCAGATTAGCCAGTGAGCGGGGAGAACTAGCAGTTTCCCCATTGAGTGGAGAGAACTAGCAAAATTGCTAGTGAGAGGGGAGAACTAGCAGTTTCGAAAGTGAGTGGAGGGAACTAGCAGATTAGCCAGTGAGCGGGGAGAAATAGCAGCTTTGCCAGTGAGTGGGGAGAACTAGCAGTTTCGCAGTGATTGGAGAGAACTAGTAAAATTGCTAGTGAGTGGGGAGAACTAGCAGAGTCACCAGGCAGATACTGGCAGATTGGTCAGTGACTGGAGAGAAATAGCACATTCGCCAGTGAGTGGAGAGAACTTGCAGATTCGCTTGTGAGTGGTGTGAACTCACAGATTGACCAGTGAATGAACAAACAAGCAGATTCGCCAGTGTTTGGAAGAGCCAACTGATTCACCCATGCATGGAGAGGACTAGCAGATTCGCCAGTGATTGGGGAGAACTAGCAGTTTCGCCAGAGAGTGTGGAAAACTAGCAGATTTGCCAGTGAGTAGAAGAAGCAATAGGTCTGCCAGAGAGTGGAGGAAACTAGCAGATTTGCCAGTGAGTGGACAGTACTAACAGATTCACCAGTGTGTGGAGAGAACTAGCAGTCTCACCAGTGAGTGGGGAGAACTACCAGATTCGCCAGTGACTGGAGGGAACTAGCAGATTCACCAGTGAGCGGAGGGAACTAGCAGCTTCGCCAGTGAGTGGAGAGAACTAGCAGATTCACCAGTGAGTGGAGGGAACTAGGAGATTCACCAGCTAGAGGAGAGAAAGAGCAGATTTGCCAGGGCGTGGAGGGAACTAGCAGATTCACCAGTGAGTGGAGGGAACTAGGAGATTCACCAGCTAGAGGAGAGAAAGAGCAGATTTGCCAGGGTGTGGAGGGAACTAGCAGATTCACCAGTGAGTGGAGAGAACTAGCAGATTCACCAGTGAGTGGAGGGAATGAGCGGATTCGCCAGTGAGCGTAGAGAAATAGTAGCTTCGCCAGTGAGTGGAGGGAACTAGCAGATTCACCAGTGAGTGGAGAGAACTAGCAGTTTCTCCACTGGGCGGAGAGAACTAGCAGATTCGCCAATGAATGGAGAGAACTAGCAGATTCACCAGTGAGTGGAGGGAACTAGCAGATTCACCAGTGATTGGTGGGAACTAACTTATTCACCAGTGACTGGAGGGAATGAGCTGATTAACCAGTGAGTGGAGAGAACTAGAAAATTCACCAGTGAGTGGAGAGAACGAGCAGATTCACAAGTATATGGGGAGAACTGGCAGATTCACCAGTGTTTGGAGAGAAATAACAGATTCACCAGTGAGTGGGGAGAACTAGCAGATTAGCCAGTGAGGGGAGGGAACTAGCAGATTAGCCAGTGATCGGAGGAAAATAGCAGCTTCGCCAGTGAGTGGAGGGAACTAGCAGATTCACCAGTGAGTGGAGAGAACTAGCAGTTTCTCCACTGGGCAGAGAGAACTAGCAGATTCTCCAATGAGTGGAGAGAACTAGCAGAATCACCAGTGAGAGGAGGGATCTAGCAGATTCACCAGTGAGTGGAGTGAATGAGCAGATTCACCAGTGAGTGGAGTGAATGAGCAGATTCACCAGTGAGTGGAGAGAACAACAAAATTCACCAGTGAGTGGAGAGAACGAGCAGATTCACAAGTATATGGGGAGAACTGGCAGATTCGCCAGTGTTTGGAGAGAATTAACAGATTCGCCAGTGAGTGGGGAGACCTAGCAGTTTCGCCAGTGAGTGGAGGGAACTAGCAGATTAGCCAGTGAGCGGGGAGAAATAGCAGCTTTGCCAGTGAGTGGGGAGAACTAGCAGTTTCGCAGTGATTGGAGAGAACTAGTAAAATTGCTAGTGAGTGGGGAGAACTAGCAGAGTCACCAGGCAGTGGAGGATACTGGCAGATTGGTCAGTGAGTGGAGAGAAATAGCACATTCGCCAGTGAGTGGAGAGAACTTGCAGATTCGCTTGTGAGTGGTGTGAACTCACAGATTGACCAGTGAATGAACAAACAAGCAGATTCGCCAGTGTTTGGAAGAGCCAACTGATTCACCCATGCATGGAGAGGACTAGCAGATTCACCAGTGATTGGGGAGAACTAGCAGTTTCGCCAGAGAGTGTGGAAAACTAGCAGATTTGCCAGTGAGTAGAAGAAGCAATAGGTCTGCCAGAGAGTGGAGGAAACTAGCAGATTTGCCAGTGAGTGGACAGAACTTACAGATTCACCAGTGTGTGGAGAGAACTAAGCGATTCACCAGTGAATGGGGGGAAAAGCAGATTCAACAGGGAGTGGAGAGAATTAGCAGATTCGCTAGTGAATGGGTAGAACTAGCAGATTCGGCAGTGAGTGGAGGGAACTAGCATATTCACCAGTGAGGGGAGAGAAGTAGCAGCTTTGCCAGTGAGTGGGGAGAACAAGCAAATTCACTAGTGAGTGGAGGGAACTAGCAGATTTCCCAGTGAGTGGTGGGATCTAGCAGCTTCACCAGTGAGTGGAGTGAATGAGCAGATTCACCAGTGAATGTAGGGAATGAGCAGATTCACCAGTGAGTGGGGAGAAGAACAAAATTCACCAGTGATTGGAGAGAACGAGCAGATTCACAAATATATGGGGAGAACTGGCAGATTCGCCAGTGTTTGGAGAGAATTAACAGATTCACCAGTGAGTGTGGAGACCTAGCAGATTCGCCAGTGAGTGGAGGGAACTAGCAGATTAGCCAGTGAGTGGGGAGAACTAGCAGTTTCCCCAGTGAGTGGAGAGAATTAGTAAAATTGCTAGTGAGTGGGGAGAACTAGCAGAGTCACCAGGCAGTGGAGGATACTGGCAGATTGGTCAGTGACTGGAGAGAAATAGCACATTCGCCAGTGAGTGGAGAGAACTTGCAGATTCGCTTGTGAGTGGTGTGAACTCACAGATTGACCAGTGAATGAACAAACAAGCAGATTCGCCAATGTTTGGAAGAGCCAACTGATTCACCCATGCACGGAGAGGACTAGCAGATTCGCCAGTGATTGGGGAGAACTAGCAGTTTCGCCAGGAGTGGGGAAAGCTAGCAGATTTGCCAGTGAGTAGAAGAAGCAGTAGGTCTGCCAGAGAGTGGAGGAAACTAGCAGATTTGCCAGTGAGTGGACAGAACTTACAGATTCACCAGTGTGTGGAGAGAACTAAGAGATTCACCAGTGAATGGGGGGAAAAGCAGATTCGCCAGTGAATGGGGAGAACTAGCAAATTCGCCAGTGAGTGGAGGGAACTAGCAGATTCACCAGTGAGCGGAGGGAAATAGCAGCTTCGCCAGTGAGTGGGGAGAACTAGCAGATTCACCAGTGAGTGGAGGGAACTAGCAGATGCTCCAGCGAGCGCAGAGAAATAGCAGATTTGCCAGGGATTGGAAGGCCCTAGCAGATTCGCCAGTGAGTGGATGGAACTAGCGGATTCTCCAGAGAGCGGAGAGAAATAGCAGCTTCACCAGTGAGTGGAGGGAACTAGCAGATTCGCCAGTGAGTGGAGAGAACTAACAGTTTCACCAGTGAGTGGTGGGAACTAGCAGATTCACCTGTGAGTGGAGAGAATGAGCAGATTCACCAATGAATGGAGGGAATTAGCAAATTCACAAGTGAGTGGAGGGAATGAGCAGATTCAACAGTGATTGGAGAGAACTAAAAATTCACCAGTGAGTGGAGAGAAGGAGCAGATTCACAAGTATATGGGGAGAATTGGCAGCTTCGCCAGTGAGTGGGGAGAACTAGCAGTTTCGCCAGTGAGTGGGGAGAACTAGCAGAATTGCTAATGGGTGGGGAGAACTAGCAGATTCACCAGTCAATAGAGGATACTGGCAGATTGATCAGTGAGTGGAGAGAAATAGCAGATTCACCAGTGAGTGGAGAGAAATAGCAGATTCGCCAGTAAGTGGAGTGAACTTGCAGATTCGCCAGTCAGAGAAGATACAAGCAGATTCGTGAGTGTTTGGCAGAGCTAATTGATTCACCCATGCATGGATAGGACTAGCAGATTCGCCAGTGATTGTGGAGAACTAGCAGATTGGCCAGAGAGTGTGGAACACTAACAGATTTGCAGTGTTTGGAAGAATCAGAGGCTCTGCCAGAGAGAGGAGGAAACTAGCAGATTCGCCAGTGGGTGGAAAGAACTAACAAATTCACCAGTGTGTGGAGAGAACTAACAGATTCACCATTGAATGAGGAGAAAAGCAGATTCACCAGAGAGTGGAGAGAATTAGCAGATTCGCCAGTGAATGGGGAGAACTAACAGATTCGCCAGTGTGTGGAGGGAACTGGCAGATTTACCAGTGAGCGGAGAGAAAGAGCAGCTTCGCCAGTGAGTGGAGAGAACTAGTAGATTCACCAGTGAGTGGGGAGAACTAGCAGATTAGCCAGTGAGTGGAGGGAACTAGCAGATTAGCCAGTGATCGGAGGAAAATAGCAACTTCGCCAGTGAGTGGAGAGAACTAGTAGATTCACCAGTGAGTGGAGGGAACTAGCAGATTCACCAGCGAGCGGAGAGAAATAGCAGCTTCGCCAGTGAGTGGAGGGAACTAGCAGATTCACCAGTGAGTGGAGAGAACAAGCAGTTTCTCCACTGGGCAGAGAGAACTAGCAGATTCGCCAATGAGTGGAGAGAACTAGCGGATTCGCCAGTGAGCAAAGAGAAATAGCAGCTTCGCCAGTGAGTGGAGGGAACTAGCAGATTCACCAGTGAGTGGAGAGAACTAACAGTTTCTCCACTGGGCAGAGAGAACTAGCAGATTCGCCAATGAGTGGAGAGAACTATCGGATTCACCAGTGAGAGGAGGGAAATAGCAGATTTACCAGTGAGTGGTGGGATCTAGCAGATTCACCAGTGAGTGGAGTGAATGAGCAGATTCACCAGTGAGTGGAGGGAATGAGCAGATTCACCAGTGAGTGGAGAGAACAACAAAATTCACCAGTGATTGGAGAGAACGAGCAGATTCACAAGTCTATGGGGAGAACTGGCAGATTCGCCAGTGTTTGGAGAGAATTAACAGATTCGCCAGTGAGTGGGGAGACCTAGCAGATTCGCCAGTGAGTGGAGGGAACTAGCAGATTAGCCAGTGAGCGGGGAGAAATAGCAGCTTTGCCAGTGAGTGGGGAGAACTAGCAGTTTCGCAGTGATTGGAGAGAACTAGTAAAATTGCTAGAGGGTGGGGAGAACTAGCAGAGTCACCAGGCAGTGGAGGATACTGGCAGATTGGTCAGTGAGTGGAGAAAAATAGCACATTCTCCAGTGAGTGGAGAGAACTTGCAGATTCGCTAGTGAGTGGTGTGAACTAACAGATTGAGCAGTGAATGAACAAACGAGCAGGTTCGCCAATGTTTGGAAGAGCCAACTGATTCACCCATGCATGGAGAGGACTAGCAGATTCGCCTGTGATTGGGGAGAACTAGCAGTTTCACCAGAGAGCGGGGAAAACTAGCAGATTGCTAGTGAGTAGAAGAAGAAGTAGGTCTGCCAGAGAGCGGAGGAAACTAGCAGATTCGCGAGTGAGTGGACAGTACTAACAGATTCACCAGTGTGTGGACAGAACTAAAAGACTCACCAGTGAGTTGGGAGAACTAGCAGATTCGCCAGTGACTGGTGGGAACTAGCAGATTCACCAGTGATCGGAGGAAAACAGCAGCATCGCCAGTGAGTGGAGAGAACTAGTAGATTCACCAGTGAGTGGAGAGAACTAGCGGATTCGCCAGTGAGCAAAGAGAAATAGCAGCTTTGCCAGTGAGTGGAGGGAACTAGCAGATTCACCAGTGAGTGGAGAGAACTAGCAGTTTCTCCACTGGGCAGAGAGAACTAGCAGATTCGCCAGTGAGTGGAGAGAAATAGCAGATTCGCCAGGGAGTGGAGGGAACTAGCAGATTGGCCAGTGAGTGGAGAGAGTTAGCAGATTCACCAGTGAGTGGAGAGGACTAGCGGATTCGCCAGTGAGCCAAGAGAAATAGCAGCTTCGCCAGTGAGTGGAGGGAACTAGCAGATTCACCAGTGAGTGGAGAGAACTAGCTGTTTCTCCACTGGGCAGAGAGAACTAGCAGATTCGCCAATGAGTGGAGAGAACTAGCAGATTCACCAGTGAGAGGAGGGAAATAGCAGATTCACCAGTGAGTTGTGGGATCTAGCAGATTCACCAGTGAGTGGAGTGAATGAGCAGATTCACCAGTGTGTGGAGGGAATGAGCAGATTCACCAGTGAGTGGAGAGAACAACAAAATTCACCAGTGAATGGAGAGAACGAGCAGATTCACAAGTATATGGGGAGAACTGGCAGAGTCACCAGTGTTTGGAGAGAATTAACAGATTCGCCAGTGAGTGGGGAGACCTAGCAGATTCGCCAGTGAGTGGAGGGAACTAGCAGATTCGCCAGTGAGCAGGGAGAAATAGCAGCTTTGCCAGTGAGTGGGGAGAACTAGCAGTTTCGCAGTGATTGGAGAGAACTAGCAAAATTGCTAGAGGGTGGGGAGAACTAGCAGAGTCACCAGGCAGTGGAGGATACTGGCAGATTGGTCAGTGACTGGAGAGAAATAGCACATTCGCCAGTGAGTGGAGAGAACTTGCAGATTCGCTTGTGAGTGGTGTGAACTCACAGATTGACCAGTGAATGAACAAACAAGCAGATTCGCCAATGTTTGGAAGAGCCAACGGATTCACCCATGCATGGAGAGGACTAGCAGATTCGCCAGTGATTGGGGAGTACTAGCAGTTTCACCAGAGAGCGGGGAAAATTAGCAGATTGCTAGTGAGTAGAAGAAGAAGTAGGTCTGCCAGAGAGCGGAGGAAACTAGCAGATTCGCGAGTAAGTGGACAGTACTAACAGATTCACCAGTGTGTGGACAGAACTAGAAGACTCACCAGTGAGTGGGGAGAACTAGCAGATTCGCCAGTGACTGGAGGGAACTAGCAGATTCACCAGTGATCGGAGGAAAACAGCAGCTTCGCCAGTGAGTGGAGAGAACTATTAGATTCACCAGTGAGTGGAGAGAACTAGCGGATTCGCCAGTGAGCAAAGAGAAATAGCAGCTTCGCCAGTGAGTGGAGGGAACTAGCAGATTCACCAGTGGGTGGAGAGAACTAGCAGATTCGCCAGGGAGTGGAGAGAAATAGCAGATTCGCCAGGGAGTGGAGGGAACTAGCAGATTGGCCAGTGAGTGGAGAGAGCTAGCAGATTCACCAATGAGTGGAGAGAACTAGTGGATTCGCCAGTGAGCAAAGAGAAATAGCAGCTTCGCCAGTGAGTGGAGGGAACTAGCAGATTCACCAGTGAGTGGAGGGAACTAACAGTTTCTCCACTGGGCAGAGAGAACTAGCAGATTCGCCAATGAGTGGAGAGAACTAGCAGATTCACCAGTGAGAGGAGGGATCTAGCAGATTCACCAGTGAGTGGAGTGAATGAGCAGATTCACCAGTGAGTGGAGGGAATGAGCAGATTCACCAGTGAGTGGAGAGAACAACAAAATTCACCAGTGATTGGAGAGAACGAGCAGATTCACAAGTATATGGGGAGAACTGGCAGATTCGCCAGTGTTTGGAGAGAATTAACAGATTCGCCAGTGAGTGGGGAGACCTAGCAGATTCGCCAGTGAGTGGAGGGAACTAGCAGATTAGCCAGTGAGCGGGGAGAAATAGCAGCTTTGCCAGTGATTGGGGAGAACTAGCAGTTTCGCAGTGATTGGAGAGAACTAGTAAAATTGCTAGAGGGTGGGGAGAACTAGCAGAGTCACCAGGCAGTGGAGGATACTGGCAGATTGGTCAGTGAGTGGAGAAAAATAGCACATTCTCCAGTGAGTGGAGAGAACTTGCAGATTCGCTAGTGAGTGGTGTGAACTAACAGATTGAGCAGTGAATGAACAAACGAGCAGATTCGCCAATGTTTGGAAGAGCCAACTGATTCACCCATGCATGGAGAGGACTAGCAGATTCGCCTGTGATTGGGGAGAACTAGCAGTTTCACCAGAGAGCGGGGAAAACTAGCAGATTGCTAGTGAGTAGAAGAAGAAGTAGGTCTGCCAGAGAGCGGAGGAAACTAGCAGATTCGCGAGTGAGTGGACAGTACTAACAGATTCACCAGTGTGTGGACAGAACTAGAAGACTCACCAGTGATTGGGGAGAACTAGCAGATTCGCCAGTGACTGGAGGGAACTAGCAGATTCACCGGTGATCGGAGGAAAACAGCAGCTTCGCCAGTGAGTGGAGAGAACTAGTAGATTCACCAGTGAGTGGAGAGAACTAGCGGATTCGCCAGTGAGCAAAGAGAAATAGCAGCTTCGCCAGTGAGTGGAGGGAACTAGCAGATTCACCAGTGGGTGGAGAGAACTAGCAGATTCGCCAGGGAGTGGAGAGAAATAGCAGATTCACCAGGGAGTGGAGGGAACTAGCAGATTGGCCAGTGAGTGGAGAGAGCTAGCAGATTCACCAGTGAGTGGAGAGAGCTAGCAGATTCGCCAGTGAGCAAAGAGAAATAGCAGCTTCGCCAGTGAGTGGAGGGAACTAGCAGATTTACCAGTGAGTGGAGAGAACTAGCAGTTTCTCCACTGGGCAGAGAGAACTAGCAGATTCGCCAATGAGTGGAGAGGACTAGCAGCTTCACCAGTGAGAGGAGGGAACTAGCAGATTCACCAGTGAGTGGTGGGATCTAGCAGCTTCACCAGTGAGTGGTGTGATCTAGCAGCTTCACCAGTGAGTGGAGTGAATGAGCAGATTCACCAGTGAGTGGGGAGAAGAACAAAATTCACCAGTGATTGGAGAGAACGAGCAGATTCACAAGTATATGGGGAGAACTGGCAGATTCGCCAGTGTTTGGAGAGAATTAAAAGATTCGCCAGTGAGTGGGGAGACCTAGCAGATTCGCCAGTGAGTGGAGGGAACTAGCAGATTAGCCAGTGAGCGGGGAGAACTAGCAGTTTCCCCATTGAGTGGAGAGAACTAGCAAAATTGCTAGTGAGAGGGGAGAACTAGCAGTTTCGAAAGTGAGTGGAGGGAACTAGCAGATTAGCCAGTGAGCGGGGAGAAATAGCAGCTTTGCCAGTGAGTGGGGAGAACTAGCAGTTTCGCAGTGATTGGAGAGAACTAGTAAAATTGCTAGTGAGTGGGGAGAACTAGCAGAGTCACCAGGCAGATACTGGCAGATTGGTCAGTGACTGGAGAGAAATAGCACATTCGCCAGTGAGTGGAGAGAACTTGCAGATTCGCTTGTGAGTGGTGTGAACTCACAGATTGACCAGTGAATGAACAAACAAGCAGATTCGCCAGTGTTTGGAAGAGCCAACTGATTCACCCATGCATGGAGAGGACTAGCAGATTCGCCAGTGATTGGGGAGAACTAGCAGTTTCGCCAGAGAGTGTGGAAAACTAGCAGATTTGCCAGTGAGTAGAAGAAGCAATAGGTCTGCCAGAGAGTGGAGGAAACTAGCAGATTTGCCAGTGAGTGGACAGTACTAACAGATTCACCAGTGTGTGGAGAGAACTAGCAGTCTCACCAGTGAGTGGGGAGAACTACCAGATTCGCCAGTGACTGGAGGGAACTAGCAGATTCACCAGTGAGCGGAGGGAACTAGCAGCTTCGCCAGTGAGTGGAGAGAACTAGCAGATTCACCAGTGAGTGGAGGGAACTAGGAGATTCACCAGCTAGAGGAGAGAAAGAGCAGATTTGCCAGGGCGTGGAGGGAACTAGCAGATTCACCAGTGAGTGGAGGGAACTAGGAGATTCACCAGCTAGAGGAGAGAAAGAGCAGATTTGCCAGGGCGTGGAGGGAACTAGCAGATTCACCAGTGAGTGGAGAGAACTAGCAGATTCACCAGTGAGTGGAGGGAATGAGCGGATTCGCCAGTGAGCGTAGAGAAATAGTAGCTTCGCCAGTGAGTGGAGGGAACTAGCAGATTCACCAGTGAGTGGAGAGAACTAGCAGTTTCTCCACTGGGCGGAGAGAACTAGCAGATTCGCCAATGAATGGAGAGAACTAGCAGATTCACCAGTGAGTGGAGGGAACTAGCAGATTCACCAGTGATTGGTGGGAACTAACTTATTCACCAGTGACTGGAGGGAATGAGCTGATTAACCAGTGAGTGGAGAGAACTAGAAAATTCACCAGTGAGTGGAGAGAACGAGCAGATTCACAAGTATATGGGGAGAACTGGCAGATTCACCAGTGTTTGGAGAGAAATAACAGATTCACCAGTGAGTGGGGAGAACTAGCAGATTAGCCAGTGAGGGGAGGGAACTAGCAGATTAGCCAGTGATCGGAGGAAAATAGCAGCTTCGCCAGTGAGTGGAGGGAACTAGCAGATTCACCAGTGAGTGGAGAGAACTAGCAGTTTCTCCACTGGGCAGAGAGAACTAGCAGATTCTCCAATGAGTGGAGAGAACTAGCAGAATCACCAGTGAGAGGAGGGATCTAGCAGATTCACCAGTGAGTGGAGTGAATGAGCAGATTCACCAGTGAGTGGAGTGAATGAGCAGATTCACCAGTGAGTGGAGAGAACAACAAAATTCACCAGTGAGTGGAGAGAACGAGCAGATTCACAAGTATATGGGGAGAACTGGCAGATTCGCCAGTGTTTGGAGAGAATTAACAGATTCGCCAGTGAGTGGGGAGACCTAGCAGTTTCGCCAGTGAGTGGAGGGAACTAGCAGATTAGCCAGTGAGCGGGGAGAAATAGCAGCTTTGCCAGTGAGTGGGGAGAACTAGCAGTTTCCCCAGTGATTGGAGAGAACTAGTAAAATTGCTAGTGAGTGGGGAGAACTAGCAGAGTCACCAGGCAGTGGAGGATACTGGCAGATTGGTCAGTGAGTGGAGAGAAATAGCACATTCGCCAGTGAGTGGAGAGAACTTGCAGATTCGCTTGTGAGTGGTGTGAACTCACAGATTGACCAGTGAATGAACAAACAAGCAGATTCGCCAGTGTTTGGAAGAGCCAACTGATTCACCCATGCATGGAGAGGACTAGCAGATTCACCAGTGATTGGGGAGAACTAGCAGTTTCGCCAGAGAGTGTGGAAAACTAGCAGATTTGCCAGTGAGTAGAAGAAGCAATAGGTCTGCCAGAGAGTGGAGGAAACTAGCAGATTTGCCAGTGAGTGGACAGAACTTACAGATTCACCAGTGTGTGGAGAGAACTAAGCGATTCACCAGTGAATGGGGGGAAAAGCAGATTCAACAGGGAGTGGAGAGAATTAGCAGATTCGCTAGTGAATGGGTAGAACTAGCAGATTCGGCAGTGAGTGGAGGGAACTAGCATATTCACCAGTGAGGGGAGAGAAGTAGCAGCTTTGCCAGTGAGTGGGGAGAACAAGCAAATTCACTAGTGAGTGGAGGGAACTAGCAGATTTCCCAGTGAGTGGTGGGATCTAGCAGCTTCACCAGTGAGTGGAGTGAATGAGCAGATTCACCAGTGAATGTAGGGAATGAGCAGATTCACCAGTGAGTGGGGAGAAGAACAAAATTCACCAGTGATTGGAGAGAACGAGCAGATTCACAAATATATGGGGAGAACTGGCAGATTCGCCAGTGTTTGGAGAGAATTAACAGATTCACCAGTGAGTGTGGAGACCTAGCAGATTCGCCAGTGAGTGGAGGGAACTAGCAGATTAGCCAGTGAGTGGGAGAACTAGCAGTTTCCCCAGTGAGTGGAGAGAATTAGTAAAATTGCTAGTGAGTGGGGAGAACTAGCAGAGTCACCAGGCAGTGGAGGATACTGGCAGATTGGTCAGTGACTGGAGAGAAATAGCACATTCGCCAGTGAGTGGAGAGAACTTGCAGATTCGCTTGTGAGTGGTGTGAACTCACAGATTGACCAGTGAATGAACAAACAAGCAGATTCGCCAATGTTTGGAAGAGCCAACTGATTCACCCATGCACGGAGAGGACTAGCAGATTCGCCAGTGATTGGGGAGAACTAGCAGTTTCGCCAGGAGTGGGGAAAGCTAGCAGATTTGCCAGTGAGTAGAAGAAGCAGTAGGTCTGCCAGAGAGTGGAGGAAACTAGCAGATTTGCCAGTGAGTGGACAGAACTTACAGATTCACCAGTGTGTGGAGAGAACTAAGAGATTCACCAGTGAATGGGGGGAAAAGCAGATTCGCCAGTGAATGGGGAGAACTAGCAAATTCGCCAGTGAGTGGAGGGAACTAGCAGATTCACCAGTGAGCGGAGGGAAATAGCAGCTTCGCCAGTGAGTGGGGAGAACTAGCAGATTCACCAGTGAGTGGAGGGAACTAGCAGATGCTCCAGCGAGCGCAGAGAAATAGCAGATTTGCCAGGGATTGGAAGGCCCTAGCAGATTCGCCAGTGAGTGGATGGAACTAGCGGATTCTCCAGAGAGCGGAGAGAAATAGCAGCTTCACCAGTGAGTGGAGGGAACTAGCAGATTCGCCAGTGAGTGGAGAGAACTAACAGTTTCACCAGTGAGTGGTGGGAACTAGCAGATTCACCTGTGAGTGGAGAGAATGAGCAGATTCACCAATGAATGGAGGGAATTAGCAAATTCACAAGTGAGTGGAGGGAATGAGCAGATTCAACAGTGATTGGAGAGAACTAAAAATTCACCAGTGAGTGGAGAGAAGGAGCAGATTCACAAGTATATGGGGAGAATTGGCAGCTTCGCCAGTGAGTGGGGAGAACTAGCAGTTTCGCCAGTGAGTGGGGAGAACTAGCAGAATTGCTAATGGGTGGGGAGAACTAGCAGATTCACCAGTCAATAGAGGATACTGGCAGATTGATCAGTGAGTGGAGAGAAATAGCAGATTCACCAGTGAGTGGAGAGAAATAGCAGATTCGCCAGTAAGTGGAGTGAACTTGCAGATTCGCCAGTCAGAGAAGATACAAGCAGATTCGTGAGTGTTTGGCAGAGCTAATTGATTCACCCATGCACGGATAGGACTAGCAGATTCGCCAGTGATTGTGGAGAACTAGCAGATTGGCCAGAGAGTGTGGAACACTAACAGATTTGCAGTGTTTGGAAGAATCAGAGGCTCTGCCAGAGAGAGGAGGAAACTAGCAGATTCGCCAGTGGGTGGAAAGAACTAACAAATTCACCAGTGTGTGGAGAGAACTAACAGATTCACCATTGAATGAGGAGAAAAGCAGATTCACCAGAGAGTGGAGAGAATTAGCAGATTCGCCAGTGAATGGGGAGAACTAACAGATTCGCCAGTGTGTGGAGGGAACTGGCAGATTTACCAGTGAGCGGAGAGAAAGAGCAGCTTCGCCAGTGAGTGGAGAGAACTAGTAGATTCACCAGTGAGTGGGGAGAACTAGCAGATTAGCCAGTGAGTGGAGGGAACTAGCAGATTAGCCAGTGATCGGAGGAAAATAGCAACTTCGCCAGTGAGTGGAGAGAACTAGTAGATTCACCAGTGAGTGGAGGGAACTAGCAGATTCACCAGCGAGCGGAGAGAAATAGCAGCTTCGCCAGTGAGTGGAGGGAACTAGCAGATTCACCAGTGAGTGGAGAGAACAAGCAGTTTCTCCACTGGGCAGAGAGAACTAGCAGATTCGCCAATGAGTGGAGAGAACTAGCGGATTCGCCAGTGAGCAAAGAGAAATAGCAGCTTCGCCAGTGAGTGGAGGGAACTAGCAGATTCACCAGTGAGTGGAGAGAACTAACAGTTTCTCCACTGGGCAGAGAGAACTAGCAGATTCGCCAATGAGTGGAGAGAACTATCGGATTCACCAGTGAGAGGAGGGAAATAGCAGATTTACCAGTGAGTGGTGGGATCTAGCAGATTCACCAGTGAGTGGAGTGAATGAGCAGATTCACCAGTGAGTGGAGGGAATGAGCAGATTCACCAGTGAGTGGAGAGAACAACAAAATTCACCAGTGATTGGAGAGAACGAGCAGATTCACAAGTCTATGGGGAGAACTGGCAGATTCGCCAGTGTTTGGAGAGAATTAACAGATTCGCCAGTGAGTGGGGAGACCTAGCAGATTCGCCAGTGAGTGGAGGGAACTAGCAGATTAGCCAGTGAGCGGGGAGAAATAGCAGCTTTGCCAGTGAGTGGGGAGAACTAGCAGTTTCGCAGTGATTGGAGAGAACTAGTAAAATTGCTAGAGGGTGGGGAGAACTAGCAGAGTCACCAGGCAGTGGAGGATACTGGCAGATTGGTCAGTGAGTGGAGAAAAATAGCACATTCTCCAGTGAGTGGAGAGAACTTGCAGATTCGCTAGTGAGTGGTGTGAACTAACAGATTGAGCAGTGAATGAACAAACGAGCAGGTTCGCCAATGTTTGGAAGAGCCAACTGATTCACCCATGCATGGAGAGGACTAGCAGATTCGCCTGTGATTGGGGAGAACTAGCAGTTTCACCAGAGAGCGGGGAAAACTAGCAGATTGCTAGTGAGTAGAAGAAGAAGTAGGTCTGCCAGAGAGCGGAGGAAACTAGCAGATTCGCGAGTGAGTGGACAGTACTAACAGATTCACCAGTGTGTGGACAGAACTAAAAGACTCACCAGTGAGTTGGGAGAACTAGCAGATTCGCCAGTGACTGGTGGGAACTAGCAGATTCACCAGTGATCGGAGGAAAACAGCAGCATCGCCAGTGAGTGGAGAGAACTAGTAGATTCACCAGTGAGTGGAGAGAACTAGCGGATTCGCCAGTGAGCAAAGAGAAATAGCAGCTTTGCCAGTGAGTGGAGGGAACTAGCAGATTCACCAGTGAGTGGAGAGAACTAGCAGTTTCTCCACTGGGCAGAGAGAACTAGCAGATTCGCCAGTGAGTGGAGAGAAATAGCAGATTCGCCAGGGAGTGGAGGGAACTAGCAGATTGGCCAGTGAGTGGAGAGAGTTAGCAGATTCACCAGTGAGTGGAGAGGACTAGCGGATTCGCCAGTGAGCCAAGAGAAATAGCAGCTTCGCCAGTGAGTGGAGGGAACTAGCAGATTCACCAGTGAGTGGAGAGAACTAGCTGTTTCTCCACTGGGCAGAGAGAACTAGCAGATTCGCCAATGAGTGGAGAGAACTAGCAGATTCACCAGTGAGAGGAGGGAAATAGCAGATTCACCAGTGAGTTGTGGGATCTAGCAGATTCACCAGTGAGTGGAGTGAATGAGCAGATTCACCAGTGTGTGGAGGGAATGAGCAGATTCACCAGTGAGTGGAGAGAACAACAAAATTCACCAGTGAATGGAGAGAACGAGCAGATTCACAAGTATATGGGGAGAACTGGCAGAGTCACCAGTGTTTGGAGAGAATTAACAGATTCGCCAGTGAGTGGGGAGACCTAGCAGATTCGCCAGTGAGTGGAGGGAACTAGCAGATTCGCCAGTGAGCAGGGAGAAATAGCAGCTTTGCCAGTGAGTGGGGAGAACTAGCAGTTTCGCAGTGATTGGAGAGAACTAGCAAAATTGCTAGAGGGTGGGGAGAACTAGCAGAGTCACCAGGCAGTGGAGGATACTGGCAGATTGGTCAGTGACTGGAGAGAAATAGCACATTCGCCAGTGAGTGGAGAGAACTTGCAGATTCGCTTGTGAGTGGTGTGAACTCACAGATTGACCAGTGAATGAACAAACAAGCAGATTCGCCAATGTTTGGAAGAGCCAACGGATTCACCCATGCATGGAGAGGACTAGCAGATTCGCCAGTGATTGGGGAGTACTAGCAGTTTCACCAGAGAGCGGGGAAAATTAGCAGATTGCTAGTGAGTAGAAGAAGAAGTAGGTCTGCCAGAGAGCGGAGGAAACTAGCAGATTCGCGAGTAAGTGGACAGTACTAACAGATTCACCAGTGTGTGGACAGAACTAGAAGACTCACCAGTGAGTGGGGAGAACTAGCAGATTCGCCAGTGACTGGAGGGAACTAGCAGATTCACCAGTGATCGGAGGAAAACAGCAGCTTCGCCAGTGAGTGGAGAGAACTATTAGATTCACCAGTGAGTGGAGAGAACTAGCGGATTCGCCAGTGAGCAAAGAGAAATAGCAGCTTCGCCAGTGAGTGGAGGGAACTAGCAGATTCACCAGTGGGTGGAGAGAACTAGCAGATTCGCCAGGGAGTGGAGAGAAATAGCAGATTCGCCAGGGAGTGGAGGGAACTAGCAGATTGGCCAGTGAGTGGAGAGAGCTAGCAGATTCACCAATGAGTGGAGAGAACTAGTGGATTCGCCAGTGAGCAAAGAGAAATAGCAGCTTCGCCAGTGAGTGGAGGGAACTAGCAGATTCACCAGTGAGTGGAGGGAACTAACAGTTTCTCCACTGGGCAGAGAGAACTAGCAGATTCGCCAATGAGTGGAGAGAACTAGCAGATTCACCAGTGAGAGGAGGGATCTAGCAGATTCACCAGTGAGTGGAGTGAATGAGCAGATTCACCAGTGAGTGGAGGGAATGAGCAGATTCACCAGTGAGTGGAGAGAACAACAAAATTCACCAGTGATTGGAGAGAACGAGCAGATTCACAAGTATATGGGGAGAACTGGCAGATTCGCCAGTGTTTGGAGAGAATTAACAGATTCGCCAGTGAGTGGGGAGACCTAGCAGATTCGCCAGTGAGTGGAGGGAACTAGCAGATTAGCCAGTGAGCGGGGAGAAATAGCAGCTTTGCCAGTGATTGGGGAGAACTAGCAGTTTCGCAGTGATTGGAGAGAACTAGTAAAATTGCTAGAGGGTGGGGAGAACTAGCAGAGTCACCAGGCAGTGGAGGATACTGGCAGATTGGTCAGTGAGTGGAGAAAAATAGCACATTCTCCAGTGAGTGGAGAGAACTTGCAGATTCGCTAGTGAGTGGTGTGAACTAACAGATTGAGCAGTGAATGAACAAACGAGCAGATTCGCCAATGTTTGGAAGAGCCAACTGATTCACCCATGCATGGAGAGGACTAGCAGATTCGCCTGTGATTGGGGAGAACTAGCAGTTTCACCAGAGAGCGGGGAAAACTAGCAGATTGCTAGTGAGTAGAAGAAGAAGTAGGTCTGCCAGAGAGCGGAGGAAACTAGCAGATTCGCGAGTGAGTGGACAGTACTAACAGATTCACCAGTGTGTGGACAGAACTAGAAGACTCACCAGTGATTGGGGAGAACTAGCAGATTCGCCAGTGACTGGAGGGAACTAGCAGATTCACCGGTGATCGGAGGAAAACAGCAGCTTCGCCAGTGAGTGGAGAGAACTAGTAGATTCACCAGTGAGTGGAGAGAACTAGCGGATTCGCCAGTGAGCAAAGAGAAATAGCAGCTTCGCCAGTGAGTGGAGGGAACTAGCAGATTCACCAGTGGGTGGAGAGAACTAGCAGATTCGCCAGGGAGTGGAGAGAAATAGCAGATTCACCAGGGAGTGGAGGGAACTAGCAGATTGGCCAGTGAGTGGAGAGAGCTAGCAGATTCACCAGTGAGTGGAGAGAGCTAGCAGATTCGCCAGTGAGCAAAGAGAAATAGCAGCTTCGCCAGTGAGTGGAGGGAACTAGCAGATTTACCAGTGAGTGGAGAGAACTAGCAGTTTCTCCACTGGGCAGAGAGAACTAGCAGATTCGCCAATGAGTGGAGAGGACTAGCAGCTTCACCAGTGAGAGGAGGGAACTAGCAGATTCACCAGTGAGTGGTGGGATCTAGCAGCTTCACCAGTGAGTGGAGTGAATGAGCAGATTCACCAGTGAATGGAGGGAATGAGCAGATTCACCAATGAGTGGGGAGAAGAACAAAATTCACCAGTGATTGGAGAGAACGAGAAGATTCACAAGTATATGGGGAGAACTGGCAGATTCGCCAGTGTTTGGAGAGAATTAACAGATTCGCCAGTGAGTGAGGAGACCTAGCAGATTCGCCA
The DNA here is from genome assembly GCF_017639515.1 of Carcharodon carcharias. Classification (NCBI taxonomy): domain Eukaryota; kingdom Metazoa; phylum Chordata; class Chondrichthyes; order Lamniformes; family Lamnidae; genus Carcharodon; species Carcharodon carcharias. The sequence goes on along the minus strand of NC_054474.1, from coordinate 110,295,477 downwards.
GTGAGTGGAGGGAACTAGCAGATTAGCCAGTGAGCGGGGAGAACTAGCAGTTTCCCCAGTGAGTGGAGAGAACTAGCAAAATTGCTAGTGAGTGGGGAGAACTAGCAGAGTCACCAGGCAGTGGAGGATACTGGCAGATTGGTCAGTGAGTGGAGAGAAATAACACATTCGCCAGTGAGTGGAGAGAACTTGCAGATTCGCTTGTGAGTGGTGTGAACTAACAGATTGACCAGTGAATGAACAAACAAGCAGATTCGCCAGTGTTTGGAAGAGCCAACTGATTCACCCATGCATGGAGAGGAGTAGCAGATTCGCCAGTGATTGGGGAGAACTACCAGTTTCGCCAGAGAGTGGGGAAAACTAGCAGATTTGCCAGTGAGTAGAAGAAGCAGTAGGTATGCCAGAGAGTGGAGGAAACTAGCAGATTTGCCAGTGAGTGGACAGAACTTACAGATTCACCAGTGTGTGGAGAGAACTAAGAGATTCACCAGTGAATGGGGGGAAAAGCAGATTCACCAGTGAGTGGAGACAATTAGCAGATTCGCTAGTGAATGGGGAGAACTAGCAGATTCGGCAGTGAGTGGAGGGAACTAGCAGATTCACCAGTGAGCGGAGAGAAATAGCAGCTTTGCCAGTGAGTAGGGAGAACAAGCAAATTCACCAGTGAGTGGAGGGAACTAGCAGATTCGCCAGTGAGCGGAGAGAAATAGCAGCTTCACCAGTGAGTGGAGGGAACTAGCCGATTCGCCAGTGAGTGGAAAGAACTAGCAGATTCACGATTGAGTGGAGGGAACTAGCAGATTCACCAGTAAATGGAGGGAAATAGCAGATTCACCAATGAGTGGTAAGAAATAGCTGATTTGAAAGAAAGTGGAGGAATCTAGCAGCCTCACCCAGAAGTGGAGAGTACTGGCAAATTCGCCAGAGAGTGGAGGAAACTAAAAGCTTCGCCAGTGAGTGGAGAGAACTATCAGATTCACCAATGAGTGGTGTGAACAGCAGATTGACCAGTGAATGGAGAAACGAGCAGATTCGCCAGTGTTTCGAAGAGCTACCTGATTTCACCCGTGCACAGAAAGTTCTAGCAGATTCACCAGTGAATAGGGAGAACTAGAAAATTCACCAGTGAGTGGAGAGAACGAACAGATTCACAAGTATATGGGGAGAACTGGCAGATTCGCCAGTGTTTGGAGAGAATTAAGAGATTCGCCAGTGAGTGGGGAGAACTAGCAGATTCGCCAGTGAGTGGAGGGAACTCGGAGATTCACCAGCGAGCGGAGAGAAAGAGCAGATTCGCCAGGGCATGGAGGGATCTAGCAGATTCACCAGTGAGTGGAGAGAGCTAGCAGATTCACCAGTGAGTGGAGGGAACTAGCGGATTCGCCAGTGAGCGGAGAGAAATAGCAGCTTCGCCAGTGAGTGGAGGGAACTTGCAGATTCGCCAGTGAGTGGAGAGAACTAGCAGTTTCACCAGTGGGCAGAGAGAACTAGCAGATTTGCCAATGAGTGGAGAGAACTAGCAGATTCACCACTGAGTGGAGGGAACTATCAGATTCACCTGTGAGTGGAGGGAATGAGCAGATTCACCAGTGAGTGTGGAGAAAAAGCAGATTGAACATTGAATGAAGAAACGAGCAGATTCGCAAGTGTTTGGGGGGAACTAGCAGATTGGCCAGAGAGTGTGGAACACTGACAGATTTGACAGTGTTTGGAAGTACCAGAACATATGGCAGAGAGTGGAGGAAATTAGCAGATTCACCATTGAGTGGACAGAACTAACAGATTCACCAGTGTGTGGAGAGAACTAACAGATTCACCAGTGAGTGGGGAGAAAACCAGATTCACCAGTGAGTGGAGAGAATTAGCAGATTCGACAGTGGATGGGGAGAACTTGCAGATTCGCCAGTGAGTGGAAGGAACTAGCAGATCCAACAGTAAGCGGAGAGAAATAGCAGCTTCGCCAGTGATTGGGGAGAAATAGCAGATTCACCAGTGAGTGGAGGGAACTAGCAGATTCGCCAGTGAGTGGAAAGAACTAGCAGATTCACCAGTGGGCGGAGAGAACTTGCAGATTCGCCAATGAGTGGAGAGAGATAGCAGATTCATGAGTGAGTGGAGGGAGCTAGCAGATTCACCAGTGAGTGGATGGAAATAGCAGATTCGCCAATGAGTGGAGAGCAATAGCTGATTTGCCAGAATGTGGAGGAAACCTGTAGATTCGCCCGTGAGTGTAGAGTACTAACAAATTCGCCAGTGAGTGGAGAAAACTAAAAGATTCGCCAGTGAGTGGAGAGAACTAACAGATTCACCAGTGAGTGGAGAGAACTCTCAGTTTCACCAGTGTGTGGGGAGAACTAGCAGGTTTGCCATGAGTGGAGAGAACTCGCAGATTCGGCAGTGACTGGATAGAAATAGCACTTTCGGCAGTAAGTGGAGAGAACTTGCAGATTCGACAGTGAGTGGTGTGAACAGCAGATTGACCAGTGAATGGAGAAACGAGCAGATTCTCCAGTGTTTGGAAGAGCTACCTGATTCACCCGTGCACGGAAAGTACTAGCAGATTCGCCAGTGATTGGGGAGAACTAGCAGATTCGCCAGAGTGGGGAATACCAGTAGATTAGCCAGTGTGTGGACAGAACTAACAGATTCACCAGTGTGTGGAGAGAACTAGCAGGTTCACCAGTGAGTGGGGAGATTTAGCAGATTCGCCAGTGAGTGGGGAGAACGAGCAGCTTCGCCAGTGAGTGGCGAGAACTAGCAGATTCACCAGTGAGTGGAGGGAACTAGCAGATTCGCCAGTGAGCGGAGAGAAATAGCAGCTTCGCCAGTGAGTGGAGAGAACTAGCAGATTCGCCAGTGAGTGAAGAGAACTAGCAGATTCACCAGTGGGCAGAGAGAACTAGCAGATTCGCCAATGAGTGGAGAGAACTAGCAGATTCACGAGTGAGTGGAGGGAACCAGTAGATTCACCAGTGAGTGGATGGAAATAACATATTCGCCCATGAGTGGAGAGAAATAGCTGATTTGCCAGAATGTGGAGGAAACCTGCAGATATGCCTGTGAGTGGAGAATACTAGCAAATCCGCCAGTGAGTGGAGGGATCTAAAAGATTTGCCAGTGAGTGGAGAGAACTGACAGATTCACCATTGAGTGGAGAGAACTATCAGTTTCACCAGTGAGTGGGGAGAACTAGCAGTTTTGCCATGAGTGGAGAGAACTAGCAGATTTGGCAGTGACTGCAGAGAAATAGCACTTTCGGCAGTAAGTGGAGAGGACTTGCAGATTCGCCAAGAATGGTGTGAACAGCAGATTGACCAGTGAATGGAGAAACGAACAGATTCGCCAGTGTTTGGAAGAGCCACCTGATTCACCCGTGCACGGAAAGTACTAGCAGATTCGCCAGTGATTTGGGAGAACTAGCCAATTCGCCCGAGTGGGGAACACTTGCAGATTAGCCAGTGACTGGACAGAACTAACAGATTCACCAGTGTGTGGAGAGATCTAGCAGGTTCACCAGTGAGTGGGGAGATTTAGCAGATTTGCCAGTGAGTGGGGAGAACTAGCAGCTTCACCAGTGAGTGGCGAGAAATAGCAGATTCACCAGTGAATGGAGGCAACTAGCAGATTCACCAGTGAGCAGAGAGAAATAGGATCTTCTCCAGTGAGCGGAGGGAACTAGCAAATTCGCCAGTGAGTGGAGAGAACCAGCAGTTTCACCAGAGGGTGGAGAGAACTAGCAGATTCGCAAATGAGTGGAGAGAACTGGCAGATTAACGAGTGAGTGGAGGGAACTAGCAGATCCACCTGTGAGTGGAGTGAATGAGCAGATTTACCAGTGAGTGGAGAAAACTAGAAAATTCACCAGTGAGTGGAGAAAAAAACAGATTCACCAGTGAGTGTAGAGAGCAAGCAAGTTCGCCAGTGTTTGGAAGAACTATCTGATTCACCAGTGTGTGGAGAGAACTAGCAGATTCACCATTCGTGGGAGTTAATGAGCAGATTCACAAGTATGTAGTGAGAACTTGCAGATTCACCAGTGAGTGGAGAGAATTAACAGATTCGCCAGTGAGTGGGGGGAACTAGCAGATTCGCCAGTGAGTGGAGGGATCTAGCAGATTCACCAATGAGTGGAATGAACTAGCAGATTCACGAGTGAGTGGAGGGAGCTAGCAGATTCACCAGTGAGTGGACGTAAATAGCAGATTCGCCAATGAGTGGAGAGCAATAGCTGATTCGCCAGTGAGTGGAGGGAACTGGCAGATTTGCCAGTGAGCAGAGAGAAATAGGATCTTCGCCAGTGAGTGGAGGGAACTAACAGATTCGCAAGTGAGTGGAGAGAACTACCAGTTTCAGCAGTGGTCGGAGAGAACTAGCAGATTTGCCAATGAGTGGAGAGAACTGGCAGATTCACCAGTGAGCGGAGGGAACTAGCAGATTCAGGTGTGAGTGGAGGGAATTAGCAGATTCACCAGTGAGCAGAGAGAAATAGCAGCTTCGCCAGTGAGTGGAGGGAACTAGCAGGTTCGCCAGTGAGTGGAGAGAACCAGCAGATTTGCCAATGAGTGGAATGAACTAGCAGATTCACCAGTGAGTGGAGAGAACTAGCAGATTCACCAGTGAGTGGATGGATCTAGCAGATTTGACTGTGAGCAGAGAGAAATAGCAGCTTCACCAGTGAGTCGAGGGAACTAGCAGATTCGCCAATGAGTGGAGAGAACTAGCAGATTCACGAGTGAGTGCAGGAACTAACAGATTCACCAGAGGGTGGAGGGAAATAGCAGATTCGCCAAAGAGTGGAGAGAAAAACTGATTTGCCAGAAAGTGGAGGAAACTAGCAGATTCACCAGTGAGTGGACAGAATTAACAGATTCACCAGTGAGTGGAGAGAACTAGCAGATTCGGCAGAGAGTGGACAGAATTATCAGATTCACCAGTGAGTGGAGAGAACTAGCAGATTCACCAGTGAGTGGGGAGAAGGAACAGATTCGCAAGTGAGTGGAGAGAATTAGCAGATTCGCCAGTGATTGGAGAGAACTAGCAGATTCACCAGTGGGCAGAGAGAACTAGCAGATTCGCAAATGAGTGGAGAGAACTAGCACATTCACCAGTGAGTGGAGAGAACTAGCAGAATCACCAGAGAGTGGTGGAAACTAGCAGATTCGGCAGAGAGTGGACAGAATTAACAGATTCACCAGTGAGTGGAGAGAACCAACATATTCACCAGTGTGTGGAGAGGACTATCAGTTTCACTAGTGAGTGAGGAGGAAAGCACTTTTGCCGTGAGTGGAGAGAACTAGCAGATTAGTCAGTGAGTGGATAGAAATAGCACATTCGCCAGTGAGTGGAGAGAACTTGCAGATTCGCCCGGAGTGGTGTGAACAGCAGATTGACCATGAATGGAGAAACGAGCAGTTTCACCAGTGTTTGGAAGAACTACCTGATTTCACCCGTGTACGGAAAGGACTAGTAGATTCGCCAGTGATTGGGGAGAACTAGCAGATTCGCCACAGTGTGGTACTAGCAGATTAGCCAGTGAGTGGACGAACCAGCAAATCTGCCAGAGAGTGGTGGAAACTAGCAGATTCGGCAGAGAGTGGACAGAGTTAACAGATTCACCAGTGAGTGGAGAGAACTAGCAGATTCATCAGTGGGCGGAGAGAACTAGCAGATTCGCAAATAAGTGGAGAGAACTAGCACATTCACCAGTGAGTGGAGAGAACTAGCAGAATCACCAGTGAGTGGAGGGAACTAGCATATTCGACCGTGAGCAGGGAGAAATAGCAGCTTCGCCAGTGAGTGGAGGGAACTGGCAGATTCGCCAGTGAGTGGTGAGAACTAGCAGATTCTACAGTGGGTGGATTGAACTAGCAGATTCGCCAATGAGTGGAGAGAACTAGCAGATTCACGAGTGAGAGTAGGGAACTAGCAGATTCACGAGTGAGTGGAGGGAAATAGCAGATTCGCCAAAGTGTTGAGAGAAAAACTGAGTTGCCAGAAAGTGGAGGAAACTAGCAGATTCGCCTGTGAGTGTAGAGTAATAGCAAATTCTCCAGTGACTGGAGGAAACTAAAAGATTCGCCAGTGAGTGGACAGAACTAACAGATTCACCAGTGAGTGGAGAAAACTATCAGTTTCACCAGTGAGTGTGGAGAACTAACAGTTTTGCCATGAGTGGAGAGAACTAGCCGATTGGTCAGTGAGTGGAGAGAAACAGCACATTCTCCAATGAGTGGAGAGAACTTGCAGTTTTGCCAGTGACTGGTGTGAACAGCAGATTGACCAGTGAATGGGGAAACCAGCAGATTCGCCAGTGTTTGGAATGGCTCACTGATTTCACACGTGTACGGAAAGGACTAGCAGTTTTGCCTGTGATTGGGGAGAACTAGCAGAATAGCCAGAGTGGGGAACACTAGCAGATTAGCCAGTGAGTGGAAGAACCAGCAGATCTGCCAGAGAGTGGAGGAAACTAGCAGATTCGCCAGTGAGTGGACAGAATTAACAGATTCACCAGTGACTGGAGAGAACTAGCAGATTCACCAGTGAGTGGAGAGAACTAGTAGATTCGCCAGTGAGTGGAGAGAAATTTCAGAATCGCCAGTGAGTGGGGAGAACTAGCAGAGTCACCAGTGAGTGGAGGGAACTAACGGATTCTCCAGTGAGTGGAGAGAAATAGCAGCTTCACCAGTGAGTGGGGAGAACTAGCAGAATCCCGAGTGAGTGGAGGGAACTAGCAGATTCGCCAGTGAGCAGAGAGAAATAGGATCTTCGCCAGTGAGTGGAGGGGACTAGCAGATTCACCTGTGAGTGGAGGGAACTAGCAGATTCACCTGTGAGTGGAGGGTGCTAGCAGATTCACCAGTGAGTGGACGGAAATAGCAGATTCGCCAATGAGTGGAGAGCAATAGCTGATTTGCCAGAATGTGGAGGAAACCTGCGGATTCGCCCGTGAGTGTAGAGTACTAGCAAATTCGCCAGTGAGTGGAGGAAACTAAAAGATTCGCCAGTGAGTGGAGAGAACTCTCAGTTTCACCAGTGTGTGGGGAGAACTAGCAGTTTTGCCATGAGTGGAGAGAACTAGTAGATTAGTCAGTGAGTGGAGAGAAATAGCACATTCGCCAGTGAGTGGAGAGAACTTGCAGATTCGCCTGTGACTGGTGTGAACAGCAGATTGACCAGTGCATGGAGAAACGAGCAGATTCACAATTGTTTGGAAGAGCTACCTGATTTACCCATGCACGGAAAGGACTAGCAGATTTGCCAGTGATATGGGAGAACTAGCAGGTTTGCCAGAGTGGGGAACACTAGCAGATTAGCCAGTGAGTGGAAGAACCAGCAGATCTGCCGGAGAGTGGAGAAAACTGACAGATTCGCCTGTGACTGGAAAGAATTAATAGATTCACCCGTGTGTGGGGAGAACTAGCAGATGCACCAGTCAGTGGAGGATACTGGCAGATTGATCAGTGAGTGCAGAGAAATACCAGATTCGCCAGTGAGTGGAGAGAAATAGCTGATTCGCCAGTGAGCAGAGAGAAATAGGATCTTCGCCAGTGAGTGGAGGGAACTAACAGATTCGCAAGTGAGTGGAGAGAACTACCGGTTTCAGCAGTGGTCGGAGAGAACTAGCAGATTCACCAATGAGTGGAGAGACCTGGCAGATTCACCAGTGAGCGGAGGGAACTAGCAGATTCAGGTGTGAGTGAAGGGAATTAGCAGATTCACCAGTGAGCAGAGAGAAATAGCAGCTTCGCCAGTGAGTGGAGGGAACTAGCAGGTTCGCCAGTGAGTAGAGAGAACTAGCAGATTCACCAGTGGGCGGAGAGAACCAACAGATTTGCCAATGAGTGGAATGAACTAGCAGATTCACCAGTGAGTGGAGAGAACTAGCAGATTCACCAGTGAGTGGATGGATCTAGCAGATTCGACGGTGAGCAGAGAGAAATAGCAGCTTCACCAGTGAGTCGAGGGAACTAGCAGATTCGCCAATGAGTGGAGAGAACTAGCAGATTCAAGAGTGAGTGCAGGAACTAGCAGATTCACCAGAGGGTGGAGGGAAATAGCAGATTCGCCAAAGAGTGGGGAGAAAAACTGATTTGCCAGAAAGTGGAGGAAACTAGCAGATTCACCTGTGAGTGGAGAGAACTAGCAGATTCACCAGTGAGTGGAGAGAACCAACATATTCACCAGTGTGTGGAGAGGACTATCAGTTTCACCAGTGAGTGGGGAGGAAAGCACTTTTGCCATGAGTGGAGAGAACTAGCAGATTAGTCAGTGAGTGGATAGAAATAGCACATTCGCCAGTGAGTGGAGAGAACTTGCAGATTCGCCCGGAGTGGTGTGAACAGCAGATTGACCAGTGAATGGAGAAACGAGCAGTTTCGCAAGTGTTTGGAAGAACTACCTGATTTCACCCGTGTACGGAAAGGACTAGTAGATTCGCCAGTTATTGGGGAGAACTAGCAGATTCGCCACAGTGTGGTACTAGCAGATTAGCCAGTGAGTGGACGAACCAGCAGATCTGCCAGAGAGTGGTGGAAACTAACAGATTCAGCAGAGAGTGGACAGAATTAACAGATTCACCAGTGAGTGGAGAGAACTAGCAGATTCACCAGTGAGTGGGGAGAAGGAACAGATTCGCAAGTGAGTGGAGAGAATTAGCAGATTCGCCAGTGATTGGAGAGAACTAGCAGATTCACCAGTGGGCGGAGAGAACTAGCAGATTCGCAAATGAGTGGAGAGAACTAGCACATTCACCAGTGAGTGGAGAGAACTAGCAGGATCACCAGTGAGTGGAGGGAACTAGTATATTCGACCGTGAGCAGAGAGAAATAGCAGCTTCGCCAGTGAGTGGAGGGAACTAGCAGATTCGCCAGTGAGTGGTGAGAACTAGCAGATTCTGCAGTGCGCGGATTGAACTAGCAGATTCGCCAATGAATGGAGAGAACTAGCAGATCCACGAGTGAGAGTAGGGAACTAGCAGATTCACGAGTGAGTGGAGGGAAATAGCAGATTCGACAAAGTGTGGAGAGAAAAACTGAGTTGCCAGAAAGTGGAGGAAACTAGCAGATTCGCCCGTGAGTGTAGAGTAATAGCAAATTCTCCAGTGGCTGGAGGAAACTAAAAGATTCGCCAGTGAGTGGACAGAACTAACAGATTCACCAGTGAGTGGAGAAAACTATCAGTTTCACCAGTGAGTGTGGAGAACTAACAGTTTTGCCATAAGTGGAGAGAACGAGCAGATTTGTCAGTGAGTGGAGAGAAACAGCACATTCTCCAGTGAGTGGACAGAACTTGCAGTTTTGCCAGTGACTGGTGTGAACAGCAGATTGACCAGTGAATGGGGAAATCAGCAGATTTGCCAGTGTTTGGAATGGCTCACTGATTTCACACGTGTACGGAAAGGACTAGCAGTTTTGCCTGTGATTGGGGAGAACTAGCAGAATAGCCAGAGTGGGGAACACTAGAAGATTAGCCAGTGAGTGGAAGAACCAGCAGATCTGCCAGAGAGTGGTGGAAACTAGCAGATTCGCCAGTGAGTGGACAGAATTTACAGATTCACCAGTGACTGGAGAGAACTAGCAGACTCACCAGTGAGTGGGGAGAACTAGTAGATTCGCCAGTGAGTGGAGAGATATATCAGAATCGCCAGTGAGTGGGGAGAACTAGCAGAGTCACCAGTGAGTGGAGGGAACTAACGGATTCTCCAGTGAGTGGAGAGAAATAGCAGCTTCACCAGTGAGTGGGGAGAACTAGCAGAATCCCGAGTGAGTGGAGGGAACTAGCAGATTCGCCAGTGAGCAGAGAGAAATAGAATCTTCGCCAGTGAGTGGAGGGGACTAGCAGATTCACCAGTGGGCGGAGAGAATTAGCAGATTCGCCAATGAGTGGAGAGAACTAGCAGATTCACCAGTGAGTGGAGGGAACTAGCAGATTCACCTGTGAGTGGAGGGAACTAGCAGATTCACCAGTGAGCAGAGATAAATAGCAGCTTCGCCAGTGAGTGGAGGGAACTAGCAGGTTCGCCAGTGAGTGGAGAGAACTAGCAGATTCGTCAGTGAGTGGAGAGAAACAGCACATTCTCCAGTGAGTGGAGAGAAAAACCTGATTCGCCAGTCAGTGGAGGGAACTGGCAGATTCTCCAGTGAGCAGAGAGAAATAGGATCTTCGCCAGTGAGTGGAGGGAACTAGCAGTTTCGCAAGTGAGTGGAGAGATCTACCAGTTTCAGCAGTGGTAGGAGAGAACTAGCAAATTCGCCAATGAGTGGAGAGAACTGGCAGAGTCACCAGTGAGCGGAGGGAACTAGCAGATTCAGGTGTGAGTGGAGGGAATTAGCAGATTCACCAGTGAGCAGAGAGAAATAGCAGCTTCGCCAGTGAGTGGAGGGAACTAGCAGGTTTGCCAGTGAGTGGAGAGAACTAGAAGATTCACCAGTGGGCGGAGAGAACCAACAGATTTGCCAATGAGTGGAATGAACTAGCAGATTCACCAGTGAGTGGAGAGAACTAGCAGATTCACCAGTGAGTGGATGGATCTAGCAGATTCGACGGTGAGCAGAGAGAAATAGCAGCTTCACCAGTGAGTCGAGGGAACTAGCAGATTCGCCAGTGAGTGGAGAGAACTAGCAGATTTGGCAGCCGGCGGAGAGAACTAGCAGATTTGCCAATGAGTGGAGAGAACTAGCAGATTCACGAGTGAGTGCAGGAACTAGCAGATTCACCAGAGGGTGGAGGGAAATAGCAGATTCGCCAAAGAGTGGAGAGAAAAACTGATTTGCCAGAAAGTGGAGGAAACTAGCAGATTCGCCAGTGAGTGGACAGAATTTACAGATTCACCAGTGACTGGAGAGAACTAGCAGATTCACCAGTGAGTGGGGAGAACTAGTAGATTCGCCAGTGAGTGGAGAGAAATATCAGAATCGCCAGTGAGTGCAGAGAACTAGCAGAGTCACCAGCGAGTGAAGGGAACTAACGGATTCTCCAGTGAGTGGAGAGAAATAGCAGCTTCACCAGTGAGTGGGAAGAACTAGCAGAATCCCGAGTGAGTGGAGGGAACTAACAGATTCGCCAGTGAGCAGAGAGAAATAGGATCTTCGCCAGTGAGTGGAGGGGACTAGCAGATTCACCAGTGGGCAGAGAGAATTAGCAGATTCGCCAATGAGTGGAGAGAACTAGCAGATTCACCAGTGAGTGGAGGGAACTAGCAGATTCACCTGTGAGTGGAGGGAACTAGCAGATTCACCAGTGAGCAGAGAGAAATAGCAGCTTCGCCAGTGAGTGGAGGGAACTAGCAGGTTCGCCAGTGAGTGGAGAGAACTAGCAGATTCACCAGTGAGTGGATGGATCTAGCAGGTTCGACGGTGAGCAGAGAGAAATAGCAGCTTCACCAGTGAGTCGAGGGAACTAGCAGATTCGCCAGTGAGTGGAGAGAACTAGCAGATTTGGCAGCGGGCAGAGAGAACTAGCAGATTTGCCAATGAGTGGAGAGAACCAGCAGATTCAGGAGTGAGAGTAGGGAACTAGCAGATTCACCTGTGAGTGGAGGGAAATTGCAGATTCGCCAATGAGTGGAGAGAACTAGCAGATTCACCAGTGAGTGCAGGGAACTTGCAGATTCACCTGTGAGTGGAGGGAATTAGCAGATTCGCCAGTGATTAGAGAGAACTAGCAGATTCACCAGTGGGCGGAGAGAACTAGCAGATTCGCGAATGAGTGGAGAGAACTAGCACATTCACCAGTGAGTGGAGCGAACTAGCAGAATCACCAGTGAGTGGAGGGAACTAGCATATTCGACCGTGAGCAGAGAGAAATAGCAGCTTCGCCAGTGAGTGGAGAGAACTAGCAGATTCTACAGTGGGCGGATTGAACTAGCAGATTCGCCAATGAGTGGAGAGAACTAGCAGATTCACGAGTGAGAGTAGGGAACTAGCAGATTCACGAGTGAGTGGAGGGAAATAGCAGATTCGCCAAAGTGTTGAGAGAAAAACTGAGTTGCCAGAAAGTGGAGGAAACTAGCAGATTCGCCCGTGAGTGTAGAGTAATAGCAAATTCTCCAGTGGCTGGAGGAAACTAAAAGATTCGCCAGTGAGTGGACAGAACTAACAGATTCACCAGTGAGTGGAGAAAACTATCAGTTTCACCAGTGAGTGTGGAGAACTAACAGTTTTGCCATGAGTGGAGAGAACGAGCAGATTTGTCAGTGAGTGGAGAGAAACAGCACATTCTCCAGTGAGTGGAGTGAACTTGCAGTTTTGCCAGTGACTGGTGTGAACAGCAGATTGACCAGTGAATGGAGAAATGAGCAGATTCGCCAGTGTTTGGAATGGCTCACTGATTTCACACATGTACGGAAAGGACTAGCAGTTTTGCCTGTGATTGGGGAGAACTAGCAGAATAGCCAGAGTGGGGAACACTAGCAGATTAGCCAGTGAGCGGAAGAACCAGCAGATCTGCCAGAGAGTGGAGGAAACTAGCTGATACGCCAGTGAGTGGACAGAATTAACAGATTCACCAGTGTGTGGAGAGAACTAGCAGATTCACCAGTGAGTGGGGAGAACTAGTTGATTCGCCAGTGAGTGGAGAGAAATAGCAGCTTCACCAGTGAGTGGGGAGATCTAGCAGAATCCTCAGTGAGTGGAGGGAACTAGCAGATTCGCCAGTGAGCAGAGAGAAATAGGATCTTCGCCAGTGAGTGGAGGGGACTAGCAGATTCACCAGTGGGCGGAGAGAATTAGCAGATTCGCCAATGAGTTGAGAGAACTAGCAGATTCACCAGTGAGTGGAGGGAACTAGCAGATTCACCGGTGAGTGGAGGGAACTAGCAGATTCACCAGTGAGCAGAGAGAAATAGCAGCTTCGCCAGTGAGTGGAGGGAACTAGCAGGTTCGCCAGTGAGTGGAGAGAACTAGCAGATTCACCAGTGGGTGGAGAGAACCAACAGATTTGCCAATGAGTGGAATGAACTTGCAGATTAACCAGTGAGTGGAGGGAACTAGCAGATTCACCTGTGAGTGGAGGGAACTAGCAGATTCACCAGTGAGTGGATGGAACTAGCAGATTCGACGGTGAGCAGAGAGAATTAGCAGCTTCGCCGGTGAGTGGAGGGAACTAGCAGGTTCGCCAGTGAGTGGAGAGAACTAACAGATTCACCAGTGGGTGGAGAGAACTAGCAGATTTGCGAATGAGTGGAGAGAACTAGCAGATTCACCAGTGAGTGGAGAGAACTAGCAGAAACACCAGTGAATGAATGGAACTAGCAGATTCGACAGTGAGCAGAGAGAAATAGCAGCTTCACCAATGAGTCGAGGGAACTAGCAGATTCGCCAGAGAGTGGAGAGAACTAGCAGATGTAGCAGTGGGCGGAGAGAACTAGCAGATTCGCCAATGAGTGGAGAGAAAAAGCAGATTCACGAGTGAGAGTAGGGAACTAGCAGATCGCCAGTGAGTGGAGAGAACTAGCGGAATCACCAGTGGGCAGAAAGAATTGGCAGATTCGCCAATGAGTGGAGAGAACTAGCAGATTCACGAGTGAGTGCAGGAACTAGCAGATTCACCAGAGGTTGGAGGGAAATAGCAGATTCGCCAAAGAGTGGAGAGAAAAACTGATTTGCCAGAAAGTGGAGGAAACTAGCAGATTCACCTGTGAGTGGAGAGAACTAGCAGATTCACCAGTGAGTGGAGAGAACCAACATATTCACCAGTGTGTGCAGAGGACTATCAGTTTCACCAGTGAGTGGGGAGAAAAGCACTTTTGCCATGAGTGGAGAGAACTAGCAGATTAGTCAGTGAGTGGATAGAAATAGCACATTCGCCAGTGAGTGGAGAGAACTTGCAGATTCGCCCGGAGTGGTGTGAACAGCAGATTGACCAGTGAATGGAGAAACGAGCAGTTTCGCCAGTGTTTGGAAGAGCTACCTATTTCACCCGTGTACGGAAAGGACTAGCAGATTCGCCAGTGATTGGGGAGAACTAGCAGATTCGCCACAGTGTTGTACTAGCAGATTAGCCAGTGAGTGGACGAAGCAGCAGATCTGCCAGAGAGTGGTGGTAACAAGCAGATTCAGCAGAGAGTGGAGAGAGCTAGCAGATTCACCAGTGAGTGGGGAGAAGGAACAGATTCGCAAGTGAGTGGAGAGAATTAGCAGATTCGCCAGTGAGTGGGGAGAACTAGCAGAGTCACCAGAGAGTGGAGTGAACTAGCAGATTCACCAGTGATTGGAGAGAACTAGCAGATTCACCAGTGGGCGGAGAGAACTAGCAGATTCGCAAATGAGTGGAGAGAACTAGCACATTCACCAGTGAGTGGAGAGAACTATCAGTTTCACCAATGAGTGGGGAGAACTAGCAGTTTTGCCATGAGTGGAGAGAACTAGCAGATTTGTTAGTGAGTGGAGAGAAACAGCACATTCGCCAGTGAGTGGAGAAAACTAGCAGATTTGGCATTGGGCGGAGAGAACTAGCAGATTCGCCAATGAGTGGAGAGAACTAGCAGATTCACGAGTGAGAGTACGGATCGAGCAGATTCACCAGTGAGTGGAGGGAAATTGCAGATTTGCCAATGAGTGGAGAGAACTAGCAGATTCACCAGTGAGTGGAGGGAATTAGCAGATTCGCCTGTGAGCAGAGAGAAATAGCTGCTTCGCCAGTGAGAGGAGGGAACTAGCAGGTTCGCCAGTGAGTTGAGGGAACTAGCAGGTTCGCCAGAGAGTGGAGAGAACTAACAGATTCACCAGTGGGCGGAGAGAACTAGCAGATTTGTCAATGAGTGGAGAGAACTAGCAGATTCACCAGTGAGTGGTGAGAACAAGCAGATTCAGCAGTGAATGGATGGAACTAGCAGATTCGACAGTGAGTGGAGAGAACTAGCAGATGTAGCAGTGGGCGGAGAGAACTACCAGATTCGCCAATGAGTGGAGAGAAAAAGCAGTTTTACGAGTGAGAGTAGGGAACTAGCAGATTCACCAGTGATTGGAGGGAAATAGCAGATTTGCCAAAGTGTGGAGAGAAAAACTGATTTGCCAGAAAGTGGAGGAAACTAGCAGATCCGCCCGTGAGTGTAGAGTAGTAGCAAAGTCGACAGTGAGTGGAGGAAACTAAAAGATTCGCCAGTGTGTGGAGAGAACTGTCAGTTTCACCAGTGAGTGGAGAGAACTAGCAGTTTTGCCATGAGTGGAGAGAATTAGCAGATTAGTCATTGAGTGGAGAAAAATAGCACATTCGCCACTGAGTGGAGAGAATTTGCAGATTTGCCAGTGAGTAGTGTGAAAAGCAGATTGACCAGTGAATGGAGAAACAAGCAGATTCGCCAGTGTTTGGAAGGGCTAACTGATTTCACCCGTGTACGGAAAGGACTAGCAGAATTGCCAGTGATTCGGGAGATCTAGCAGATTAGCCAGAGTGGGGAGCATTAGCAGATTAGCCAGTGAGTGGAAGAACCAGCAGATCTGCTAGAGAGTGGAGGAAACTAGCAGATTCGCCAGTGAGTGGACAGAATTAACAGATTCACCAGTGTGTGGGCAGAACTAGCAGATTCGCCACAGTGTGGTACTAGCAGATTAGCCAGTGAGTGGACGAACCAGCACATCTGCCAGAGAGTGGAGGAAACTAGCAGATACGGCAGAGAGTGAACAGAATTAACAGATTCACCAGTGTGCGGAGAGAACTAGCAGATTCACCAGTGAGTGGGGAGAACTAACAGATTCGCTCGTGAGTGGAGAGAATTAGCAGATTCGCCAGTGAGTGGGGAGAACTAGCAGAGTCACCAATGAGTGGAGAGAACTAGCAGATTCACCAGTGAGTGGAGAGAACTAGCAGGTTCACCAGTGGGCGGAGAGAACTAGCAGATTCGCGAATGAGTGGAGAGAACTAGCACATACAAAAGTGAGTGGAGAGAACTAGCAGAATCACCAGTGAGTGGAGGGAACTAGCATATTCGACCGTGAGCAGAGAGAAATAGGATCTTCGCCAGTGAGTGGAGGGTACTAGCAGATTCACCAGTGGGCGGAGAGAATTAGCAGATTCGCCAATGAGTGGAGAGAACTAGCAGATTCACCAGTGAGTGGAGGGAACTAGCAGATTCACCTGTGAGTGGAGGGAACTAGCAGATTCGCCAGTGAGCAGAGAGAAATAGCAGCTTCGCCAGTGAGTGGAGCGAACTAGCAGGTTCGCCAGTGAGTGGAGAGAACTAGCAGATTCACCAGTAGGCGGAAAGAACTAGCAGATTTGCCAATGAATGGAGAGAACTAGCAGATTCACCAGTGAGTCGAGAGAACTAGCAGATTCACCAGTGAGTGGATGGAACTAGCAGATTCGACGGTGAGCAGAGAGAAATAGCAGCTTCACCAGTGAGTCGAGGGAACTAGCAGATTCGCCAGTGAGTGGAGAGAACTAGCAGATTTGGCTTTGGGCGGAGAGAACTAGCAGATTCGCCAATGAGTGGAGAGAATAGCAGATTCACGAGTGAGAGTACGGAACTAGCAGATTCACCAGTGGGTGGAGGGAAATTGCAGATTCGCCAATGAGTGGAGAGAACTAGCATATTCACCAGTGAATGGAGGGAACATGCAGATTCACCTGTGAGCAGGGACAAATAGCAGCTTCGCCAGTGAGTGGAGGGAACTAGCAGGTTCGCCAGTGAGTGGAGAGAACTAACAGATTCACCAGTGGGCGGAGAGAACTAGCAGATTTGCGAATGAGTGGAGAGAACTAGCAGATTCACCAGTGAGTGGAGAGAACTAGCAGATTCACCAGTGAATGGATGGAACTAGCAGATTCGACAGTGAGCAGAGAGAAATAGCAGCTTCACCAGAGATTCGAGGGAACGAGCAGATTCGCCAGTGAGTGGAGAGAACTAGCAGATGTAGCAGTGGTCGGAGAGAACTAGCAGATTCGCCAATGAGTGGAGAGAAAAAGCAGATTCTCGAGTGAGAGTAGGGAACTAGCAGATTAACCAATGAGTGGAGGGAAATAGCAGATTCGCCAAAGAGTGGAGCAAAAAACTGATTTGCCAGAAAGTGGAGGAAACTAGCAGATTCGCCAGTGAGTGTAGAGTAGTAGCAAGGTCGACAGTAAGTGGAGGAAACTAAAAGATTCACCAGTGTGTGGAGAGAACTGTCAGTTTCACCAGTGAGTGGAGAGAACTAGCAGTTTTGCCATGAGTGGAGAGAATTAGCAGATTAGTCAGTGGGTGGAGAGAAATAGCGCATTCGCCAGTGAGTGGAGAGAATTTGCAGATTCGCCAGTGCATAGTGTGAAAAGCAGATTGACTAGTGAATGGAGAAACGAGCAGATTCGCCAGTGTTTGGAATGACTAACTGATTTCACCCGTGTACAGAAAGGACTAGCAGATTTGCCAGTGATTGGGGAGAACCAGCAGATTAGCCAGAGTGGGGAACACTAGCAGATTAGCCAGTGAGTGGACAGAATTATCAGAATCACCAGTGAGTGGGGAGAACTAGCAGAGTCACCAGTGAGTGGAGAGAACTAGCAGATTCACCAGTGAGTGGAGAGAACTAGCAGATTCACCATTGAGCAGAGAGAAATAGCAGCTTCGCCAGTGAGTGGAGGGAACTAGCAGATTTGCTGGTGAGTGGATAGAACTAGTAGATTCACCAGTGGGCGGAGAGGACTAACCGATTCGAGAATGAGTGGAGAGAACTAGTAGAATCACCAGTGAGTGGAGAGAACTAGCAGATTCACCAGTGAGTGTATGGAACTAGCATTTTCGACAGTGAGCAGAGAGAAATAGCAGCTTCGCCAGTGAGTGGAGGGTACTGGCAGATTCGCCAGTGAGTGGAGAGAACTAACAGATTCACCAGTGTGTGGAGAGGACTATCAGTTTCACCAGTGAGTGGAGAGAAATAGCACTTTTGCCATGATTGGAGCGAACTAGCAGATTAGTCAGTGAGTGGATAGAAATAGCACATTCGCCAGTGAGTGGAGAGAACTTGCAGATTCGCCCGGAGTGGTGTGAACAGCAGATTGACCAGTGAGTAAAGAAACAAGCAATTTCGCCAGTGTTTGGAAGAGCTACCTGATTTCACCCGTGTACGGAAAGTACTTGTAGATTCGCCAGTGATTGGGGAGAACTAGCAGATTCGCCACAGTGTGGTACTAGCAGATTAGCCAGTGAGTGGAAGAACCAGCAGATCTGCCAGAGAGTGGTCGAAACTAGAAGATTCGACAGAGAGTGGAGAGAATTAACAGATTCGCCAGTGTGTGGAGAGAACTAGGAGATTCACCAGTGAGTGGGGAGAACTAACAGATTCGCTAGTGAGTGGAGAGAATTAGCAGATTCACCAGTGAGTGCAGGGAACTATCAGATTCGCCAGTGAGTGGAGAGAAATATGATCTTCGCCTGTGAGTGGAAAACTGGCAGATTCACGAATGACAGTAGGGAACTAGCAGATTCACCAGTGAGTGGAGGGAAATAGCAGATTCGCCAATGAGTGGAGGGAACTAGCAGATTCACCAGTGAGTGGAGAGAACTAGCAGATTCACCAGTGAGTGGAGAGAACTAGCAGATTCACCAGTGAGTGGAGGGAACTAGCAGATTTACCAGTGAGTGGAGGGAACTAGCAGATTCACCTGTGAGTGGAGGGAATTAGCAGATTCGCCAGTGAGCAGAGAGAAATAGCAGCTTCGCCAGTGAGTGGAGGGAACTAGCAGCTTCGCCAGTGAGTGGAGAGACTAGCTGATACACCAGAGGGCGGAGAGAACTAGCAGATTTGCGAATGAGTGGAGCGAACTAGCAGATTCACCAGTGAGTGGAGAGAACTAACAGATTCACCAGTGAGTGGATGGAACTAGCAAATTCGACAGTGAGCAGAGAGAAATAGCAGCTTCACCAATGAGTCGAGGGAACTAGCAGATTCGCCAGTGAGTAGAGAGAACTAGCAGATATAGCTGTGGGCGGAGAGAACTAGCAGATTCGCCAATGAGTGGAGAGAACTAGCAGATTCACGAGTGAGAGTAGGGAACTAGCAGATTCACCAGTGAGTGGACGGAAATAGCAGATTCACCAATGAGTGGAGAGAACTAGCAGATTCACCAGTGAGTGGAGAGAACTAGCAGATTCACCAGTGAGTGGAGAGAACTAGCAGATTCACCAGTGAGTGGAGGGAACTAGCAGATTCACCAGTGAGCAGAGAGAAATAGCAGCTTCTCCAGTGAGTGGAGGGAACTAGCAGGTTCGCCGGTGAGTGGAGAGAACTAGCAGATTCACCAGTGGGTGGAGAGAAATAGCAGATTCACGAATGAGAGTAGGGAACTAGCAGATTCACTAGTGAGTGGAGGGAAATAGCAGATTCGCCAAAGAATGGAGAGAAAAACTGATTTGCCAGAAAGTGGAGGAACCTAGCAGATTCGCCCGTGAGTGTAGAGTAGTAGCAAATTCGACAGTGAGTGGAGGAAACTAAAAGATTCGCCAGTGAGTGGAGAGAACTAACAGATTCACCAGTGTGTGGAGAGAAAAATCAGTTTCATCAGTGAGTGGAGAGAACCAGCAGTTTTGCCATGAGCGGAGAGAACTCGCAGATTAGTCAGTGAGTGGAAAGAAATAGCACATTCGCCAGTGAGTGTAGAGAACTTGCAGATTCGCCGGTGAGTGGTGTGAAAAGCAGATTGACCAGTGAATGGAGAAACGAGCAGATTCGCCAGTGTTTGGAAGGGCTAACTGTTTTCACCTGTGTACGGAAAGGACTAGCAGATTTGCCAGTGATATGGGAGAACCAGCAGATTAGCCAGACTGGGGAACACTAGCAGATTAGCCAGTGAGTGGAAGAACCAGCAGATCTGCCAGAGAGTGGAGGAAACTAGCAGATTCACCAGTGAGTGGACAGAATTTAAAGATTCACCAGTGAGTGGGGAGAACTAGCAGATTCGCCAGTGAGTGGAGAGAATTATCAGAATCGCCAGTGAGTGGGGAGAACTAGCAGAGTCACCAGTGAGTGGAGGGAACTAGCGGATTCGCCAGTGAGTGGATGAAATAGCAGCTTCACCAGTGAGTGGAGAGAACTAGCAGATTCCCCAGTGATTGGAGGGAACTAGCAGATTCGCCAGTGAGTGGAGAGAAATAGGATCTTCGCCAGCGAGTGGAGGGAACTAGCAGATTTGCCAGTGATTGGAGAGAACTAGCAGTTTCACCAGTGGGTGGAGAGAACAAGCAGATTCACCAGTGAGTGGAGGGAACTAGCAGATTCACCTGTGAGTGGAGGGAATTAGCAGATTCGCCAGTGAGCAGAGAGAAATAGCAGCTTCACCAGTGAGTGGAGGGAACTGGCTGATTTGCCAGTGAGTGGAGAGAACTAGCAGATTCACCAGTGAGTGGAGAGAACTAACAGATTCACCAGTGTGTGGAGAGGACTATCAGTTTCACCAGTGAGTGGAGAGAAATAGCACTTTTGCCATGAGTGGAGCGAACTAGCAGATTAGTCAGTGAGTGGATAGAAATAGCACATTCGCCAGTGAGTGGAGAGAACTTGCAGATTCGCCCGGAGTGGTGTGAACAGCAGATTTACCAGTGAATGGAGAAACCAGCAGTTTCGCCAGTGTTTGGAAGAGCTACCTGATTTCACCCTTGTACGGAAAGGACTAGCAGATTCGCCAGTGATTGGGGAGAACTAGCAGATTAGCCAGAGGGGGGAACACTTGCAGATTAGCCAGTGAGTGGAAGAACCAGCAGATCTGCCAGAGAGTGGAGAAAACTAGCAGATTCGCCAGTGAGTGGACAGAATTAAAAGATTCACCAGTGAGTGGGGAGAACGAGCAGATTCGCCAGTGAGTGGAGAGAATTATCAGAATCGCCAGTGAGTGGGGAGAACTAGCAGAGTCACCAGTGAGTGGAGGGAACTAGCAGTTTCGCCAGTGAGCAGAGAGAAATAGGATCTTCGCCAGCGAGTGGAGGGAACTAGCAGTTCGCCAGTGAGTGGAGAGAAATAGCAGTTTCACCAGTGAGTGGAGGGAACTAGCACATTCACCTGTGAGTGGAGGGAATTAGCAGATTCGCCAGTGAGCAGAGAGAAATAGCAGCTTCGCCAGTGAGTGGAGGGAACTAGCAGGTTCGCCAGTGAGTGGAGAGAACTAGCAGATTCACCAGTGGGCGGACAGAACTAGCAGATTTGCGAATGAGTGGAGAGAACTAGCAGATTCACCAGTGAGTGGAGAGAACTAGCAGATTCACCAGTGAGTGGGTAGAACTAGCAGATTCAACAGTGAGCAGAGAGAAATAGCAGCTTCACCAGTGAGTCAAGGGAACTAGCAGATTCGCTAGTGAGTGGTGAATACTAGCAGATTTAGCATTGGGCGGAGAGAACTAGCAGATTTGCCAATGAGTGGAGAGTACTAGCAGATTCACGAGTGAGAGTAGGGAACTAGCGGATTCAACAGTGATTGGAGGGAAATAGCAGCTTCGCCAAAGAGTGAAGAGAAGAACTGATTTGCCAGAAAGTGGAGGAAATTAGCAGATTCGCCCGTGAGTGTAGAGTAGTAGCAAATTCGACAGTGAGTGGAGGAAACTAAAAGATTCGCCAGTGAGTGGAGAGAACTAACAGATTCACCAGTGTGTGGAGAGGAATATCAGTTTCACCAGTGAGTGGAGAGAACTAGCAGTTTTGCCATGAGTGGAGAGAACTAGCAGATTAGTCAGTGAGTGGAGAGAAACAGCACATTCGCCAGTGAGTGGAGAGAACTTGCAGATTCGCCCGCAGTGGTGTGAACAGCAGATTGACCAGTGAATGGAGAAACGAGCAGATTCGCCAGTGTTTGGAAGAGCTACCTGATTTCACCCGTCTACGGAAAGGACTAACAGATTCGCCAGTGATTGGGGAGAACTAGCAGATTCGCCACAGTGTGGTACTAGCAGATTAGCCAGTGAGTGGAAGAACCAGCAGATCTGCCAGAGATTAGTGGAAACTAGCAGATTCGGCAGAGGGTGGACAGAATTAACAAATTCAGCAGTGTGTGGAGAGAACAAGCAGATTCCCCAGTGAGTGGGGAGAACTAACAGATTCGCCAGTGAGTGGGGAGAACTAGCAGATTCACGAGTGAGTGCAGGGAACTAGCAGATTCACCAGTGAGTGGAGGGAAATAGCAGATTCGCCAATGAGTGGAGAGAACTTGCAGATTCACCAGTGAGTGGAGGGAACTAGCAGATTCACCTGTGAGTGGAGGGAATTAGCAGATTCGCCAGTGAGCAGAGAAATAGCAGCTTCGCCAGTGAGTGGTGGGAACTAGCAGGTTCGCCAGTGAGTGGAGAGAAGTAGCAGATTCACCAGTGGGTGGACAGAACTAGCAGATTCCCCAGTTAGTGGAGGGAACTAGCAGATTCGCCAGTGAGTGGAGACAAATAGCAGCTTCACCAGTGAGTGGGGAGAACTAGCAGATTCCCCAGTGAGTGGAGGGAACTAGCAGATTCGACAGTGAGCAGAGAGAAATATAATCTTCGCCAGCGTTTGGAGGGAACTAGCAGATTTGCTAGTGAGTGGAGAGAACTAGCAGTTTCACCAGTGAGTGGAGGGAACTAGCAGATTTGCCAGTGAGCAGAGAGAAATAGCAGCTTCGCCAGTGAGTGGAGGGAACTAGCAGATGTGCCAGTGAGTGGTGAGAACTAGCAGATTCACCAGTGAGTGGAGGGAACTAGCAGATTTGCCAGTGAGTGGAGGGAACTAGCAGATTCGCCAGTGAGTGGTGGGAACTAGCAGATTTGCCAGTGAGTGGAGAGAACTAGCAGATTCACCAGTGGGCGGAGAGGACTAACAGATTCAAGAATGAGTGGAGAGAACTAGCAGTTTCACCAGTGAGTGGAGAGAACTAGCAGTTTCACCAGTGGTCGGAGAGAACCAGCTGATTCGCCAGTGAGTGGAGAGAACTAGCAGATTCACCAGTGAGTGGAGAGAACTAGCAGATTCACCTTTGAGTGGAGGGAATTAGCAGATTCGTCAGTGAGCAGAGAGAAATAGCAGCTTCGCCAGTGAGTGGAGGGAACTAGCAGATTTGCCAGTGAGTGGAGAGAACTAGCAGATTCACCAGTGGGCGGAGAGGACTACCAGATTCGAGAATGAGTGGAGAGAACTAGCAGATTCACCAGTGAGTTGAGGGAACTAGCATTTTCGACAGTGAGCAGAGAGAAATAGCAGCTTCGCCAGTGAGTGGAGGGAACTAGCAGATTCGCCAGTGAGTGAAGAGAACTAGCAGATTAGTCAGTGAGTGGATAGAAATAGCACATTCAGCAGTGAGTGGAGAGAACTTGCAGATTTTCCCAGAGTGGTGTGAACAGCAGATTGACCAGTGAATGGAGAAACGAGCAGTTTCGCCAGTGTTTGGAAGAGCTACCTGATTTCACCCGTGTGCAGAAGGGACTAGCAGATTCGCCAGTGATTGGGGAGAACTAGCAGATTCACCAGTGAGTGGAGAGAATTATCAGAATCATCAGTGAATGGGGAGAACTAGCAGAGTCACCAGTGAGTGGAGGGAACTAGCAGCTTCGCCATTGAGTGGACAGAATTAACAGATTCACCAGTGTGTGGAGAGAACTAGCAGATTCACCAGTGCTTGGGGAGAACTAGTAGATTCGCCAGTGAGTGGAGAGAATTATCAGAATCGCCAGTGAGTGGGGACAACTAGCAGAGACACCAGTGAGTGGAGGGAACTAGCGGATTCGCCAGTGAGTGGAGAGAACTATCAGTTTAACCAGTGAGTGGGGAGAACTAGCAGAGTCACCAGTGAGTGGAGGGAACTATCGGATTCGCCAGTGAGTGGCAAGAACTATCAGTTTCACCAGTGAGTGGGGAGAACTAGCAATTTTGCCATGAATGGAGAGAACTAGCAGATGCGTCAGTGAGTGTAGAGAAATAGCACATTCGCCAGTGAGTGAAGAGAACTTGCAGATTCGCCAGTGAGTGGTGTGAACACAGATTGAACAGTGAATGGAGAAACGTGCAGATTCACAAGTGTTTGGAAGAGCTACCTGATTTACCCGTGCACGGAAAGGACTAGCAGATTTGCCAGTGATTGGGGAGAACTAGCAGATTCACCAGAGTGGGCAACTCTTGCAGATTAGCCAGTGAGTGGAAGATCCAGCAGATCTGCCAGAGAGTGGAGAAAACTAGCCAATTCGCCAGTGAGTGGACAGAATTATCAGATTAACAGTGTGGAGAGAACTAGCAGATGCACAAGTCAGTGGAGGATACTGGCAGATTGATCAGTGAGTGGAGAGAAATAGCAGTTTCACCAGTGAGTGGAGATAAATAGCAGATTCGCCAGTGAGTGGAGAGAACTTGCAGATTCGCCATTGATTGGTGTGAACTAGCAGATTGGCCAGTGAATGAAGAAACAAGCAGATTCGCCTGCGTTTGGAAGAGCTAACTGATTCACCCGTGCACAGAAAGGACTAGCAGATCCACCAGTGATTGGGGAGAACTGGCAGATTGGCCAGAGAGTGTGGAACACTAACAGATTTGCGAGTGTTTGGACAGAACTAACAGATTCACCAGTGCTTGGAGAGAACTAGCAGATTCACCAGTGAGTGGAGAGAACTGGCAGATTCGCCAGTGAGTGGAGAGAATTAGCAGCTTCACCAATGAGTGGGGAGAACTAGCAGATTCAGCAGTGAGTGCAGGGAACTAGCAGATTCGCCAGTGAGCGGATTGAAATAGGATCTTTTCCAGTGAGTGGAGGGAATTAGCATATTCGCCAGTGAGTGGAGAGAACTAGCAGTTTCACCAGTGGGCAGAGAGAACTAGCAGATTTGCCAATGAGTGGAGAGAACTAGCAGATTCACCAGTGATTGGAGGGAACTATCAGATTCACCTGTGAGTGGAGGGAATGAGCAGATTCACCATTGAGTGGAGAGAAAAAGCAGATTGACCAGTGTATGAAGAAACGAGCAGATTCGCCAGTGTTTGGAAGAGCTAACTGATTTAGCCGTGCACGGAGAGGACTAGTAGATTCGCCAGTGACTGGGGAGAACTAGCAGATTGGCCAGAGAGTGTGGAAAACTGACAGATTTGACAGTGTTTAGACGAACCAGAAGATATGCCAGAGTGTGGAGGAAACTAGCAGATTCGCCATTGAGTGGACAGAACTAACAGATTCACCAGTGTGTGGAGAGAATTAACAGATTCACCAGTGAGTGGGGAGAAATGCAGATTCACCAGTGAGTGGAGAGAATTAGCAGATTCGCCAGTGAATGGGGAGAACTAGCAGCTTCGCCAGTGAGTGGGGAGAAATAGCAGATTCACCAGTGAGTGGAGGGTACTGGCAGATTTGCCAGTGAAGGGAGAGAAATAGCAGCGTCGCCAGTGAGTGGAGGAACTAGCAGATTCGCCAGTGAGTGGAGAGAACTAGCAGATTCACCAGTGGGCGGAGAGAACTAGCAGATTCGCCAATGAGTGGAGAGAACTAGCAGATTCACGAGTGAGTGGAGGGAACTAGCAGATTCACCAGTGAGTGGACGGAAATATCAAATTCGTCAATGAGTGGAGAGAAATAGCTGATTTGCCAGAATGTGGAGGAAACCTGCAGATTCGCCCGTGAGTAGAGAATACTAGCAAATTCGCCAGTGAGTGGAGGAAACAAAAAGATTCACCAGTGAGTGTAGAGAACTAACAGATTCACCAGTGTGTGGAGAGAACCATCAGTTTCACCAGTGAGTGGGGAGAACTAGCAGTTTTGCCATGAGTGCAGAGAACTATAGATTCGGCAGTGAGTGGAGAGAAATAGCACTTTCGGCAGTAAGTGGAGAGAACTTGCAGATTCGCCAGTGAGTGGTGTGAACAGCAGATTGACCAGTGAATGGAGAAACGGGCAGATTCCCCATTGTTTGGAAGAGCTACCTGATTCCACCATGCACGGAAAGTACTAGCAGATTCGCCAGTGATTGGGGAGAACTAGCAGATTCGCCAGAGTGGGAAACACTAGCAGATTAGCCAGTGATTCGACAGAACTAACAGATTCACCAGTGTGTGGAGAGAACTAGCAGGTTCACCAGTGAGTGGGGATATTTAGCAGATTCGCCAGTGAGTGGGGAGAACTAGCAGCTTCACCAGTGAGTGGTGACAACTAGAAGATTCACCAGTGAATGTAGGGAACTAGCAGATTCGCCAGTGAGCAGAGAGAAATATGATCTTCGCCAGTGAGTCGAGGGAACTAGCAGATTCGAAAGTGAGTGGAGAGAACTAGCAGTTTCACCAGTGGGCGGAGAGAACTAGCAGATTCACAAATGAGTGGAGAGAAGAAGCAGATTCACCAGTGAGTAGAGGGAATTAGCAGATTCACCTGTGAGTGGAGGGAATGAGCAGATTCACCAGTGAGTGGAGAGAACAAGCAAATTCGCCAGTGTTTGGAAGAACTAACTGATTCACCAGTGCGTGGAGAGGACTAGCAGATTCACCATTCATTGGAGAGAACTAGCAGATTGGCCAGAGAGTATGGAACACTAACAGGTTTGCCAGTGTTTGAAAGAACCAAAAGATCTGCCAGAGAGTGGAGGAAACTAGCAGATTCGCCAATGAGTGGAGAGAATTAGCAGATTCGTCAGTGAGTGGGGAGAAATAGCAGCTTCGCCAGTGAGTGGGGAGATCTAGCAGTTTCACCAGTGAGTGGGGAGAACGAGCAGAGTCGCTAGTGAGTGGGGAGAACTAGCAGATTCACCAGTCAGTGGAGGATACTGGCAGATTGATCAGTGAGTGGAGAGAAATAGCACATTCGCCAGTGAGTGGAGAGAAATAGCAGATTCGCCAGTGAGTGGAGAGAACTTGCAGATTCGCCAGTGAGTGGTGTGAACTAGCTGATTGACCAGTGAATGAAGAAACGAGCAGATTCGCCAGTGGTTGGAAGAGGTAACTTATGCACCAGTGCATGGAGTGGACCAGCAGATTCGCCAGTGATTGGGGAGAACTAGCAGATTGGACAGAGAGTATGGAACACTAACAGGTTTGCCAGTGTTTGAAAGAACCAAAAGATCTGCCAGAGAGTGGAGGAAACTAGCAGATTCGCCAATGAGTGGAGAGAATTAGCAGATTCGTCAGTGAGTGGGGAGAACTAGCAGAGTCACCAGTGAGTGGAGAGAACTAGCAGTTTCAGCAGTGGGCGGAGAGAACTAACAGATTCGCCAATGAGTGGAGAGAACTAGCTGATTCACCAGTGAGTGGAGGCAACTAGCAGATTCACCTGTGAGTGGAGGGAACTAGCAGATTCAACAGTGAGTGGAGAGAACTAGCACATTCACCAGTGAGTGGAGAGAACTAGCAGAATCACCAGTGAGTGGAGGGAACTAGCATATTCGACCGTGAGCAGAGAGAAATAGCAGCTTCGCCAGTGAGTGGAGGGAACTAGCAGATTCGCCAGTGAGTGGAAAGAACTAGCAGATTCTACAGTGGGCGGATTGAACTAGCAGATTCGCCAATGAGTGGAGAGAGCTAGCAGATTCACGAGTGAGTGGAAGGAACTAGCAGATTCACGAGTGAGTGGAGGGAAATAGCACATTCGCCAAAGTGTGGAGAGAAAAACTGATTTGCTAGAAAGTGGAGGAAACTAGCAGATTGAACCGTAAGTGTAGAGTAATAGCAAATTCTCCAGTGACTGGAGGAAACTAAAAGATTCGCCAGTGAGTGGACAGAACTAACAGATTCACCAGTGAGTGGAGAAAACTATCAGTTTCACCAATGAGTGGGGCGAACTAGCAGATTTGCGAATGAGTGGAGAGAACGAGCAGATTTGTCAGTGAGTGGAGAGAAATAGCACATTTGCCAGTGAGTGGAGAGAACTTGCAGTTTCGCCAGAGACTGGTGTGAACAGCAGATTGACCAGTGAATGCAGAAACGAGCAGTTTCGCCAGTGTTTGGAATGGCTCACTGATTTCACACGTGTACGGAAAGGGCTAGCAGATTCGCCTGTGATATGGGAGAACTAGCAGATTAGCCAGAGTGGGGAACACTAGCAGATTAGCCAGTGAGTGGAAGAACCAGCAGATCTGCCAGAGAGTGGAGGAAACTAGCAGATTCGCCAGTGAGTGGACAGAATTAACAGATTCACCAGTGTGTGGGGAGAACTAACAGATCCACCAGTGAGTGGGGAGAACTAACAGATTCGCCAGTGAGTGGAGAGAATTATCAGAATCGCCAGTGAGTGGGGAGAACTAGTAGAGTCACCAGTGAGTGGAGGGAACTAGCGGATTCGCCTGTGAGAGGAGAGAAATAGCAGCTTCACTAGTGAGTGGGGAGAACTAGCAGAATCCCGAGTGAGTGGAGGGAACTAGCAGATTCACCAGTGAGCAGAGAGAAATAGGATCTTCGCCAGTGAGTGGAGAGAACTAGCAGATTCACCAGTGGGCGGAGAGAATTAGCAGATTCGCCAATGAGTGGAGAGAACTAGCAGATTCACCAGTGAGTGGAGGGAACTAGCAGATTCACCTGTGAGTGGAGGGAATTAGCAGATTCGCCAGTGAGCAGAGAGAAATAGCAGCTTCGCCAGTGAGTGGAGGGAACTAGCAGGTTCGCCAGTGAGTGGAGAGAAATAGCAGCTTTTCCAGTGAGTGGAGGGAACTAGCAGATTCGCCAGTGAGTGGAGAGAACTAGCAGATTCACCAGTGGGCGGAGAGAACTAGCAGATTTGCGAATGAGTGGAGAGAACTAGCAGATTCACCAGTGAGTGGAGAGAAATAGCAGATTCACCAGTGAGTGGATGGAACTAGCAGATTCGACGGTGAGCAGAGAGAAATAGCAGGTTCGCCAGTGAGTGGAGGGAACTAGCAGATTCGCCAGTGAGTGGAGAGAACTAGCAGATTTAGCAGTGGGCGGAGAGAACTAGCAGGTTCGCCAAAGAGTGGAGAGATCTAGCAGATTCACGAGTGAGAGTAGAGAAATAGCAGATTCGCCAAAGAGTGGAGAGAAAAACTGATTTGCCAGAAAGTGGAGGAAACTAGCAGATTCACCCGTGAGTGTAGAGTAGTAGCAAATTCGACAGTGAGTGGAGGAAACTAAAAGATTCGCCAGTGAGTGGAGAGAACTAACAGATTCACCAGTGTGTGGAAAGAACTATCAGTTTCACCAGTGAGTGGAGAGAACTAGCAGATTAGCCAGTGAGTGGAGAGAAATAGCACATTCGCCAGTGAGTGGAGAGAACTTGCAGATTCGCTAGTGAGTGGTGTGAAAAGCAAATTGACCAGTGAATGGAGAAACGAGCAGATTCGCCAGTGTTTGGAAGGGCTAACTGATTTCACCTGTGTACGGAAAGGACTAGCAGATTTGCCAGTGATTGGGGAGAACTAGCAGATTAGCCAGAGTGGGGAACACTAGCAGATTAGCCAGTGAGTGGAAGAACCAGCAGATCTGCCAGAGAGTGGAGGAATCTAGCAGATTCGCCAGTGAGTGGAGAGAATTAACAGATTCACCAGTGAGTGGGGAGATCTAGCCGATTCGCCAGTGAGTGGAGAGAATTATCAGAATCATCAGTGAGTGGGGAGAACTAGCAGAGTCACCAGTGAGTGGAGGGAACTAGCGGATTCGCCAGTGAGTGGAGAGAAATAGCAGCTTCACCAGTGAGTGGGGAGAACTAGCAGATTCCCCAGTGAGCAGAGAGAAATAGGATCTTCGCCAGTGAGTGGAGGGAACTAGTAGATTTGCCAGTGAGTGGAGAGAACTAGCAGTTTTACCAGTGTGCGGAGAGAACTAGCAGATTCGCCAGTGAGTGGAGAGATTTAGCAGATTCACCAGTGAGTGGAGGGAACTAGCAGATTCACCTGTGAGTGGAGGGAATTAGCAGATTCGCCAGTGACAGAGAGAAATAGCAGCTTCGCCAGTGAGTGGAGGGAACTAGCAGATTCACCTGTGAGTGGAGAGAACTAGCAGATTCACCAGTGAGTTGAGAGAACCAAGAGATTCACCAGTGTGTGGAGAGGACTATCAGTTTCACCAGTGAGTGGGGAGAAATAGCACTTTTGCCATGAGTGGAGCGAACTGGCAGATTAGTAAGTGAGTGGATAGAAATAGCAGATTCGTCAGTGAGTGGAGGGAACTTGCGGATTCGCCAGTGAGCAGAGAGAAATAGGATCTTCACCAGTGAGTGGAGGGAACTATCATATTCGCCAGTGAGTGGAGAGAGCTAGCAGATTCACCAGTGAGTGGAGGGAACTATTAGATTCACCTGTGAGTGGAGGGAATGAGCGGATTCACCAGTTAGTGGAGAGAACTAGAAAATTCACCAGCGAGTGGAGAGGAAATGCAGATTCACCAGTGAGTGGAGATAGCAAGCAGATTCGCCAGTGTTTGGAAGAGCTAACTGATTCACCAGTGCGTGGAGAGGACTAGCAGATTCACCAGTGGTTGGGAAGAATGAGCAGATACACAAGTATGTTTGGAGAACTGGCGGATTCGCCAGTGAGTTGAGAGAATTAACAGATTCGGCAGTGAAGGGGGAGAACTTGCAGATTCGCCAGTGAGTGGAGGGAACTAGCAGATTTACCAGTGAGTGGGGAGAAGTCGCAGATTTGCCAGAAAGTGAATAGAACAAGCAGATTTACCAGTGATTGCAGGGAAATAGCATATTCACCAATGAGTGGAGAGAAATAGCTGATTTGCCAGAAAGTGGAGGAAACTAGCAGATTGGCCAGTGAGTGGAGAGCACTAGCAAATTCGCCAGTGAATGGTGGAAACAAAAATATTCACCAGTGAGTGGAGAGAACTAACAGTTTCACCAGTGAGTCTCCACTCACTAGCAGTGTCACTAGTGAGTGGAGAGAACTAGCAGAATCGAAAGTGAGTGGGGAGAACTAGCAGATTCACCAGTCAGTGGAGGATACTGGCACCTTTGCCAGTGAGCAGAGAGAAATAGTAGCTTCGCCAGTGAGTGGAGGGAACTAGCACATTCGCCAGTGAGCAGAGAGAAATAGCAGCTTCGCCAGTGAGTGGAGGGAACTAGCAGATTTGCCAGTGAGTGGAGGGAATGAGCAGATTCACCAGTGAGTGGAGGGAATGAGCAGATTCACCAGTGAGTGGAGAGAACTAGAAAATTCACCAGTGAGTGGAATAAAAAGCAGATTCACCAGTGTTTAGATAGGACTAGCAGATTCAGCAGTGGTTGTGGAGAACGAGCAGATTCAAAGGTGTGTGGGGAGAACTGGCAGATCCGCCAGTGAGTGGGGATCACTAGCAGATTCGCCAATGAGTGGAAGAACTAGCAGATTCAACAGTGAATGGAGGAAACTGTTTGATTCGCCAGCAAGTGGAGAGAATGAACAGTTCCACCAGTGACTGGAAGAAAAGAAGATTCGTCAGTAATAGGCGGAACTTGCAGATTTGCAAGCAAGTGGATAGAACTAGCGGATTCAACAGTGAGTGGAGGTAACTAGCAGAGTCGCCGGTGAGTGGAGGGAAATAGCAGATTCATCAGTGAGTGGAGAGAACTGATTTACCAGTGTTTGGAAAAGCTAACTGGTACAACAGTGAGTGGAGAGAACTCGGAGATTCACCATAGCGTGGAGAGGACTAGCAGATTCACTAGCAAGTGTGGAGAACTAGCAGATTCGCCAGTGAGTGGGGAAAACTAGCAGCTTCGCCAATGAGTGTAAGAACTAACAGATTGACATGTGTGTGGGGAGAACTGGCAGATTCGCCAGTGATTGAGGGATCTAGCAGATTCACCGAAGAGTGGAGAGAACTAGGGGATTCGCCAGTGAGCAGAGAGTACAAGCAGATTCACCAGTGAGTGGAGAGAAAAAGCAGATTCGGCAGTGAGTGGAGAGAAGTTGCAGATTCGCCTTGAGTGGTGGGAAATAGCAGATTCAACAGTGAGTGGAGAGAACTAGCAGATTCGCTAGTGAGTGGAGAAAACTAACAGATTCGCCAGTGAGTGGAGAGAACTAGCAAATTCGTCAGTGAGTGGAGAGAAATAGCTGATTTGCCAATCAATGGAGGAAACTAGCAGATTCAGCAGTGAGTGGAGAGAACTAGCAGATTCGCCAGTGAGTGGAGAGAACTATCAGATTCGGCAGTGAGTGGAGAGAACTGATAGATTCACCAGTGAGTGGCGAGAACTAACAGATTTACCAGTGAGTGTAGAGAACTAGCAGTTTCACCAGTGAGTGGGGAGAACTAGCTGTTAGCCAGTGAGCGGAGAGAACAAGCAGATTCGCCTGTGAGTGGTGGGAATTAGCAGATTCAACAGTGAGTGGAGAGAACTAACAGATTCGCTAGAGAGTGGAGAAAACTAACAGATTCACCAGTGAGTGGATAGAACGAGGAAATTCGCCAGTGAGTGGAGAGAAATAGCTGATTTGCCATTAATGGAGGAAACTATCAGATTCACCAGTGAGTGGAGAGAACTAGCAGATTCGCCAGTGAGTGGAGAAAATTAACAGATTCATCAGTGAGTGGAGAGAACTTGGAAATTCGCCACAGAGTGGAGGATACTAGCAGATTCGGCAGTGAGTGGAGAGAACTAACAGATTCTCCAGTGAGTGGAGAGAACTAATAGATTCACCAGTGAGTGGAGAGAACTAAAAGATTTACCAGTGAGTGGAGAGAACTAGCTGTTAGCCAGTGAGTGGAGAGAACGAGCAGAATTGCCAGTGAGTGGGGAGAACTAGCAGATTCACCAGTGAGTGGAGGGAACGAGCAGATTCGCCAATGAGTGGAGAGAAATAGCAGCTTTGCCAGTGAGTGGAGGGAACTAGCAGATTCGCCGGTGAGGGGAGAGAACCAGCAGATTCATCAGGGCTGGAGAGAACTAGCAGATTCGCCAATGAGTGGAGAGACCTAGCAGATTCACCAGTAAGTGGAGGGAACTAGCAGATTCGCCAGTGAGTGGAGAGAAAAAGCAGATTCACCAGTCAGTGGAGAGAACAAATAGATTCGCCAGTGTTTGGAAGAAATAGCTGATTTACCAGTGCGTGGAGAGGACTAGCAGATTCACCAGTGGTTGGGGAGAACGAGCAGATTCACAAGTGTGTGAGGAGAACCGGCAGATTTGCCAGTGAGTGGGGAACACTAGCATATTCGTCAATGAGTGGAAGAACTTGCAGATCTGCCAGAGATTGGAAGAAATAGCAGATTCAATGGTGAATGGAGGGAATGGGAAGATTCACCTGTGAGTGAATGGAAATAGCTGATTCACTAGTGAGTGGAGTGAACAGGCAGATTCATCTGTAATTGGAGATAACAAGCAGATTTGCCAGTGAGTGGAGGAAACTGCTAGATTCGCCAGCTAGTGGAGAGAATGATCAGATTCACCAGTGAGTGGACGGAACAGGCAGTTCCACCAGTGAATGGAAGAAAAGCAGATTCACCAGTAATAGGGAGAACTCGCAGATTTACCAGCAAGTGCATAGAACTAGCAGATTCAACAGTGAGTGGAGGAAACTAGCAGATTCGCCAGTGAGTGGAGGGAAATAGCAGATACAAAAGTGAGTGGAGAGAACTAACAGATTCACCAGTGTTTGGAAGAGCTAACTGATTCACCAGTGAGTGGAGAGATCTCAGAGATTCACCAGTGCGTGGAGAAAACTAGCAGATTCACCAGTGATTAGAGAGAACTAGCAGATTCACTAGTGAGTGGGGAGAACTAGCAGATTCGCCAGTGAGTGGGGAACACCAGCAGCTTCGCCAGTGAGTGGAAGAACTAACAGATTGACATGTGTGTGGGGAGAACTGGCAGATTTGCCAGTGAGTGGAGGGAACTAGCAGATTCACCAAAGAGTGGAGAGAACTAACACATTCGCCAGAGAGTGGGGAACACTAGCAGATTTGCCAGTAAGTGGAAGAACCAGCAGATTTGCCAGAGAGTGGAGGGAAATAGCAGATTCAACGTTGAGTTGACAGAACTAACAGATTCACCAGTGAGTGGAGAGAACTAGCAGATTAACCAGTGACTGGGGATAACTAGCATATTCGCCAATGAGTGGAGAGAATAAGCAAATTCGCCAGTGAGTGGGGAGAACTAGCAGATTCACCAGTGAGTGGAGGGAACTACCAGATTCGCCAGTGAGTGGAGAGAAGGAGCAGATTCGTCAGTGAATAGAGGGAAGTAGCAGATT
Source organism: Carcharodon carcharias (assembly GCF_017639515.1). Lineage (NCBI taxonomy): Eukaryota > Metazoa > Chordata > Chondrichthyes > Lamniformes > Lamnidae > Carcharodon > Carcharodon carcharias. Next base: position 110,261,459 of record NC_054474.1, on the reverse strand, counting down.
CACCAATGAGTGTCGAGAAATAGCTGATTTGCCAGTATATGGAGAAAACCAGCAGATTCTCCAGTGAGTGGGGAGAATTAGCAGTTCCGCTAGTGAGTGGAGAGAACTAGCAGATTCACCAGTGAGTGTGGAGAACTAGCAGATTCACCAGTCAGTGGAGGATACTGGCAGATTATTCAGTGAGTGGTGGGAAATAGCACATTCAACAGTGAGTGGTGAAAACTAACAGATTCGCCAGTGAGTGGAGGGAAGTAGCAGATTCGCCAGTGAGTGGAGAGAACTAACTGATTCACCAGTGAGTGGATAGAACTAACAGATTCACCAGTGAGTGGAGAGAAATAGCTGGTTTGCCAGTAAATGGAGAAACTAGCAGATTCGCCAGTGAGTGGAGAGTACTAGCAGATTCGCCAGTGAGTGGAGAGAATTAACAGATTCACCAGTGAGTGGAGAGAATTAGCATTGTCACCAGTGAGTGGGAAGAACTAGCAGTTTCGCTAGTGATTGGAGAGAACTAGCAGAATCTCCAGTGTTAGGGGAGAACTAGCAGATTCACCAGTCAGTGCAGGAAATTGGCAGATTCGTCAGTGATTGGTGTGAACTAGCAGATTGTCCAGTGAATGGAGAAACGAGCAGATTCGTCAGTGTTAGGAAGAGCTAGCTGAATCACCCGTGCGAGGAGAGGACTAGCAGAATAGTCAGTGATGGTAGAGAGTCATTCGCCAGAGAGTGGGGACCACTAGCAGATTTGCCAGTAAGTGGAAGAACCAGCAGATTTGCCAGAGAGTGGAGGGAAATAGCAGATTCAACGTTGAGTGGACAGAACTAACAGATTCACCAGTGAGTGGAGAGAACTAGCAGATTCACCAGTGACTGGGGAGAACTAGCAGATTCACCAGTGAGTGGAGGGAACTAGCAGATTCGCCAGTGAGTGGAGAGAACTAGCAGATTCTCCAATGAGTGGAGAGAACTAGCAGATTCACCAGTGAGTGGAGAGAACAAGCAGATTCGCCAGTGTTTCGAAGAACTAACTGATTCACCAGTGCGTGGAGAGGGCTAGCAGATTCACCAGTGGTTGGGGAGAACGAACAGATTCACAAGTGTGTGGGGAGAATTGGCAGATTCTTCAGTGAGTGGGGAACACTAGCAGATTCACCAAAGATTGGATGGAACAAACTGATTCACCAGTGAGTGGAGTGAACAAGCAGATTCTTCAGTAATTCGAGATAACAAGCAGATTTGCCAGTGAGTGGAGGAAACTGCTAGATTCGCCAGCTAGTGGAGAGAATGAACAGATTCACCAGTGAGTGGAGGGAACAAGCAGCTTCACCAGTGAATTGAATAAAAGCAGATTCGCCAGTAATAGGGAGAACTCGCAGATTTGCCTGCAAGTGGATAGAACTAGCAGATTTACCAGTGAGTGGAAGAAACTAGCAGAATCGCCAGTGAGTGGAGGGAAGTAGCAGATTCGGCAATGAGTGGAGAGAACTAGCAGCTTCGCCAGTGAGTGTAAGGGCTAGCAGATTCGCCAGTGAGTGGAGAGAACTAGCAGATTCACCAGTGGGCAGAGAGAACTAGCAGATTCACCAATGAGTGTAGAGAACTAGCAGATTCGCCAGTGAGTGCAGGAAACTAGCAGATTCACCAGTGAGTGGAGAGAAAAAGCAGATACACCAGTGAGTGGAAAGAACAAGCAGATTCGCCAGTGAGTGGAAGAACTAGCTGATTCACCAGTGGGTGGAGAGGACTAGCAGATTCACTAGTGGTTGGGGAGAATGAGCAGATTCACAAGTGTGTGGGGAGAACTGTCAGATTCGCCAGTGAGTGGTGAATACTAGCAGATTCGCCAATGATTGGAAGAACTAACAGATTCAGCAGTGAATGGAGGGAATGGGAAGATTCACCTGTGAGTGGATGGAAATAGCTGATTCACCAGTCAGTGGAGTGAACAAGCAGATTCATCAGTAATTGGAGATAACAAACAGATTTGCCAGTGAGTGGAGGAAACTGCCGATTGATTCGCCAGCGAGTGCAGAGAAGGAGCAGATTCACCAGTGAGTGGAGGGAACAGACAGTTCCACCAGAGACTAGAAGAAAAGCAGATTCACCAATAATAGGGAGAACTCGCAGATTTGCCAGCAAGTGAATAGAACAAGCAGATTCGCCAGTGAGTGGAGGGAAATAGCAGATTCAACAGTGAGTGGAGAGAACTAACAGATTCGCCCATGAGTGGAGAGAACTAACAGATTCACCAGTGAGCGGAGAGAGCTAGCAGATTCACCAGTGTTTGGAAGAGCTAACTGATTCACCAGTGAGTGAAGAGAACTCGGTGATTCACCAGTGCTTGGAGACAACTAGCAGATTCACCAGTGATTGGGGAGAACTAGCAGATTCACTAGTGAGTGGGCAGAACTAGCAGATTCGCCAATGAGTGGGGAACACCAGCAGCTTCGCCAGTGAGTGGAAGAACTAGCAGATTGACACGTGTGTGGGGAGAACTGGCAGATTCACCAGTGAGTGGAGGGAACTAGCAGATTCACCAAAGAGTGGAGAGAACTAGGAGATTCGCCAGTGAGCAGAGAGAAGAAGCAGATTTACCAGTGTGTGGAGAGAACACACAGATTCGGCAGTGAGTGGAGGGAAGTAGCAGATTCACGAACGAGTAGAGAGAAATAGCTTGATTTGCCAGTAAATGGAGAAAAATGGCAGATTCGCCAGTGAGTGTAGAGAACTAATAAATTCACCAGTGAGTGGTGAGAACTAACAGATTCAGCAGTGAGTGGAGAGAACTAGCATTTTCACCAGTCAGTGGGGAGAATTAGCAGTTACGCTAGTGAGTGGAGAGAACTAGCAGAATCGCCAGTGTGGGGAGAACTAGCAGATTCACCAGTCAGTGGAGGATACTGGCAGATTCTTCAGTGAGTGGTGGGAAATAACACATTCAACAGTGAGTGGAGAGAACTAACAGATTCTCTAGTGAATGGAGAGAACTAGCATGTTCACCAGTGAGTGGGGAGAACTAGCAATTTCGCTAGTGAGTGGAGAAAACTAGCAGGTTCACCAGTCAGTACAGGATACTGGCAGATTCGTCAGTGAGTGGGGTGAACTAGCAGATTGTCCAGCAAATGGAGAAACGAGCAGATTCGTAAGTGTTAGGAAGAGCTAGCTGAATCACCCGTGCGTGGAGAGGACTAGCAGATCCGCCAGTGATGGCGGAGAACTAGGACATTCGCCAGAGAGTGGGGAACACTAGCAGATTTGCCAGTAAGTGGAAGAACCAGCAGATTTGCCAGAGAGTGGAGGAAACTAGCAGGTTCGCCAGTGAGTGGACAGAACTAAGAGATTCACCAGTGAATGGAGGGAACTAGCAGATTCGCCAATGAGTGGAGAGAAATAGCAGCTTTTCCAGTGAGTGGAGGGAACTAGCAGATTCGCCAGTGAGTGGAGAGAACTAGCAGATTCACCAGTGGGCGGAGAGAACTAGCAGATTCGCCACTGAGTGGAGAGAACTAACTGATTCACCAGTGGCTGGAGAGGACTAGCAGATTCACCAGTGAGTGGAGGGAATGAGCAGATTAACCAGTGAGTGGAGGGAACTAGAAGATTCACCAGTGAGTGGAGAGAACAAGCAGATTCGCCAGTGAGTGGAAGAACTAACAGATTCACCAGTGGCTGGAGAGGACTAGCAGATTCACCAGTGGTTGGGGAGAATGTGCAGGTTCACCAGTGTGTGGGGAGAACTGGCAGATTCGCCAGTGAGTGGAAGAACTAACTGATTCACCAGTGGCTGGAGAGGACTAGCAGATTCACCAGTGGTTGGGGAGAATGTGCAGGTTCACCAGTGTGTGGGGAGAACTGGCAGATTCGCCAGTGAGTGGAAGAACTAACTGATTCACCAGTGGCTGGAGGGGACTAGCAGATTCACCAGTGGCTGGGGAGAATGAGCAGATTCACAAGTGTGTGGGGAGAACAGGCAGATTCGCCAGTGAGTGGGGAACACTAGCAGATTCGCCAATGATTGGAAGAACCAGCAGATTCAACAGTGAATGGAGGGAATTGGAAGTTTCACCTGTGAGTGGATGGAAATAGGTGATTCACCATTGAGTGGAGTGAACAAGCAGATTCATCAGTAATTGGAGATAACAAGCAGATTTGCCAGTGAGTGGAGTAAACTGCCATATTAGCCAGCTAGTGGAGAGAATGAACAGATTCACCAGTGAGTGAAATAAAAGCAGATTCGCCAGTAATAGGGAGAACTCGCAGATTTGCCAGAAAGTGGATAGAACTAGCAGATTTACTAGTGACTGGAGGAAAGTAGCAGATTCGCGAGTGACTGTAGGGAAGTAGCAGATTCGGCAATGAGTGGAGAGAACTAGCAGATTCACCAGTGAGTGGAGGGAATGAGAAGATTCACCAGTGAGTGGAGGGAACTAGCAGCTTCGCCAGTGAGTGGAAGAAACTGCTTGATTTTCCAGTGAGTGGAGAGAATGAGCAGATTCGCCAGTGTGTGCAGGGAACAGGCATTTCCACCAGTGACTAGAAGAACAGCAGATTCACCAGTAATATGGAGAACTCGCAGATTTGCCAGCAAGTGGATAGAACTAGCAGATTTACCAGTGACTGGAGGAAAGTAGCAGATTCGCGAGTGACTGTAGGGAAGTAGCAGATTCGGCAATGAGTGGAGAGAAATAGCTGATTTGCCAGAAAGTGGAAGAAACTAGCAGATTCTCCCGTCAGGGGAGAGTACTAGCAAATTCGCCAGTGAGTGGAGCATACTAAAAGATTTGCCAGTGAGTGGAGAGAACTAACAGATTCGCCAGTGAGTGGAGGGAAGTAGCAGATTCACCAGTGAGTGGAGAGAACTAACTGATTCACCAGTGAGTGGAGAGAAAAAGCAGATTCACCAGTGATCGGAGAGAACAAGCAGATTCACCAGTGAGTGGAGAGAATTAGCAGATTCGCCAATGAGTGGAAGAACCAGCAGATTCAACAGTGAATGGAGGGAATTGGAAGTTTCACCTGTGAGTGGATGGAAATAGCTGATTCACCATTGAGTGGGGTGAACAAGCAGATTCATCAGTAATTGGAGATATCAAGCAGATTCGCCAGTGAGTGGAAGAAACTGCTTGATTTTCCAGTGAGTGGAGAGAATGAGCAGATTCGCCAGTGTGTGCAGGGAACAGGCAGTTCCACCAGTGACTAGAAGAACAGCAGATTCACCAGTAATATGGAGAACTCACAGATTTGCCAGCAAGTGGATAGAACTAGCAGATTCAACAGTGAGTGGAGGAAACTAGCAGATTAGCCAGTGAGTGGAGGGAAATAGCAGATTCAACAGTGATTGGAAGAGCTAACTGATTCACCAGTGAGTGGAGAGAAATAGGAGATTCGCCTGTGAGCGGAGAGAACAAGCAGATTTACCAGTCAGTGGAGAGAACAAACAGATTCACCAGTGAGTGGAGAGAAAAAGCAGATTCGGCAGTGAGTGGAGGGAAGTAGCAGATTCACCAATGAGTGGAGAGAAATAGCTGATTTGCCAGTAAATGGAGAAAACTAGCAGATTCGCCAGTGAGTGGAGAGAACTAGCATTTTTACCAGTGAGTGGGGAGAACTAGCAGTTTCGCTAGTGAGTGGAGAGAACTAGCAGAATCGCCAGTGAGTGGGGAGAACTAGCAGATTCACCAGTCAGTGGAGAATACTGGCAGATTCTTCAGTGTGTGGTGGGAAATAGCACATTCAACAGTGAGTGGAGAACACTAGCAGATTTGCTAGTGACTGGAGAAATCTAACAGATTCGCCAGTGAGTGGAGAGAAGTAGCAGATTCACCAGTGAGTGGAGAGAACTAAAAGATTCACCTGTGAGTGGCGGGAATAGCTGATTTGCCAGTAAATGGAGGAAACTAGCAGATTCGCCAGTGAGTGGAACGATCTAGTAAATTCAGCAGTGAGTGGAGAGAATTAACAGATTCACCAGTGAGTGGAGAGAACTAGCAGATTCACCTGTCAGGGCAGGATACTGGCAGATTCGTCAGTGAGTGGTGTGAACTAGCAGATTTTCCAGCAAATGGAGAAACGAGCAGATTCGTCAGTATTAGGTAGAGCGAGCTGAATCACCCGTGCGTGGAGAGGACTAGCAGATTCACCAGTGATGGGGGAGAACTAGCACATTCGCCAGTGAGTGGGGAACTCTAGCAGATTTGCCATTAAGTGGAAGAACCAGCAGATCTGCCAGAGAGTGGAGGAAACTAGCAGATTCGCCAGTGAGTGGACAGAACTAACAGATTCACATGTTTGTGGAGAGAACTAGCAGATTCACCAGAGACTGGGGAGAACTAGCATATTCGTCAGTGAGTGGAGAGAAATACCAGCTTCGCCAGTGAGTGGAGGGAACTAGCAGAATCGCCAGTGAGTGGAGAGAACTAATAGATTCACCAGTGGGCGGAGAGAGCTAGCAGATTCGCCAATGAGCGGAGAGAACTGGCAGATTCACCAGTGAGTGGAGGAAACTAGCAGATTCACCAGTGAGTGGAGCGAACTAGCAGATTCGCCAATGAGTGGAGAGAAATAGCAGCTTCGCCAGTTACGGGAGGAAACTAGCAGATTCGTCAGAGAGTGGACAGAACTAACAGATTCACCAGTGTGTGGAGAGAACTAGCAGATTCGCCAATGAGTGGAGAGAAATAGCAGCTTCGCCAGTGAGTGGAGAGAACTAGCAGATTCGCCAATGAGTGTAGATGAACTAGCAGATTCACCAGTGGGCGGAGAGAACTAGCAGATTCGCCAATGAGTGTAGATGAACTAGCAGATTCACCAGTGAGTGGAGAAAACTAGCAGATTCACCGGTGAGTGGAGGGAATGAGCAGATTCATCAGTGAGTGGAGGGAACTAGAAGATTCACCAGTGAGTGGAGAGCAAAAGCAGATTCACTAGTGAGTGGAGAGAACAAGCAGAATCGCCAGTGAGTGGAAGAACTAACTGATTCACTAGTGGGTGGAGAGGACTAGCAGATTCACTAGTGGTTAGGGGAGAATGAGCAGATTCACAAGTGTGTGAAGAACTAAAAGATTCAACAGTGAATGGTGGGAATGGGAAGGTTCACCTGTGAGTGGATGGAAATAGCTGATTCACCAGTGAGTGGAGTTAACAAGCAGATTCATCAGTAATTGGAGATAACAAGCAGATTTGCCTGTGAGTGGAGGAAACTGCTTGATTCGCCAGTGAGTGAAGAGAATGAGCAGATTCACCAGTGAGTGGAGGGAACAGACAGTTCCACCAGAGACTGGAAGAAAAGCAAATTCGCCAGTAGTAGGGAGAACTCGCAGATTTGCCAGCAAGTGGATAGAACTAGCAGATTCGCCAGTGATTGGAGAGAACTTGCAGATTCGCCAGTGAATGGCGTGAACAGCAGATTGAACAGTGAATGGAGAAACGAGCAGATTATCCAGTGTTTGGAAAGGCTACCTGATTCACCCATGCGGGGAGAGGACTAGCAGATTCGTCAGTGATTGGGGAGAACTAGCAGCTTCGCCGGAGTGGGGAATACTAGCAGATTTGCCAGTGAGTGGACGAACCAGCAGATCTGCCATAGAATGGAGGAAACTAGCAGATTCGCCAGTGAGTGGAGAGAACTATCAGATTCACCAGTGAGTGGAGAGAACAAGCAGATTCACCAGTGGGCACAGAGAACTAGCAGATTCGCCAATGAGTGTAGAGAACTAGTAGATTCACCAGTGAGTGGAGGAAACTAGCAGATTCACCAGTGAGTGGAGGGAATGAGCAGATTCATCAGTGAGTGACGGGAACTAGAATATTCACCAGTGAGTGAGGAGAACTAACATTTTCGCTAATGAGTGGAGAGAACTAACAGAATCGCCAGTGAGTGCGGAGAACTAGCAGATTCACCAGTCAGTGCAGGATACTGGAAGTTTCGTCAGTGAGTGGTGTGAACTAGCAGATCATCCAGCGAATGGAGAAACAAGCAGATTCGTCAGTGTTAGGAAGAGCTAGCTGAATCACCCGTGCGTGGAGAGGACTAGCAGATTCATCAGAGTGTGGGGAACACTAGCAGATTTGCCAGTAAGTGGAAGAACGAGCAGAATGTTTGTGGACAGAACTAACAGATTCACCAGTGTGTGGAGAGAACTAGCAGATTCACCAGTGAGTGGGGGGAACTAGCATTTCGACAGTGAGTGGAGAGAAAAAGCAGCTTCGCCAGTGAGTGGAGAGAACTAGCAGATTAACCAGTGAGTGGAGGTAACTAGCAGATTCGCCAATGAGTGTAGAGAGCTAGCAGATTCACCAGTGAGTGGAGAGAACAAGCAGATTTGCCAGTGTTTGGAAGAACTAACTGATTCACCAGTGTGTGGAGAGGACTAGCAGATTCACCAGTGGTTGGGGAGAACGAGCAGATTCACAAGTGTGTGGGGAGAACTGGCAGATTCGCCAGTGAGTGGGGAACACTAGCAGATTCGCCAGTGATTGGAAGAACCAGCAGATTCAACAGTGAATGGAGGGAATGGAAGATTCACCTTTGAGTGGAAGGAAATAACGGATTCTCCAGTGAGTGGAGTGAACAAGCAGATTCATCAGTAATTGGAGATAACAAGCAGATTTGCCAGTGAGTGGAGTAAAGTGCCATATTCGCCAGCTAGTGGAGAGAATGAACAGATTCACCAGTGAGTGGAGGGAACAAGCAGCTTCACCAGTGAGTGGAAGAAAAGCAGATTCGCCAGTAATAGGGAGAACTCGCAGATTTCCTAGAAAGTGGATAGAACAAGCAGATTTACCAGTGAGTGGAGGAAACTAGCAGATTCACCTGTGAGTGTAGGGAAGTAGCAGATTCGGCAAAGAGTGGAGAGAAATAGCTGATTTGCCAGAAAGTGGAAGAAACTAGCAGATTCGCCCGTGAGTGGAGAGTACTAGCAAATTCGCCAGTGAGTGGAGGATACTAAAAGATTCGCCAGTGAGTGGAGAGAACTAGCAGATTCTCCAGTGAGTGGAGAGAACTTGCAGATTCGCCAGTGAATGGAGGAACGAGCAGATTCACCAGTGATTGGAAAAAGCTACCTGATTCACCCATGCACGGAGAGGACTTGCAGATTCTTCCGTGATTGGAGAGAACTAGCAGATTCGCCAGAGTGGGGAACACTAGCAGATTTGCCAGTGAGTGGACGAACCAGCAGATCCGCCATAGAGTGGAGGAAACTAGCAGATTCGCCAGTGAGTGGACAGAACTAACAGATTCATCAGTGAGTGGAGAGAACTAGCAGATTCGCCAGTGAGTGGAGAGAACTAGCAGGTTCACCAGTGATTTTAGGGAACTGGCAGATTCGGGGAGCAGATTAGGGGAGAATGAGCAGATTCACAAGTGTGTGGGGAAAACTGGCAGATTCGCCAGTGAGTGGGGAACACTACCAGATGCGCGAATGAGTGAAAGAACTAACAGATTCAACAGTGAATGGAGGGAATGGGAAGATTCACCTTTGAGTGGATGGAAATAGCTGATTCACCAGTGAGTGGAGTGAACAAGCAGATTCATCAGTAATTGGAGATAACAAGCAGATTTGCCTGTGAGTGGAGGATACTGCTTGATTCGCCAGCGAGTGGAGAGAATGAGCAGATTCACCAGTGAGTGCAGAGAACAGACAGTTCCACCAGAGACTAGAAGAAAAGCAGATTCACCAGTAATAGGGAGAACTCGTAGATTTGCCAGCAAGTGGATAGAACTAGCAGATTCAACAGTGAGTGGAGGAAACTATCAGATTCGCCAGTGAGTGGAGGGAAAGAGCAGATTCAACAGTGAGTGGAGAGAATTAACAGATTCACCAGTGAGTGGAGAGAGCTAGCAGATTCACGAGTGTTTGGAAGTGCTAACTGATTCACCAGTGAGTGGAGAGAACTCGGAGATTCACCAGTGCGTGGAGAGGACTAGCAGATTCACCAGTCATTGGGGAGAACTAGCAGATTCACCAGTGAGTGGGGAGAACTAGCAGATTCGCCAGTGAGCGGGGAACACTAGCAGCTTCGCCAGTGAGTGGAAGAACTAACAGATTGACATGTATGTGGGGAGAAATGGCAGATTCGCCAGTGAGTGGAGGGAACTAGCAGATTCATCAAAGAGTGGAGAGAACTAGGAGATGCGTCTGTGAGCAGAGAACTAGCAGGTTCACCAGTGAGTGGGGAGAACTAGCAGATTCGCCAGTGAGTGGAGAGAACTAACAGATTCACCAGTGATTGGGGGGAACTAGCATTTCGACAGTGAGTGGAGAGAAATAGCACCTTCACCAGTGAGTGGAGAGAACTAGCAGATTAACCAGTGAGTGGAGGGAACTAACAGATTCGCCAATGAGTGGAGAGAAATAGCAGCTTCGCCAGTGAGTGGAGCGAACTAGCAGATTCGCAAGTGAGTGGAGATAACTATCAGATTCACCATTGAGTGGAGAGAACTAGCAGATTCACCAGTGGGCGGAGAGAACTAGCAGATTCGCCAATGAGTGTAGAGAACTAGCAGATTCACCAGTGAGTGGAGAGAATGAGCAGATTCACCAGTGAGTGGAGAGAACTTGCAGATTCGCTAGTGAAAGGTGTGAACAGCAGATTGACCAGTGAATGGAGAAACGAGCAGATTTACAAGTTTTTGGAAAAGCTACCTGATTCACCCATGCCTGGAGAGGACTAGCAGTTTCATCAGTGACTGGGGAGAACTAGCAGATTTGCCGGAGTGGGGAACACTAGCAAATTTGCCAGTGAGTGGACGAATCAGCAGATCTGCCATAGAGTGGAGGAAACTAGCAGATTCGCCAGTGAGTGGACATAACTAACAGATTCGCCAGTGTGTGGAGAGAACAGGCAGATTCACCAGTGAGTGGGGGGAACTAGCATTTCGACAGTGAATGGAGAGAAAAAGCAGCTTCGCCAGTGAGTAGAGAGAACTAGCAGATTCGCCAATGAGTGTAGAGAGCTAGCAGATTCACCAGTGAGTGGAGGAAACTAGCAGATTCACCAGTGAGTGGAGGGAATGAGCAGATTCATCAGTGAGTGGAGGGAACTAGAAGATTCACTAGTGAGTGGAGAGAACAAGCAATTTCGCCAGTGAGTGGAAGAACTAACTGATTCACTAGTGGGTGGAGAGGTCTAGCAGATTCACTAGTGGTTGGGGAGAATGAGCAGATTCACAAGTGCGTGGGAAAACTTGCAGATTCGCCAGTGAGTGGGGAACACTACCAGATTCGCGAATGAGTGTAAGAACTAACAGATTCAACAGTGAATGGAGGGAATGGGAAGGTTCACCTGTGAGTTGATGGAAATAGCTGATTCACCAGTGAGTGGAGTGAAAAAGCAGATTCATTAGTAACTGGAGATAACGAGCAGATTTGCCTGTGAGTGGAGAGAATGAGTAGATTCACCAGTGAGTGCAGGGAACAGAAAGTTCCACCAGAGACTAGAAAAAAAGCAGATTCACCAGTAATAGGGAGAACTCGCAGATTTGCCAGCAAGTGGATAGAACTAGCAGATTCAACAGTGAGTGGAGGAAACTATCAGATTCGCCAGTGAGTGGAGGGAAAGAGCAGATTCAACAGTGAGTGGAGAGAACTTACGGATTCACCAGTGAGTGGAGAGAGCTAGCAGATTCACGAGTGTTTGGAAGTACTAACTGATTCACCAGTGAGTGGGGAGCACTAGCAGATTTGCCAGTGAGTGGGGAACACTAGCAGCTTCGCCAGTGAGTGGAAGAACTAGCAGATTGACATGCGTGTGGGGAGAACTGGCAGATTCTCCAGTGAGTGGAGGGAACTAGCAGGTTCACCAAAGAGTGGAGAGAACTTGCAGATTCGCCAGTGAGTGGAGAGAATTAACAGATTCACCAGTCAGTGGAGAGAACTAACAGATTCACCAGTCAGTGGAGAGAACTAGCATTTTCACCAGTGAGTGGAGAGAACTAGCAGATTCACCAGTCAGTGCAGGATACTGATTCGTCAGTGAGTGGTGTGAACTAGCAGATTGTCCAGCAAGTGGAGAAATGAGCAGATTTGTCAGTATTAGGAAGAGTTAGCTGAATCACCCGTGCATGGAGAGGACTAGCAGATTCGCCAGTAATGGGGAGAACTAGCACATTCGTCAGTGAGTGGGGAACTCAAGCAGATTTGCCAGTAAATGGAAGAACCAGCAGATCTGCCAGAGAGTGGAGGAAACTAGCAGATTTGCCAGTGAGTGGACAGAACTAACAGATTCACAAGTTTGTGGAGAGAACTAGCAGATTCACCAGTGAGTGGGGAGAACTAGCATATTCGCCAGTGAGTGGGGAGAACTAGCAGATTCACCATTGAGTGGAGAGAACTATCTGATTCACCAGTGACTGGGGAGCACAAGCAGATTCGCCAATGAGTGGAAGAACTAACAAATTCAACAGTGAATGGAGGGAATGGGAAGGTTCACCTGTGAGTGGATGGAAATAGCTGATTCACCAGGGAGTGGAGTGAACAAGCAGATTCATCAGTAATTGGAGATAACAATCAGATTTGCCTGTGAGTGGAGGAAACTGCTAGATTCGCCAGCAAGTGGAGAGAATGAGCAGATTCACCAGTGAGTGCAGGGAACAGGCAGTTCCACGAGAGACAGGAAGAAAAGCAGATCCACCAGTAATACCATGAACTCGCAGATTTGCCAGCAAGTGGATAGAACTAGCAGATTCAACAGTGAGTGGAAGAAACTTTCAGATTCGCCAGTGAGTGAAGGGAAATAGCAGATTCAACAGTGAGTGGAGAGAACTAACAGATTCACCAGTGAGTGAAGAGAACTAACTGATTCAGCAGTGAGTGGAGAGTGCTAGCATATTCACCAATGTTTGGAAGAGCTAACTGATTCACCAGTGAGTGGAGAGAACTTGGAGATTCACCAGTGCATGGAGAGGACTAGCAGATTCATCAATAATTGCGGAGAACTAGCAGATTCACTAGTGAATGGGGAGAACTAGCAGATTCGCCAGTGAGTGGGGAACACTAACAGCTTCGCCAGTGAGTGGAAGAACTAGCAGATTCACCAGTGAGTGGAGAGAAATAAATGATTTGCCAGTAAATGGAGGAAACTAGCAGATTCGCCAGTGATTGGAGAGAACTAGCAGATTCGCCAGTGAGTGGAGAGAATTAACAAATTCACCAATGAGTGGAGAGAACTAACAGATTCAGCAGTGAGTGGAGAGAACTTGCATTTTCACCAGTGAGTGGGGAGAACTAGCAGTTTCGCTAGTGCATGGAGAGAACTAGCAGAATTGCCAGTGAGTCCGGAGAACTAGCAGATTCACCAGTCAGTGCACGATACTGGCAGATTCGTCAGTGAGTGGTGTGAACTAGCAGATTGTCCAGCGAATGGAGAAACGAGCAAATACGCCAGTGTTAGGAAGAGGTAGCTGAATCACCCATGCGTGGAGAGGACTAGCAGATTCGCCAGTGATGGCGGAGAACTAGCACATTTGCCAGAGAGTGGGGAACACTAGCAGATTTGCCAGTAAGTGGAAGAACCAGCAGATCTGCCAGAGAGTGGAGGAAACTAGCAGATTCGCCAGTGAGTCGACATAACTAAAAGATTCACCCCAGTTTGTGGAGAGAACTAGCAGATTCACCAGTGACTGGGGAGAACTAGCATATTCGCCTTTGAGTGGAGAGAATTAGCAGATTCGCCAGTGAGTGGGGAGAACTAGCTGATTCACCAGTGAGTGGAGGGAACTAGCAGATTTGTCAGTGAGCGGAGAGAAATAGCAGCTTCGCCAGTGAGTGGGGAGAACTAGCAGGTTCACGAGTGAGTGGAGGGAACTGGCAGATTCGCCAGTGAGCAGAGAGAAATAGCAGCTTTGACCGTGAGTGGACGGAACTAGCAGATTCGCCAGTGAGTGGAGAGAACTAGCAGAATCACCAGTGGGCAGAGAGAACTAGCAGATTCGGCAATGAGTGGAGAGATGTAACAGATTCGCCAGTGAGTGGAGGGAATGAGCATATTAACCATTGAGTGGAGATAACCAACAGGTTCACCAGTGAGTGGTGAGAAAAAGCAGATTCACCAGTGAGTGGAGAGAACAAGCAGATTCGCCACTGTTTGGAAGAACTAACTGATTCAGCAGTGCGTGGAGAGGACTAGCAGATTCACCAGTGGTTGGGAAGAATGAACAGACTCACAAGTGTGTGGGGAGAACTGGGAGATTCGCCAGTGAGTGGGGAATACTAGCAGATTCGGCATTTAGTGGAAGAATTAGCATATTCAACAGTGAATGGAGGGATTCGGAAGATTCACCTGTGAGTGGATGGAAATAGCTGATTCACCAGTGAGTGGAGTGAACAAGCAGATTCATCAGTAATTGGAGATAACAAGCAGATTTGCCAGTGAGTGGAGGAAACTGCTAGATTCGCCAGCTAGTGGAGAGAATGAACAGATTCACCAGTGAGTGGAGTAAACAAGCAGCTTCACCAGTGAGTGGAATAAAAGCAGATTTGCCAGTAATAAGGAGAACTCATAGATTTGCCAGAAAGTGGATAGAACCAGCAGATTTACCAGTGAGTGGAGGAAACTAGCAGATTCGGCAATGAGTGGAGAGAAATAGCTGCTTTGCCAGAAAGTGGAGGAAACTAGCAGATTCCCCCGTGAGTGCAGAGTACTAGCAAATTTGCCAGTGAGTGGAGGATACTAAAAGATTCGCCAGTGAGTGGAGAGAACTAACAGATTCACCAGTGAGTGGAGAGTACTGGAAGATACGACAGTGAGTGGTGAGAGACAGCAGATTCACCAGTGAGTGGAGAGAAATTGTAGATTCGCCAGTGAGTGGTGTGAACAGCAGATCGACTAGTGAATGGAGAAACGAGCAGATTCGCCAGTGTTTGGAAAAGCTACCTAATTCACCCATGCGCGGAGAGGACTAGCAGATTCGTCAGTGATTGGAGAGAACTAGCAGATTCGCGAGAGTGGGGATCACTAGCAGATTTGCCAGTAAGTGGACAAACCAGCAGATCTGCCAGAGAGTGGAGGAAACTAGCAGATTCGCCAGTGTGTGGTCAGAACTAAAAGATTCACCAGTGAGTGGAGAGAACTAGCAGATTCACCATTGAGTGGGGAGAACTAGCAGATTTGGCAGTGAGTGGAGAGAAATAGCAGCTTTGCCAGTGAGTGGGGAGAACTAGCAGATTCACCAGTGAGTGGAGGGAATTAGCAGATTCGCCAATGAGGGAAGATAAATAGCAGCTTTGCCAATGAGTGGAGGGAACTAGCAGAGTCGCCAGTGAGTGGAGGGAATGAGCAGATTCACCAGTGAGTGGAGGGAACTAGCAGATTCGCCAATGAGCGTGGAGAAATAGCAGCTTCGCCAGTTAGTGGAGGGAACTAGCAGAATCACCACTGAGTGGAGAGAACTATCTGATTCACCAGTGGCTGGGGAACACAAGCAGATTCGCCAATGAGTGGAAGAACTAACAAATTCAACAGTGAATGGAGGGAATGGGAAGTTTCACCTGTGAGTGGATGGATATAGCTGCTTCACCAGCGAGTGGAGTGAACAAGTAGATTCATCAGTAATTGGAGATAACAATCAGATTTGCCTGTGAGTGGAGGAAACTGCTTGATTCGCCAGCGAGTGGAGAGAATGAGCAGATTCAGCAGTCAGTGCAGGGAACAAGTAGTTCCACGAGAGACTAGAAGAAAAGCAGATCCACCAGTAATACCGTGAACTCACAGATTTGCCAGCAAGTGGATAGAACTAGCAGATTCAACAGTGAGTGGAAGAAACTATCAGATTCGCCAGTGAGTGGAGGGAAATAGCAGATTCAACAGTGAGTGGAGAGAACTAACAGATTCACCAGTGAGTGAAGAGAACTAACTGATTCAGCAGTGAGTGGAGAGTGCTAGCATATACACCAATGTTTGGAAGAGCTAACTGATTCACCAGTGAGTGGAGAGAACTTGGAGATTCACCAGTGCGTGGAGAGGACTAGCAGATTCGTCAGTGATTGAAGAGAAATAGCAGCTTCACCAGTGAGTGGGGAGAACTAGCAGATTCACCAGTCAGTGGAGGGAGCTAGCAGATTCGCCAATGAGTGGAGATAAATAGCAGCTTCGCCAATGAGTGGAAGGAACTAGCAGATTCGCCAGTGAGTGGAGAGAACTAGCAGATTCACCAGTGGGTGGCAAGAACTAGCAGATTCTCCAATGAGTGGAGAGAACTAGCAGATTCACCAGTGAGTGGATTGAATGAACAGATTCACCAGTGAGTGGTGGGAACTAGAAGATTCACCAGTGAGTCGAGAGAAAAAGCAGCTTCACCAGTGAGTGGAGAGAACAGGCAGATTCGCTAGTAACTGGAAGAACTAACTGATTCACCAGTGCGTGGAGTGGACTAGCAGTTTCACTACTGGTTGGGGTGAATGATCAGATTCACAAGTGTGTGGGGAGAACTGGCAGATTCGCCAGTGAGTGGGGAACACTAGCAGATTCGCCAATGATTGGAAGAACCAACAGATTCAACAGTGAATGTAGGGAATGGGAAGATTCACATGTAAATGGAAGGAAATAACTGATTCACCAGTGAGTGGAGTGAACAAGCAGATTCATCAGTAATTGCAGATAACAAGCAGCTTTGCCAGTGAATGGAGGAAACTGCTTGATTCGCCAGCGAGTGGAGAGAATGAGCAGATTCACCAGAGAGTGGAGGGAACAAGCAGTTCCACCAGTGACTGGAAGAAAAGCAGGTTCAGCAGAAATAGGGAGAATTCGCAGATTTGCCAGCAAGTGGATGGAACTAGCAGATTCAACATTGAGTGGAGGAAACTAGTAGATTCGCCAGTGAGTGGAGAGAACTAGCAGATTCACCAGTGTTTGGAAGAGCTAACTAATTCACCAGTGAGTGGAGAGAACTTGGAGATTCACCAGTGCTTGGAAAGGACTAGCAGATTCACCAGTGATTGGGGAGAACTAACAGATTCACTAGTGAGTGGGGAGAACTAGCAGATACGCCAGTGAGTGGGGAACACTAGCAGATTCGCCAGTGAGTGGAAGAACTAGCAGATTGACATGTGTGTGGGGAGAACTGGCAGATTCGCCAGTGGGTGGAGGGAACTAGCAGATTCACCGAAGAGTGGAGGGAACTAAGAGATTCGCCAGTGAGCGGAGAGAACAAGCGGATTCAACAGTGAGTGGGGAGAAGAAGCAGATTCACCATTGAGTGGTGAGAAAAAGCAGATTCGGGAGTGAGTGGAGGGAAGTACCAGATTCGCCAGTGAGTGGAGAGTAATAGCTGATTTGCCAGTAAATGGAGAAAACTAAAAGATTCGCCAGTGAGTGGAGAGAACTAGCAGATTCACCCGTGAGTGGTGGGAAATAGCACATTCAACAGTAAGTGGAGAGAACTACCAGAATCGCTAGTGAGTGGAGAAAACTATCAGATTCACCAGTGAGTGGGGAGAACTAGCAGAGTCACCAGTGAGCGGAGAGAACTAGCAGATTTGCCAGTGAATGGAGAGAAATACCAGTTCCCCAGTGAGTGGGGAGAACTAGCATATTCGCAAGTGACAGAAGGGAACAAGCAGATTTGCCAGTGGGAAGAGAGAAATAGAAGCTTTGCCAGTGAGTGGAGGGAACTAGCAGATTCGCCAGTGAGTGGAGAGACCTAGCAGATTCACCAATGGGCCTAGAGTACTAACGGATTCGCCAATGAGTGGAGAGAACTAGCAGATTCACCAGTGAGTGGAGGGAACTAGCAGATTCACCAGTGAGTGGAGGGAATGAGCAGGATCACCAGTGAGTGGAGAAAAAAAACAGATTCTCCACGTTTGGAAAGGACTAGAAGATTCACCAGTGGTTGGGGAGAACGAGCATTTTCACAAGTTTGTGGGGAGAATTGGCAGATTCGCCAGTGAGTGGGGAACACTAGCAGATTCGCCAATGAGTGGAAAAACTAGCAGATTCAACAGTGAATGGAGGGAATGGGAAGATTCACCTGTGAGTGGAGTGGACAAGCTGATTCATCAGTAATTGGAGATAACACACAGATTTGCCAGTTAGTGGAGGAAACTGCTTGATTCTCCAGCAAGTGGAGAGAATGAGCAGATTCACCAGTGAGTGAAGGGAACAAGCAGTTCCATCAGTGACTGGAAGAAAAGAAGATTCGGCAGTAATAGGGAGAACTCACAGATTTGCAAGTACTGGATAGAACTAGCAGATTCAACAGTGAGTGGAGAGAACAAACAGATTCACCAGTGATTGGAGAGAACTAACAGATTTACTAGTGAGTGGAGAGAACTAGCAGATTCACCAGTGTTTGGAAAAGCTAACTGATTCACCAGTGAGTGGAGAGCACAAGCAGATTCACCTGCGATCTTGGAGAACTAGCAGATTCAGTAGCAAGTGGGGAGAACTAGCAGATTCTCCAGTGAGTGGCGAACACTAGCAGCTTCAGCAGCGAGTGGAAGAACTAGCAGATTGACATGTGAGTGGGGAGAACTTTCAGATTCGACAGTGAGTGGTGGGAACTAGCAGATTCACCAAAGAGTGGAGAGAACTAAGAGATTCGCCAGTGAGCGGAGAGAACAAGCAGATTCACCAGTGAGTGGAGAGAACAAGCAGATTCACCAGTGAGTGGAGAGAAAAAGCAGATTCGGCAGTGAGTGGAGAGAAATAGCTGATTTGCCAGTAAATGGTGGAAACTAGCAGATTCGACAGTGAGTGGAGAGAACTAGCAGATTCGCCTGTAAGTGGTGGGAAATAGAAGATTCTACAGTGAGTGGAGAGAACTAGCAGATTCGCTAGTGAGTGGAGAAAACTAACAGATTCACCAGTGAGTGGAGAGAACTAGCAAATTCGCCAGTTAGTGGAGAGAACTACCAGTTAGACCAGTGGGTGGCGAGAACTAGCTGTTAGCCAGTGAGTGGAGAGAACTAGCATTTTCGCCAGTGAGTGGGGAGAACTAGCATTTTCGCCAGTGAGTGGGGAGAACTAGCAGATTCACCAGTCAGTGGAGGATAACGGCAGATTCGTCAGTGAGTGGCGTGAACTAGCAGATTGACCAGTGTGTGGAGAGAACTAACAGATTCACTAGTGAGTTGAGAGAACTAGGAAATTCACCACTTTGTTGAGGATACTAACAGTTTCACCAGTGAACTGGAGAGAACTAGCTGTTAGACAGTGAGTGGAGAGAACTGGCAGAATCGTCAGTGAGTGGGGAGAACTAGCAGATTCACAGTGATGGGGAGAACTAGCTGTTAGACAGTGAGTGGAGAGAACTGGCAGAATCGCCAGTGAGAGGGGAGAACTTGCAGATTCATCAGTCAGTGGAGGATACTGGCAGATTCGTCAGTGAGTGGTGTGAACTAGCAGATTGACCAGTGTGTAGAGAGAACTAGCAGATTCACCAGTGAGTGGGGAGAACTAGCAGATTCGCTAGTGAGTGGAGAGAACATGCAGCTTCACCAGTGAGTCGGGGGAACTAGCAGACACATCAGTGAGTGGAGGGATCTAGCTGATTCGCCAGTGAGCGGAGAGAAATAGCATATCCACCAGTGAGTGGAGGGAACTGGGAGATTCGCCAGTGAGTGGAGAGAACTAGCAGATTCATCAGTGGGCGGAGAGAAATAGCAAATTCGCCAATGAGTGGAGAGAACTAGCAGATTCACCAGTGAGTGGAGGGAACTAGCAGATTCGCCAGTGAGTGGAGGGAATGAACAGATTCACCTGTGAGCGGAGAGAAAAAGCAGATTCACCAGTCAGTGGAGAGAACAAACAGATTCGCCAGTGTTTGGAAGAACTAACTGATTTACCAGAGCGTGGAGAGGACTAGTAGATTCACCAGTGGTTGGGGAAAACGAGCAGACTCACAAGTGTGTGGGGTGAACTGGCAGATTCGCCAGTGAGTGGGGAACATTATTATATTCGTCAATGAGTGGAAGAACTTGCAGATCTGCCAGAGATTGGAAGAACTAGCAGATTCAATAGTGAATGGAGGGAATGGGAAGATTCACCTGTGAGTGGATGGAAATAGCTGATTCACCAGTGAGTGGAGTGCACAAGCAGATTGACCATTGTTTGGAAGAGCTAACTGATTCACCAGTGAGTCGAGAGAACTCAGAGATTCACCATTGCGTGGAGAGGACTAGCAGAGTCACCAGTGAGTGGGGAGAACTAGCAGATTCACTAGTGAGTGGTGAGAACTAGCAGATTCGCCAGTGAGTGGGGAACACTCAAAGATTCGCCAGTGAGTGGAAGAACTAGCAGATTGATATGTGTGTGGGGAGAACTGGCAGATTCGCCAAAGAATGGAGGGAACTAGGAGAATCGCCAGTGAGTGGAGAGAACAAACAGATTCACAAGTGAGTGGAGAGAAAAAGCTACCTGAATCACCCGGGCGTGGAGAGGGCTAGCAGATTCCCCAGTGATGGGGGAGAACTAGCACATTCGCCAGAGAGTGGCGAACATTTGCAGACTTGCCAGTAAGTGGAAGAACCAGCAGATCTGCCAGAGAGTGGAGGAAACTAACATATTCGCCAGTGAGTGGACAAAACTAACAGATTCACCAGTGTGTGCAGAGAACTAGCAGATTCACCAGTGAGGGGGGAGAACTAGCATATTCGCCAGTGAGTGGAGAGAATTAGCAGATTCATCAGTGAGTGGAGAGAACTAACAGATTCTCTAGTTATTAGGGAGAACTAGCATTTTCACCAGTGAGTGGGGAGAACTAGCATTTTCACCAGTCAGTGGAGGATACTGGCAGATTCTTCAGTGAGTGGTGGGAAATAGCAGATGCAACAGTGGGTGAAAAGAACTAGCAGATTCGTTAGTGAGTGGAGAAAACTAACAGATTCGCCAGTGAGTGTAGGGAAGTAGCAGATTCGCCAATGAGTGGTGAGAAATAGCTAAATTGCCAGAAATGGAGGAAACTAGCAGATTCGCCAGTGAGTGGAGAGGATAACAGATTCACCAGTGAGTGGAGAGAAATAACAGATTCACCAGTGAGTGGAGAGAGCTAACAGATTCACCAGTGAGTGGAGAGAATTAGCATTTTCACCCGTGAATGGGGAGAACTAGCAGTTTCGCTGGTGAGTGGAGAGAACTAGCATATCCACCAGTGAGTGGAGGGAACTGGGAGATTCGCCAGTGAGTGGAGAGAACTAGCAGATTCATCAGTGGGCGGAGAGAACTAGCAGATTCTCCAATGAGTGGAGAGAACTAGCAGATTCACCAGTGAGTGGAGGGAACTAGCAGATTCGCCAGTGAGTGGAGGGAATGAACAGATTCACCAGTGAGCGGAGAGAAAAAGCAGATTCATCAGTCAGTGGAGAGAACAAACAGATTCGCCAGTGTTTGGAAGAACTAATTGATTTACTAGAGCATGGAGAGGACTATCAGATTCACCAGTGGTTGGGGAGAACAAGCAGACTCACAAGTGTGTGGGGTGAACTGGCAGATTTGCCAGTGAGTGGGGAACATTATTATATTCGCCAATGAGTGGAAGAACTTGCAGATCTGCCAGAGATTGGAAGAACTAGCAGATTCAATAGTGAATGGAGGGAATGGGAAGATTCACCTGTGAGTGGATGGAAATAGCTGATTCACCAGTGAGTGGAGTGCACAAGAAGATTGACCACTGTTTGGAAGAGCTAACCGATTCACCAGTGAGTCGAGAGAACTCGGATATTCGCCATTGCGTGGAGAGGACTAGCAGAGTCACCAGTGATTGGGGAGAACTAGCAGATTCACTAGTGAGTGGTGAGAACTAGCAGATTCGCCAGTGAGTGGGGAACACTCGAAGATTCGCCAGTGAGTGGAAGAACTAGCGGATTGATATGTGTGTGGGGAGAACTGGCAGATTCGCCAGTGTGTGGAGAGAACTAGCAGATTCACCAAAGAGTGGAGGGAACTAGGAGAATCGCCAGTGAGTGGAAAGAACAAGCTGATTTACCAGTGAGTGGAGAGAACAAGCAGATTCCCCAGTGAGTGGAGAGAAAAAGCAGATTCGGCAGTGAGTGGAGGGAAGTAGCAGATTCACCAATGACTGGAGAGAAATTGCTGATTTGCCTGTAAATGGAACAAAAGAGCATATTCGCCAGTGAGTGGAGAGAACTAACAGATTCACCAGTGAATGGCGAGTACTAGCATTTTCACCAGTGAGTGGGGAGAACTTACAGTTTCTCTAGTGAGTGGAGAGATCTAGCAGTATCGCCAGCGAGAGGGGAGTACTAGCAGATTCACCAGTCAGTGGAGGCTACTGGCAGATTCTTCAATGAGTGGTGGGAAATAGCAGATTCAACAGTGAGAGGAAAGAATTAGTAAATTCGCTAGTGAGTGGAGAAAACTAACAGATTCGCCAGTGAGTGGAGGGAACCAGCAGATTCGCCAGTGAGTGGAGGGAATGAACAGATTCACCAGTGAGTGGAGAGAAAAAGCAGATTCACCAGTCAGTGGAGAGAACAAACAGATTTGCCAGTGTTTGGAAAAACTAACTGATTTACCAGAGCGTGGAGAGGACTAGCAGATTCACCAGTGGTTGGAGAGAATGAGCAGACTCACAAGTGTGTGGGGAGAACTGGCAGATTCGCCAGTGAGTGGGGAACATTACTATATTCGCCAATGTGTGGAAGAACTTGCAGATTCAATAGTGAATGGAGGGAATGGGAAGATTCACCTGTGAGTGGATGGAAATAGCGGATTCACCAGTGAGTGGAGTGCACAAGCAGATTGACCACTGTTTGGAAGAGCTAACTGATTCACCAGTGAGTGGAGAGAACTCGGAGATTCACCATTGCGTGGAGAGGACTAGCAGAGTCACCAGTGAGTACGGAGAACTAGCAGATTCAGTAGTGAGTGGTGAGAACTAGCAGATTCGCCAGTGAGTGGGGAGTACTAGAAGATTCACCAGTGAGTGGGGAGAACTAGCAGTTTCTCTAGTGAGTGGAGAGAAATAGCAGAATAGCCAGTGAGTGGGGAGAACTAGCAGATTCACCAGTCAGTGGAGGATACTGGCAGATTCTTCAATGAGTGCTGGGAAATAGCAGATTCCACAGTGGGTGAAAAGAACTAGCAGATTCGCTAGTGAGTGAAGAAAACTAACAGATTCGCCAGTGAGTGTAGGGAAGTAGCAGATTCGCCAATGAGTGGTGAGAAATAGCTAAATTGCCAGTAATGGAGAAAACTAACAGATTCGCCAGTGAGTGGAGGATACTAGCAGATTCGCCAGTGAGTGGAGAGAATAACAGATTCACCAGTGAGTGGAGAGAAATAACAGATTCATCAGTGCGTGGAGAGAGCTAACAGATTCACCAGTGAGTGGCGAGAACTAGCATTTTCACCCGTGAATGGGGAGAACTAGCAGTTTCGCTGGTGAGTGGAGAGAACTAGCAGAATCGCCAGTGAGTCCGGAGAACAAACAGATTCAACAGTCAGTGCAGGAATCTGGCAGATTTGTCAGTGAGTGGTGTGAGCTAGCAGATTGTCCAGCAAATGGAGAAACGAGCAGATGTGTCAGTGTTTGGAAGAGCTACCTGAATCATCCGGGCGTGGAGAAGACTAGCAGTTTCCCCAGTGATGGGGGAGAACTAGCACATTCGCCAGAGAGTGGCGAACATTTGAAGATTTGCCAGTAAGTGGAAGAACCAGCAGATCTGCCAGAGAGTGGAGGAAACTAACATATTCGCCAGTGAGTGGACAAAACTAACAGATTCAGCAGTGTGTGCAGAGAACTAGCAGATTCACCAGTGAGGGGGGAGAACTAGCAGATTCGCCAGTGAGTGGAGAGAATTAGCAGATTCGCCAATGAGTGGGGAGAACAAGTGAGTGGAGGATACTGCAGATTCTTCAGTGAGTGGTGGGAAATAGCAGATTCAACAGTGAGCGGAAAGAATTAGTAGATTCGCTCGTGAGTGGTGGAAACTAACAGATTCGCCAGTGAGTGGAGAGAAATAGCCATATTGCCAATAAATGGAGGAAACTAGCAGATTCGCCAGTGAGTAGAGAGAACTAGCAGATTCGCCAGAGAGTGGAGAGAGCTAACAGATTCACCAGTGAGTGAGAGAACTAGCAAATTCGCCAGTGAGTGGAGGATACTAGCAGATTCGCCAGTGATTGAGAGAACTAACAGATTCACCAGTGAGTGGAGGGAACTATCATTTTCACCAGTGAGTGGGGAGAATTAGCAGTTTTGCTAGTGAGTGGGGAGAACTAGCAGATTCACCAGTCAGTGCAGGATACTGGCTGATTCGTCAGTGAGTGATATGAACTAGCAGATTGTCCAGCGAATGGAGAAACGAATAGATTTTTCAGTGTTTGGAAGAGCTACCTGAATCACCCGTGCGTGGAGAGGACTAGCAGATTCGCCAGTGATGGGTGAGAACTATCACATTCGCCAGAGAGTGGGGAACACTAGCAGATTTGCCAGTATTTGGAAGAACCAGCAGATCTGCCAGAGAGTGGAGGAAACTAGCAGATTCGCCAGTGAGTGGACAGAACTAACAGATTCACCAGTGTGTGGAGAGAACTAGCAGATTCATCAGTGAGTGGGGAGAACTGGCATATGCGCCACTGAGGGGAGCGAAATAGCATCTTCGCCAGTGAGTAGGGAGATCCAGCAGATTCACCAGTGAGTGGAGGGAACTAGCAAATTCACCAGTGAGCGGAGAGATTTAGCAGATTTGCCAGTGAGTGGAGAGAACTAGCAGATTCACCAGCGATTGGAGGGAACTAGTAGATTCGCCACTGAGGGGAGTGAAATAGCAGCTTCACCAGTGATTGGGGAGATTTAGCAGATTCACCAGTGAGCAGAGAGAATTAGCAGATTCGCCAGTGAGTGGAGAGAACTAGCAGATTCACCAGTGAGTGGGGAGAACTAACAGTTTCACTAGTGAGTGCAGAGAACTAGCAGAATCGCCAGTGAGTGGGAAGAACCAACAGATTCACCAGTCAGTGGAGGATACTTACAGATTAATCAGTGAGTGGTGTGAACTAGCAGATTCTGCAGTGAATGGAGAAACGAGCAGATTCACCAGTGTTTGGAAGAGCTAGCTAAATCACCTGTGCACGGAGGGGACTAGCAGATTTGCCAGTGATAGGGGAGAACTAGCAGATTCGCCAGAGAGTGGGGAACACTAGCAGATTTGCCAATAAGTGGAAGAACCAGCAGATCTGCCAGAGAGTGGGGGAAACTAGCAGATTCGCCAGTGAGTGGACAGAACTAACAGATTCAGCAGTGTGTGGAGAGAACTAGCAGATTCACCAGTGAGTGGGGAGAACTAGCAGATTCACCAGTGCTTGGGGAGAACTAGCAGATTCGCCTATGAGTGGACAGAATTAGCAGCTTCACCAGTGACTGGGGAGAACTAGCAGATTCGCCAGTGAGCGGAGAGAACTAGCATATTCACCAGTGAGTGGAGGGAACTGGCAGATTAGCCAGTGAGCGGAGAGAAGTAGCAGCTTTGCCAGTGAGTGGAGGGAACTAGCAGATTCGCCGGTGAGTGGATAGAACTACTTGATTCACCATTGTGCGGAGAGAACTAGAGATTCGGCAATGAGTGGAGAGAACTAGCAGATAAACCAGTGAGTGGGGAGAACTAGCAGATTCGCCAGAGAGTGGAGAGAATTAGTAGATTCGCCAGTGAGTGGGAAGAACTAGCAGATTCACCAGTGAGCGGAGGAACTAGCAGATTCGCCAGTGAGTGGAGAGACGTAGCAGATTCACCAGTGGGCCGAGAGAACTAGCGGATTCGCCAATGAGTGGAGAGAACTAGCAGATTCACCAGTGAGTGGAGGGAATCAGCAGGATCACCAGTGAGTGGAGAAAAAAAGCAGATTCTGCAGTGCTTGGATAGGTCCAGAAGATTCACCAGTGGTTGGGGAGAAAGAGCAGTTTCACAAGTTTGTGGGGAGAATTGGCAGATTCACCAGTGATTGGGGAACACTAGCAGATTCGCCAATGAGTGGAATAACTAGCAGATTCCACAGTGAATGGAGTGAATGGAAAGATTCACCTGTGAGTGGAGTAAACAAGCAGATTCATCAGTAATTGGAGATAACAAGCAGATTTGCCAGTGAGTGGAATAAACTGCTAGATTCTCCAGCTAGTGGAGAGAATGAGAAGATTCACCAGTGAGTGGAGGGAACAAGCAGCTTTACCAGTGTGTGGAATAAAAGCAGATTCGCCAGTAATAGGGAGAACTCGCAGATTTGCCAGCAAGTGGATAGAACTAGCAGATTTACCAGTGAGTGGAGGAAATTAGCAGATTCGCCAGTGAATGGAGGGAAGTAGCAGATTCGGCAATGAGTGGAGAGAAATAGCTGATTTGTCAGAAAGTGGAAGAAACTAGCAGATTCACCCGTGAATGGAGAGTGCTAGCAAATTCGCCAGTGAGGGGGAAGAACTAACAGTTTCGCCAGTGAGTGGAGAGAACTAGCAGAATCGCCAGTGAGTGGGGAGAACTTGCAGATTCAGCAGTCAGTGGAGGATACTGGCAGATTCGTCAGTGAGTGGTGTGAACTGGCAGATTGGCCAGTGTGTGGAGAGAACTAGCAGATTCACCAGTGAGTGGGGAGAACTAGCAGATTCGCTAGTGAGTGGAGAGAACATGCAGCTTCACCAGTGAGTGGGGAGAACTAGCAGATTCACCAGTGAGTGGAGGGAACTAGCTGATTCGCCAGTGAGCAGAGAGAAATAGCAGATTCACCAGTGAGTGGAGAGAACTAGCCGATTCTCCAGTGAGTGGAGAGAACTAGCAGATTCATCAGTGGGTGGAGAGAACTAGCATATTGGCCAATGAGTGGAGGGAACTAGCAGATTCACCAGTGAGTGGAGGGAATGAACAGATTCGCCAGTGAGTGGAGAGAAAAAGCAGATTCACCAGTCATTGGAGAGAACTAGCAGAGTCACCAGTGATTGGGGAGAACTAGCAGATTCACTAGTGAGTGGTGAGAACTAGCAGATTCACCAGTGAGTGGCTAACACTAGCAGATTCGGCAGTGAGTGGAAGAACTAGCAAATTGACGTGTGTGGGGAGAACTGGCTGATTTACCAGTGTGTGGAGGGAACTAGCAGATTCACCAAAGAGTGGAGAGAACTAGGAGAATCGACAATGAGCGGAAAGAACAAGCAGATTTACCAGTGAGTGGAGAGAACAAGCAGATTCCCCAGTGAGTGGAGAGAAAAAGCAGATTCGGCAGTGAGTGGAGGGAAGGAGCAGATTCACCAATGAGTGGAGAGAAATAGCTGATTTGCCTGTAATTGGAAAAAAAACAGCAGATTCGCCAGTGAGTGGAGAGAACTAACAGATTCACCAGTGAGTGGAGAGTACTAGCATTTTCACCAGTGAGTGGGGAGAACTAACAGTTTCTCTAGTGAGTCGAGAGAACTAGCAGAATAGCCAGTGAGTGGGGAGAACTAGCAGATACACCAGTCAGTGGAGGATACTGGCAGTTTCTTCAAGAATGCTGGGAAATAGCAGATTCAACAGTGGGTGGAAAGAACGAGCAGATTGGCTAGTGAGTGAAGAAAACTAACAGATTCGCCAGTGAGTGTAGGGAAGTAGCAGATTCGCCAATGAGTGAAGAGAAATAGCTAAATTGCCAGTAAATGGAGGAAACTAGCAGATTCGCCATTGATTGGGGAGATCTAGAAGATTCGCCAGAGTGGAGAGAACTAACAGATTCACCAGTGAGTGAGAGAACTCGCAAATTCGCTAGTGAGTGGAAGATACTAGCAGATTCGCCAGTGATTGGAGAGAACTAACAGATTCACCATGAGTGGAGAGAACTAGCATTTTCACCCGTGAATGGGGAGAACTAGCAGGTTCGCTGGTGAGTGGAGAGAACTTGCAGCATTGCCAGTGAGTGCGGAGAACAAGCAGATTCACCAGTCAGTGCAGGATACTGGCAGATTTGTCAGTGAGTGGTGTAAGCTAGCAGATTGTCCAGTGAATGGAGAAACGAGCAGATGTGTCAGTGCTTGGAAGAGCTACCTGAATCAACCAGGCGTGGAGAGGAAAGGCAGGTTTGCCAGTGATGGGGGAGAACTAGCACATTCGCCAGAGAGTTGCGAACATTTGCAGATTTGCCAGTAAGTGGAAGAACCAGCAGATCTGCCAGAGAGTGGAGGAAACTAACATATTCGCCCGTGAGTGGACAGAACTAACAGATTCGCCAGTGAGTGGGGAGAACAAGCAGATTCACCAGTGAGTGGAGGGAGCTAGCAGATCCGCCAGTGAGTGGACAGAACTAGCATTTTCACCAGTGAGTGGGGAGAACTAGCAGTTTCGCTAGTAAGTGGAGGATAGTGACAGATTCTTCAGTGAGTGGTGGGAAATAGCAGATTCAACAGTGAGTGAAAAGTATTAGTAGATTCGCTAGTGAGTGGAGAAAACTAAAAGATTCGCCAGTGAGTGGAGGGAAGTAGCAGATTCGCCAATGAGTGGAGAGAAATAGCCAAATTGCCAGTAAATGGAGGAAAGTAGCAGATTCGCCAGTGAGTGGAGAGAACTAGCAGATTCGCCAGCAAGTGGAGAGAGCTAACAGATTCACCAGTGAGTGGAGAGTACTAACAGCTTCACCAACGAGTGGAGAGAACTTACAGATTCACCAGTGAGTGAGAGAACTAGCAAATTCGCAGTGAGCAGATTCGCCACTGAGTGGAAAGAACTAACAGATTCACCAGTGATTGGAGAGAACTAACAGCTTCACCAGTGAGTGGAGAGAACTAGCATATTCAGCAGTGTGTGGGGAGAACTGGCAGTTTCGCTAGTGAGTGGAGAGAACTAGCAGATTCACCAGTCAGTGCAGAATACTGGCTGATTCGTCAGTGAGTGATGCGAACTAGCAGATTGTCCAGCGAATGGAGAAACGAGCAGATTTGTCAGTGCTTGGAAGAGATATCTCAATCTCCTGTGCGTGGAGAGGACTAGCAGATTCATCAGTGATGGGGCGAACTAACACATTCGCCAAAGAGTGGGGAAAACTAGCAGATTTGCCAGTATTTGGAAGAACCAGCAGATTCGCCAGTGAGTGGACAGAACTAACAGATTCGCCAGTGTGTGGAGAGAACTAACAGATTCATCAGTGAGTGGGCAGAACTGGCATATTCGCCAGTGAGTGGAAAGAATTAGCAGAGTTGCCAGTGAGTGCGGAGAACAAGCAGATTCACCAGTGATTGGAGGGAACTAGCAGATTCGCCACTGAGCGGAGAGAAATAGCAGCTTCGCCAGTGAGTGGAGAGATCTAGCAGATTCACCAGTGAGTGGAGGGAACTAGCAGATTCACCAGTGAGCGGAGAGAAATAGCAGATTCGCCAGTGAGTGGTGGGAACTAGCAGATTCACCAGTGAGTGGAGAGAACTAACAGATTCACAGGTCTGCGGAGAGAACTAATAGATTCGCCAATGAGTGGAGAGAAATGGCAGATTCACCAGTGAGTGGAGAGAACTAGAAGATTCACCAGTGAGTGGAGAGAAAACGTAGATTCACCCGTGTTTGGAAGAACTAACTATTTCACCAGGGGGTGGAGAGACTAGCAGATTCACCAGTGGTTGGGGAGAACGAGCAGATTCACAAGTGTGTGGGGAGAACTGAGAGATTCGACAGTGAGTGGGGAGTACTAGCAGATTCGCCAATGAGTGGAAGAACTAGCAGATTCAACAGTGAATGGAGGGAATAGGAAGATTAACCTCTGAGTGGATGGAAATAGCTGATTCACCAGTAAGTGGAGTAAACAAGCAGATTTATCAGTAATTGGAGATAACAAGCAGATTTGCCAGTGAGTGGAGGAAACTGCTAGATTCACCAGCTAGTGGAGAGAATGAGAAGATTCACCAGTGAGTGGAGGGAACAAGCAGCTTCACCAGTGAGTGGAATAAAAGCAGATTCGCCAGTAATAGGGAGAACTCGCAGATTTGCCAGAAAGTGGATAGAACTAGCAGATTTACCAGTGAGTGGAGGAAACTAACAGATTCGCCAGTGAGTGGAGGGAAGTAGCAGATTCGGCAATGAGTGGAGAGAAATAGCTGATTTGCCAGAAAGTGGAGGGAATTAGCAGATTCGCCCATGAGTGGAGAGTGCTAGCAAATTCGCCAGTGAGTGGAGAGAACTAGCAGAATCGCCAGTGAGTGGGGAGAACTAGCAGATTCACCAGTCAGTGGAGGATACTGGAAGATACATCAGTGCGTGGAGAGAAATAGCAGATTCGCCAGTGAGTGGAGAGAACTTGTAGATTCCCCATGGAGTGGTGTGAACAGCAGATTGACCAGTGAATGGAGAAACAAGCAGATTCGTCAGTATTTGGAAGTGCTACCTGATTCAGTAAAACATGGAGAGAACTAGCAGATTCGTCAGTGATTGGGGAGAACTAGCAGATTCGCCAGAGTGGGGAACGCTAGCAGATTTTCCAGTGAGTGGACGAACCAGCAGATCTGCCAGAGAGTTGGGCAAACGAGCAGATTCACCAGTGAGTGGAGGGATCTAGCAGATTCACCAGGGAGTGGAGGGAACTAACAGATTCGCCAGTGAGTGGAGAGAAATAGCAGCTTCACCAGTGAGTGGAGAGAACTAGCAGATTCACCAGCGAGTGGGGAGAATTAGCAGATTCACCAGTGAGTGGAGAGATCTAGCAGATTCACCAGGGAGTGGAGGGAACTAGCAGATTCGCCAGTGAGTGGAGAGAAATAGCAGCTTCGCCAATGAGTGGAGGGAACTAGCAGATTCGCCAGTGAGTGGAGAGAAATAGCAGCTTCGCCACTGAGTGAAGGGAACCAGCAGATTCGCCAGTGCGTGGAGAGAACTAGCAGATTCACCAGTGAGTGGAGGAAATTAGCAGATTCACCAGTGAGTGGAGGGAATGAGCAGATTCACCAGTGAGTGGAGGGAATGAGCAGATTCACCAGTGAGTGGAGGGAATGAGCAGATTCACCAGTGAGTGTAGGGAACTAGAAGATTCACCAGTGACTGGATAGAACTAGCAGATTTACCAGTGAGTGGAGGAAACTAACAGATTCACCAGTGAGTGGAGAGAATTAGCAGATTCGCCAGTGAGTGGGGAGCACAAGCAGATTCACCAGTGAATGGAGGGAAATAGCAGATTCGCCAGTGAGCGGAGGGAACTAACAGATTCACTAGTAAGTGGGGAGAACTAGCATTTTCACCAGTGAGTGGGGAGGACTAGCAGTTTCGCTAGTGAGTGGAGAGAACTAGCAGAATCGCGAATGACTGTGGAGAACTAGCAGATTCACCAGTCAGTGGAGGATACTGGCAGATTCTTCAGTGAGTGGTGGGAAATAGCAGATTCAACAGTGAGTGGAAAGAATTAGTAGATTCGCTCGTGAGTGGAGAAATCTAACAAATTTGCCAGTGAGTGGAGGGAAGTAACAGATTCGCCAGTGAGTGGAGAGATCTAGCAGATTTGCCAGCGAGTGGAGAGAACTAACAGATTCATGAGTGAGTGAGAGAACTAGCAAATTCGCCAGTGAGTGTAGGATAATAGCAGATTCGCCAGTGAGTGGAGAGAACTGACAGATTCACCAGTGAGTGGAGATAACTAACAGATTCACCAGTGAGTGGAGAGTACTAACAGATTCACCAGTGCGTGGAGAGAACTAGCATTTTCAGCAGTGAGTGGGGAGAACTAGCAGTTTCGCTAGTGAGTGGAGAGAACTAGCAGATTCACCAGTCAGTGCAGGATACTGGCTGATTCGTCAGTGAGTGATGTGAACTAGCAGATTGTCCGGAGAATGGAGAAACGAGCAGGTTTGTCAGTGCTTGGAAGAGCTACCTGAATCACCTGTGCATGGAGAGGACAACAGATTCGCCAGTGATGTTGGAGAACTATCACATTCGCCAGAGAGTGGGGAACACAAGCTGATTTGCCAGTATTTGGAAGAACCAGCAGATTCGCCAGTGAGTGGACAGAACTGACAGATTCACCAGTGTATGGAGAGAACTAGCAGATTCATCAGTGATAGGGGAGAACTAGCATATTCGCCAGTGAGTGGAGAGAATTAGCAGAGTCGCCAGTGAGTGGGGAGAACAAGCAGATTCACCAGTGATTGGAGGGAACTCGCAGATTCGCCACTGAGCGGAGAGAAATAGCAGCTTCGCCAGTGAGTGGAGAGATCTAGCAGATTCACGAGTGAGAGTAGGGAACTAGCAGATTCAGCAGTGAGCGGAGAGAAATAGCAGATTTGCCAGTGAGTGGAGGGAACTATCAGATTCGCCAGTGAGTGGAGAGAACTAGCAGATTCACCAGTGTGCTGAGAGAACTAATAGATTCGCCAATGAGTGGAGAGAAATGGCAGATTCACCAGTGAGTGGAGAGAACTAGAAGATCCACCAGTGAGTGGAGAGAAAAAGCAGATTCACCACTGTTTGGAAGAACTAACTGATTCACCAGGGGGTGGAGAGGACTAGCAGATTCAATAGTGAATGGAGGAAATGGGAAGATTCACCTCTGAGTGGATGGAAATAGCTGATTCACCAGTAAGTGGAGTGAACAAGTAGATTCATCAGTAATTGGAGATAACAAGCAGATTTGCCAGTGAGTGGAGGAAACTGCTAGATTCGCCAGCTAGTGGAGAGAATGAACAGATTCACCAGTGAGTGGAGGGCACAAGCAGCTTCACCAGTGAATGGAATAAAAGCAGTTTCGCCCGTAATAGGGAGAACTCGCAGATTTGCCAGAAAGTGGATAGAACTAGCAGATTTACCAGTGAGTGGAGGAAACTAGCAGATTCGCCAGTGAGTGGAGGGAAGTAGCAGATTCGCCAATGAGTGGAGAGAAATAGCTGATTTGCCAGAAAGTGGAGGAAACTAGCAGATTCGCCCGTGAGTGGAGAGTGCTAGCAAATTCGCCAGTGAGTGGAGGATACTAAAATATTCACCAGTGAGTGGGGAGAACTAGCAGTATTGCCAGTGAGTGGAGAGAACTAGCAGAATCGTCAGTGAGGGGGAGAACTTGCAGATTCACTAGTCAGTGGAGGATACTGGAAGATACATCAATGAGTGGAGAGAAATAGCAGATTCGCCAATGAGTGGAGACAACTTGTAGATTCGCCAGGGAGTGGTGTGAACAGCAGATTGACCAATGAATGGAGAAACAAGCAGGTTCGCCAGTATTTGAAAGAGCTACCTGATTCAGCCAAACGCGGAGAGGACTAGCAGATTCGTCAGTGATTGGGGAGAACTAGCAGATTCGCCAAAGTGGGGAACACTAGCAGATTTTCCAGTGAGTGGATGAACCAGCAGATCTGCCAAAGAGTTGGGCAAACTAGCAGATTTGCCAGTGAGTGGACAGAACTAACAGCTTCACCAGTGTGTGAAGAGAACTTGCAGATTCACCAGCGAGAGGGGAGAATTAGCAGATTCGCCAGTGAGTGGCGAGATCTAGCAGATTCACCAGTGAGTGGAGGGAACTAACAAATTCGCCAGTGAGTGGAGAGAAATAGCAGCTTTGGCAGTGAGTGGAGGGAACAAGCAGATTCACCAGTGAGTGGAAGAACTAACTGATTCATTAGTGGGTGGAGAGGACTAGCAGATTCACCAGTGAGAGGAGGGAACTTGCTGCTTCGCCAGTGAGCGGAGGGAACTAGCAGATTAGCCAGTGAGTGGAGAGAAATAGCAGCTTCGCCAGTGAGTGGAGGGAACTAGCAGATTCGCCAGTGCGTGGAGAGAGCTAGCAGATTCACCAGTGAGTGGAGGAAATTAGCAGATTCACCAGTGAGTGGAAGGAATGAGCAGATTTACCAGTGAGTGGAGGGAACTAGAAGATTCACCAGTGAGTGGAGAGAAAAAGCAGATTCACCAGCGAGGGGAGAGAACAAGCAGATTTGCCAGTGAGTGGAAGAACTAACTGATTCACCAGTGGTTGGAAAGGACTGGCAGATTCACTAGCGGTTGCGAAAATGAGCAGATTCAAAATTGTGTGGGGAGAACTGGCAGATTCGCCAGTGAGTGGGAAACACTAGCAGATTCGCCAATGATTGGAAGAACTAACAGATTCAACAGTGAATGGAGTGAATGGGAAGATTGACCTGTGAGTGGATGGAAACAGCTGATTCACCAGTGAGTGGAGTGAACAAGCAGATTCATCAGTAATTGGAGATAATAAGCGGATTTGCCAGTGAGTGGAGGAAACTTTTTGATTCGACAGTGAGTGGAGAGAATGAGCAGATTCACCAGCGAGTGGAGGGAACAAGCAGTTCCACCAGTGACTGGAAGCAAAGCAGATTCACCAGAAATAAGGAGAATTCGCAGATTTGGCAGCAATTGGATAGCACTAGCAGATTCAACCGTGAGTGGAGGAAACTAGCAGATTCGCTAGTGAGTGGATAGAACTAGCAGATTTACCAATGAGTGGAGGAAACTAGGAGGTTCGCCAGTGAGTGGAGGGAAGTAGCAGATTCACCAATGAGTGGAGAGAAATAGCTGATTTGCCAGAAAGTGGAGGAAACTAGCAGATTCGCCCGTGAGTGGAGAGTGCTAACAAATTCACCAGTGAGTGGAGGATACTAAAAGATTCGCCAGTGAGTGGAGAGAACTAGCAGAATCGCCAGTGAGTGGAGAGAACTAGCAGAATCGCCAGTGAGTGGGGAGAACTAGCAGACTTACTAGTCAGTGGAGGATACTGGAAGATACATCAGTGAGTGGAGAGAAATAGCAGATTCACCAATGAGTGGAGAGAACTTGTAGATTTGCCAGGGAGTGGTGTGAACAGCAGATTGACCAATGAATGAAGAAACAAGCAGGTTCGCCAGTATTTGAAAGAGCTACCTGATTCAGCCAAACGCGGAGAGGACTAGCAGATTCGTCAGTGATTGGGGAGAACTAGCAGATTCGACAAAGTGGGGAACACTAGCAGATTTTCCAGTGAGTGGATGAACCAGCAGATCTGCCAAAGAGTTGGGCAAGCTAGCAGATTTGCCAGTGAGTGGACAGAACTAGCAGATTCACCAGTGCGTGGAGGGAACTAGCAGCTTCGCCAGTGAGTGGAGAGAAAAAGCAGCTTCACCAGTGAGTGGGGAGAACTAGCAGACTCACCAGTGAGTGGAGGGAACTAGCAGCTTCGCCAGTGAGTGGAGAGAAATAGCAGCTTCACCAGTGAGTGGAGGAAACTAGCAGATTTGCCATTGAGTGGAGAGAATTAGCAGATTCACCACTCAGTGGAGGAAGCTAGCAGATTCATCAGTGAGTGGAGGAAATGAGCAGATTCACCAGTGAGTGCAGGGATTAGAAGATTCACCAGTGAGTGGAGAGAAAAAGCAGATTCACCAGTGAGTGGAGAGAGCAAGCTGATTCGCCAGTGAGTGGAAGCACTACATAATTCACGAGTACGTGGAGAGGACTAGCAGATTCACTAGTGGGTGTGGAGAATGAGCAGATTCACAAGTGTGTGGGGAGAACTGGCAGATTTGCCAGTGAGTGGTGTGAGCAGCAGTGTGAATGGAGAAACGAGCAGATTCGCCAGTGTTTGGAAAGGTTACCTGATTCACCCATCTGCGGAGAGGACTAGCAGATTCGTCAGTGATTGGGGAGAACTAGCAGATTCGCCAGAGTGTGGAACACTAGCGGATTTGCCAGTGAGTGGACGAACCAGCAGATCTGCCAGAAAGTGGAGGAAACTAGCAGATTCGCCAGTGCGTGGACAGAACTAACAGATTCACCAGTGAGAGGAGAAAACTAGCAGATTCACCAGTGAGTGGGGAGAACTAGCAGATTCACCAGTGGGCGGAGAGAACTAGCAGATTCACCAGTGAGAGGAGGAAACTTGCAGATTAACCAGTGACTGGAGGGAATGAGCAGATTCACCAGTGAGTGGAGGGACTAGAATATTCACCAGTGAGTGGAGAGAAAATGCAGATTCACCCGTCAGTGGAGAGAACAAGCAGATTCGCCAGTGATTGGAGAGAACAAGCAGATTCTCCAGTGAGAGGAAGAACTAATTGACTCAGCAGTGGGTGGAGAGGTCTAGCAGATTCACTAGTGGTTGGGGAGAATGAGCAGATTCACAAGTGTGTGGGGAGAACTGGCGGATTCGCCAGAGAGTGGGAAACAATGGCAGATTCGCAAATGAGTGGAAGAACTAACAGATTCAGAAGCGAATGGAGGAAATGGGAAGATTCACCTGTGAGTGGATGGAAATAACTGATTCACCAGTGAGTGGAGTAAACAAGCAGATTCATCAGTAAATGGAGATAACAAGCAGATTTGCCTGTGAGTGGAGGAAACTGCTTGATATACCAGCGAGTGGAGAGAATGAACAAATTCATCAGTGAGTGGAGGGAACAAACATTTCCACCAGTGACTGGACAAAAAGCAGATTCACCAGAAATAGGGAGAAGTCGCAGATTTGCCAGAAAGTGGATAGAATTTGCAGATTACTAGTGAGTGGCGGAAACTAGCAGATTCGCCCGTGAGTGGAGAGTACTAGCAAATTCGCCAGTGAGTGGAGGATACTAAAAGATTCGCCAGTGAGTGGAGAGAACTGACAGATTCACCAGTGAGGGGAGAGAACTAACAGTTTCACCAGTGAGTGGGGAGATCTAGCAGTTTCGCCAGTGAGTGGAGAGAACTAGCAGAATTGCCAGTGAGTGGGGAGGACTAGAAGATTCACCAGACAGTGGAAGATACTGGAAGTTACGTCAGTGAGTGGAGACAACTTGCAGATTCGCAGTGAGTTGTGTGAACCAGCAAATTGAGCAGTGAATGGAGAAACGAGCAGATTCGCCAGTGTTTGGAAAAGCTACCTGATTCACCCATCCGCGGAGAGGACTAGCAGATTCGTCAGTGATTGGGGAGAACTAGCAGATGCGCCAGAGTGTGGAACACTAGCAGATTTTCCAGTGAGTGGACGAACCAGCAGATCTGCCAGAGAGTTGGGCAAACTAGCAGATTCGCCAGTGAGTGGAGAGAACTAGCAGATTCGCCAGTGATGGAGAGAAATAACAGCTTCGCCAGTGAGTGGAGAGAACTAGCAGATTCACCAGTGCGTGGAGGGAACTAGCAGCTTCGCCAGTGAGTGGAGAGAAAAAGCAGCTTCACCAGTGAGTGGAGGAAACTAGCAGATTCATCAGTGAGTGGAGGGGATGAGCAGATTCACCAGTGAGTGCAGGGATTAGAAGATTCACCAGTGAGTGGAGAGAAAAAGCAGATTCACCAGTGAGTGGAGAGAGCAAGCTGATTCACCAGTGATTGGAAGCACTACATGATTCACGAGTACGTGGAGAGGACTAGCAGATTCACTAGTGGGTGTGGAGAATGAGCAGATTCACAAGTGTGTGGGGAGAACTGGCAGATTTGCCAGTGAGTGGTGTGAGCAGCAGTGTGAATGGAGAAACGAGCAGATTCGCCAGTGTTTGGAAAGGTTACCTGATTCACCCATCTGCGGAGAGGACTAGCAGATTCGTCAGTGATTGGGGAGAACTAGCAGATTCGCCAGAGTGTGGAACACTAGCGGATTTGCCAGTGAGTGGACGAACCAGCAGATCTGCCAGAAAGTGGAGGAAACTAGCAGATTCGCCAGTGCGTGGACAGAACTAACAGATTCACCAGTGAGAGGAGAAAACTAGCAGATTCACCAGTGAGTGGGGAGAACTAGCAGATTCACCAGTGGGCGGAGAGAACTAGCAGATTCACCAGTGAGTGGAGGAAACTTGCAGATTAACCAGTGACTGGAGGGAATGAGCAGATTCACCAGTGAGTGGAGGGACTAGAATATTCACCAGTGAGTGGAGAGAAAATGCAGATTCACCCGTCAGTGGAGAGAACAAGCAGATTCGCCAGTGATTGGAGAGAACAAGCAGATTCTCCAGTGAGAGGAAGAACTAATTGACTCAGCAGTGGGTGGAGAGGTCTAGCAGATTCACTAGTGGTTGGGGAGAATGAGCAGATTCACAAGTGTGTGGGGAGAACTGGCGGATTCGCCAGAGAGTGGGAAACAATGGCAGATTCGCAAATGAGTGGAAGAACTAACAGATTCAGAAGCGAATGGAGGAAATGGGAAGATTCACCTGTGAGTGGATGGAAATAACTGATTCACCAGTGAGTGGAGTAAACAAGCAGATTCATCAGTAAATGGAGATAACAAGCAGATTTGCCTGTGAGTGGAGGAAACTGCTAGATTCGCCAGAGAGTCGAGAGAATGAACAAATTCACCAGTGAATGGAGGGAACAAACAGTTCCACCAGTGACTGGACAAAAAGCAGATTCACCAGAAATAGGGAGAAGTCGCAGATTTGCATGAAAGTGGATAGAAGTTGCAGATTTACTAGTGAGTGGCAGAAACTAGCAGATTCACCAGTGAGTGAGTGCAGTGAAGTAGCAGATTGGCTAATGAGTGGAAAGAAATAGCTGATTTGCCAGAAAGTGGAAGAAACTAGCAAATTCGCCCGTGAGTGGAGAGTACTAGCAAATTCGCCAGTGAGTGGAGGATACTAAAAGATTCGCCAGTGAGTGGAGAGAACTGACAGATTCACCAGTGAGTGGAGAGAACTAACAGTTTCACCAGTGAGTGGGGAGACCTAGCAGTTTCACCAGTGAGTGGAGAGAACTAGCAGAATTGCCAGTGAGTGGGGAGGACTAGAAGATTCACCAGTCAGTGGAGGAAACTGGAAGATATGTCAGTGAGTGGAGAGAACTTGCAGATTCGCCAGTGAGTGGTGTGAACTAGCAGATTGAGCAGTGAATGTAGAAACGAGCAGATTCGCCAGTGTTTGGAAAAGCTACCTGATTCACCCATCGCGGAGAGGACTAGCAGATTCGTCATTGATTGGGGAGAACTAGCAGATTCGCCAGAGTGTGGAACACTAGCTGATTTGCCAGTGAGTGGACGAACCAGCAGATCTGCCAGAAAGTGGAGGAAACTAGCAGATTCGCCAGTGCGTGGACAGAACTAACAGATTCATCAGCGTGTGGAGGGAACTAGCAGATCCACCAGTGAGTGGGGAGAACTAGCAGATTCGCCAGTGCGTGGAGAGTACTAGCAAATTCGCCAGCGATTAGAGGATACTAAAAGATTCCCAGGGAGTGGAGAGAACTAACAGATTCACCAGTGAGTGGAGAGAACTAGCAGTTTCACCAGTGAGTGGGGAGAACTAGCAGTTTCGCCATTGAGTGCAGAGAACTAGCAGCTTCGCGAGTGAGTGGGGAGAACTAGCAGATTCACCAGTGAGTGGAGGGAACTAGCAGATTCGCCAGTTAATGGAGAGAAATAGCAGCTTCACTAGCGAGTGGAGGGAACTAGCTTATTCGCCAGTGCGTGGAGAGCACTAGCAGATTCACCAGTGGGTGGAAAGAACTAGCAGATTCACCAGTGAGTGGAGGAAACTTGGAGATTAACCAGTGAGTGGAGGGAATGAGCAGATTCGCCAGTGAGAGGAAGAACTAACTGATTCACCAGTGGGTGGAGAGGACTAGCAGATTCACTAGTGGTTGGGGAGAATGAGCAGATTCACAAGTGTGTGGGGAGAACGGGCGGATTCGCCAGTGAGTGGGAAACACTAGCAGATTCGCAAATGAGTGGAAGAACTAACAGATTCAACAGTGAATGGAGGGAATGGGAAGGTTCACCTGTGAGTGGATGGAAATAAATGATTCACCAGTGAGTGGAGTGAACAAGCAGATTCATCAGTAAATGGAGATAACAAGCAGATTTGCCTGTGAGTGGAGGAAACTGCTTGATATACCAGCGAGTGGAGAGAATGAACAAATTCATCAGTGAGTGGAGGGAACAAACATTTCCACCAGTGACTGGACAAAAAGCAGATTCACCAGAAATAGGGAGAAGTCGCAGATTTGCCAGAAAGTGGATAGAATTTGCAGATTACTAGTGAGTGGCGGAAACTAGCAGATTCGCCCGTGAGTGGAGAGTACTAGCAAATTCGCCAGTGAGTGGAGGATACTAAAAGATTCGCCAGTGAGTGGAGAGAACTGACAGATTCACCAGTGAGGGGAGAGAACTAACAGTTTCACCAGTGAGTGGGGAGATCTAGCAGTTTCGCCAGTGAGTGGAGAGAACTAGCAGAATTGCCAGTGAGTGGGGAGGACTAGAAGATTCACCAGACAGTGGAAGATACTGGAAGTTACGTCAGTGAGTGGAGACAACTTGCAGATTCGCCAGTGAGTGGTGTGAACGAGCAGATTGAGCAGTGAATGTAGAAACGAGCAGATTCGCCAGTGTTTGGAAAAGCTACCTGATTCACCCATCGCGGAGAGGACTAGCAGATTCGTCAGTGATTGGGGAGAACTAGCAGATTTGCCAGAGTGTGGAACACTAGCTGATTTGCCAGTGAGTGGACGAACCAGCAGATCTGCCAGAAAGTGGAGGAAACTAGCAGATTCGCCAGTGCGTCGACAAAACTAACAGATTCATCAGCGTGTGGAGAGAACTAGCAGATCCACCAGTGAGTGGGGAGAACTAGCAGATTCGCCAGTGCGTGGAGAGTACTAGCAAATTCGCCAGCGGTTGGAGGATACTAAAAGATTCGCCAGTGAGTGGAGAGAACTAACAGATTCACCAGTGAGTGGAGAGAACTAGCAGTTTCACCAGTGAGTGGGGAGAACTAGCAGTTTCGCCACTGAGTGCAGAGAACTAGCAGCTTCGTGAGTGAGTGGGGAGAACTAGCATATTCACCAGTGAGTGGAGGGAACTAGCAGATTCGCCAGTTAATGGAGAGAAATAGCAGCTTCACTAGCGAGTGGAGGGAACTAGCTTATTCGCCAGTGCGTGGAGAGCACTAGCAGATTCACCAGTGGGTGGAAAGAACTAGCAGATTCACCAGTGAGTGGAGGAAACTTGGAGATTAACCAGTGAGTGGAGGGAATGAGCAGATTCGCCAGTGAGAGGAAGAACTAACTGATTCACCAGTGGGTGGAGAGGACTAGCAGATTCACTAGTGGTTGGGGAGAATGAGCAGATTCACAAGTGTGTGGGGAGAACGGGCGGATTCGCCAGTGAGTGGGAAACACTAGCAGATTCGCAAATGAGTGGAAGAACTAACAGATTCAACAGTGAATGGAGGAATGGGAAGGTTCACCTGTGAGTGGATGGAAATAACTGATTCACCAGTGAATGGAGTGAAC
This sequence comes from Carcharodon carcharias, assembly GCF_017639515.1. Taxonomy (NCBI): domain Eukaryota; kingdom Metazoa; phylum Chordata; class Chondrichthyes; order Lamniformes; family Lamnidae; genus Carcharodon; species Carcharodon carcharias. The sequence continues at coordinate 110,220,408 of NC_054474.1, read as the reverse complement.
AAGCAGATTCATCAGTAAATGGAGATAACAAGCAGATTTGCCTGTGAGTGGAGGAAACTGCTTGATATACCAGTGAGTGGAGAGAATGAACAAATTCATCAGTGAGTGGAGGGAACAAACATTTCCACCAGTGACTGGACAAAAGGCAGATTCACCAGAAATAGGGAGAAGTCGCAGATTTGCCAGAAAGTGGATAGAATTTGCAGATTACTAGTGAGTGGCGGAAACTAGCAGATTCGCCCGTGAGTGGAGAGTACTAGCAAATTCGCCAGTGAGTGGAGGATACTAAAAGATTCGCCAGTGAGTGGAGAGAACTGACAGATTCACCAGTGAGGGGAGAGAACTAACAGTTTCACCAGTGAGTGGGGAGATCTAGCAGTTTCGCCAGTGAGTGGAGAGAACTAGCAGAATTGCCAGTGAGTGGGGAGGACTAGAAGATTCACCAGACAGTGGAAGATACTGGAAGTTACGTCAGTGAGTGGAGACAACTTGCAGATTCGCCAGTGAGTTGTGTGAACTAGCAAATTGAGCAGTGAATGGAGAAACGAGCAGATTCGCCAGTGTTTGGAAAAGCTACCTGATTCACCCATCCGCGGAGAGGACTAGCAGATTCGTAAGTGATTGGGGAGAACTAGCAGATGCGCCAGAGTGTGGAACACTAGCAGATTTTCCAGTGAGTGGAGGAACCAGCAGATCTGCCAGAGAGTTGGGCAAACTAGCAGATTCGCCAGTGAGTGGAGAGAACTAGCAGATTCGCCAGTGATGGAGAGAAATAACAGCTTCGCCAGTGAGTGGAGAGAACTAGCAGATTCACCAGTGCGTGGAGGGAACTAGCAGCTTCGCCAGTGAGTGGAGAGAAAAAGCAGCTTCACCAGTGAGTGGAGGAAACTAGCAGATTCATCAGTGAGTGGAGGGGATGAGCAGATTCACCAGTGAGTGCAGGGATTAGAAGATTCACCAGTGAGTGGAGAGAAAAAGCAGATTCACCAGTGAGTGGAGAGAGCAAGCTGATTCACCAGTGAGTGGAAGCACTACATGATTCACGAGTACGTGGAGAGGACTAGCAGATTCACTAGTGGGTGTGGAGAATGAGCAGATTCACAAGTGTGTGGGGAGAACTGGCAGATTTGCCAGTGAGTGGTGTGAGCAGCAGTGTGAATGGAGAAACGAGCAGATTCGCCAGTGTTTGGAAAGGTTACCTGATTCACCCATCTGCGGAGAGGACTAGCAGATTCGTCAGTGATTGGGGAGAACTAGCAGATTCACCAGAGTGTGGAACACTAGCGGATTTGCCAGTGAGTGGACGAACCAGCAGATCTGCCAGAAAGTGGAGGAAACTAGCAGATTCGCCAGTGCGTGGACAGAACTAACAGATTCACCAGTGAGTGGAGAGAACTAGCAGATTCACCAGTGAGTGGGGAGAACTAGCAGATTCGCCAGTGAGTGGAGAGAACTAGCAGATTCACCAGTGAGTGGAGGGAACTAGCAGCTTCGCCAGTGAGTGGAGAGAACAAGCAGATTCGCCAGTGAGTGGAAGCACTACATGATTCACCAGTACGTGGAGAGGACTAGCAGATTCACAAGTGTGTGGGGAGAACTGGTAGATTCGCCATTGAGTGGGAACACTAGCAGATTCGCCACTGAGTGTAAGAACTAACAGATTGAACAGTGAATGGAGGGAATGGGAAGATTCACCTGTGAGTGGATGGAAATAGCTGATTCACCAGTGAGTGGAATGAAAAAGCAGATTCATCAATAAATGGAGATAACAAGCAGATTTGCCTGTGAGTGGAGGATACTAAAAGATTCGCCAGTGAGTGGGGAAAACTAGCAGTTTCGCCATTGTGTGCAAAGAACTAGCAGATTCGCCAGTGAGTGGGGAGAACTAGCAGATTCACCAGTGAGTGGAGGGAACTAGCAGATTCGCCAGTGAATGGAGAGAAATAACAGCTTCACAAGCGAGTGGAGGGAACTACCTAATTCGCCAGTGGGTGGAGAGCACTAGCAGATTCACCAGTGGGCGGAGAGAACTAGCAGATTCACCAGTGAGTGGAGGAAACTTGCAGATTAACCAGTGACTGGAGGGAATGTGCAGATTCACCAGTGAGTGGAGGGACTAGAAGATTCACCAGTGAGTGGAGAGAAAATGCAGATTCACCCGTCAGTGGAGAGAACAAGCAGATTCGCCAGTGATTGGAGAGAACAAGCAGATTCTCCAGTGAGAGGAAGAACTAATTGACTCAGCAGTGGGTGGAGAGGTCTAGCAGATTCACTAGTGGTTGGGGAGAATGAGCAGATTCACAAGTGTGTGGGGAGAACTGGCGGATTTGCCAGTGAGTGGGAAACAATAGCAGATTCGCAAATGAGTGAAAGAACTAACAGATTCAGAAGTGAATGGAGGAACTGGGAAGATTCACCTGTGAGTGGATGGAAATAATTGATTCACCAGTGAGTGGAGTGAACAAGCTGATTCATCAGTAAATGGAGATAACAAGCAGATTTGCCTGTGAGTGGAGGAAACTGCTATATTCGCCAGAGAGTCGAGAGAATGAACAAATTCACCAGTGAGTGGAGGGAACAAACAGTTCCACCAGTGACTGGACAAAAAGCAGATTCACCAGAAATAGGGAGAAGTCGCAGATTTGCATGAAAGTGGATAGAAGTTGCAGATTTACTAGTGAGTGGCAGAAACTAGCAGATTCACCAGTGAGTGAGTGCAGTGAAGTAGCAGATTGGCTAATGAGTGGAAAGAAATAGCTGATTTGCCAGAAAGTGGAAGAAACTAGCAAATTCTCCCGTGAGTGGAGAGTACTAGCAAATTCGCCAGTGAGCGGAGGATACTAAGAGATTCGCCAGTGAGTGGAGAGCACTGACAGATTCACCAGTGAGTGGAGAGAACTAACAGTTTCACCAGTGAGTGGGGAGACCTAGCAGTTTCGCCAGTGAGTGGAGAGAACTAGCAGAATTGCCAGTGAGTGGGGAGGACTAGAAGATTCACCAGTCAGTGGAGGAAACTGGAAGATACGTCAGTGAGTGGAGAGAACTTGCAGATTCGCCAGTGAGTGGTGTGAACTAGCAGATTGAGCAGTGAATGTAGAAACGAGCAGATTCGCCAGTGTTTGGAAAAGCTACCTGATTCACCCGTCGCGGAGAGGACTAGCAGATTCGTCAGTGATTGGGGAGAACTGGCAGATTCGCCAGAGTGTGGAACACTAGCTGATTTGCCAGTGAGTGGACGAACCAGCAGATCTGCCAGAAAGTGGAGGAAACTAGCAGATTCGCCAGTGCGTGGACAGAACTAACAGATTCATCAGCGTGTGGAGAGAACTAGCAGATCCACCAGTGAGTGGGGAGAACTAGCAGATTCGCCAGTGCGTGGAGAGTACTAGCAAATTCGCCAGCGATTGGAGGATACTAAAAGATTCGCCAGTGAGTGGAGAGAACTAACAGATTCACCAGTGAGTGGAGAGAACTAGCAGTTTCACCAGTGAGTGGGGAGAACTAGCAGTTTCGCCATTGAGTGCAGAGAACTAGCAGCTTCGCGAGTGAGTGGGGAGAACTAGCAGATTCACCAGTGAGTGGAAGGAACTAGCAGATTCGCCAGTTAATGGAGAGAAATAGCAGCTTCACTAGCGAGTGGAGGGAACTAGCTTATTCGCCAGTGCGTGGAGAGCACTAGCAGATTCACCAGTGGGCGGAAAGAACTAGCAGATTCACCAGTGAGTGGAGGAAACTTGGAGATTAACCAGTGAGTGGAGGGAATGTGCAGATTCGCCAGTGAGTGGAAGAACTAACTGATTCACCAGTGGGTGGAGAGGACTAGCAGATTCACTAGTGGTTGGGGAGAATGAGCAGATTCACAAGTGTGTGGGGAGAAGGGGCGGATGCGCCAGTGAGTGGGAAACACTAGCAGATTCGCAAATGAGTGGAAGAACTGACAGATTCAACAGTGAATGGAGGGAATGGGAAGGTTCACCTGTGAGTGGATGGAAATAACTGATTCACCAGTGAGTGGAGTGAACAAGCAGATTCATCAGTAAATGGAGATAACAAGCAGATTTGCCTGTGAGTGGAGGAAACTGCTTGATATACCAGCGAGTGGAGAGAATGAACAAATTCATCAGTGAGTGGAGGGAACAAACATTTCGACCAGTGACTGGACAAAAAGCAGATTCACCAGAAATAGGGAGAAGTCGCAGATTTGCCAGAAAGTGGATAGAATTTGCAGATTACTAGTGAGTGGCGGAAACTAGCAGATTCGCCCGTGAGTGGAGAGTACTAGCAAATTCGCCAGTGAGTGGAGGATACTAAAAGATTCACCAGTGAGTGGAGAGAACTGACAGATTCACCAGTGAGGGGAGAGAACTAACAGTTTCACCAGTGAGTGGGGAGATCTAGCAGTTTCGCCAGTGAGTGGAGAGAACTAGCAGAATTGCCAGTGAGTGGGGAGGACTAGAAGATTCACCAGACAGTGGAAGATACTGGAAGTTACGTCAGTGAGTGGAGACAACTTGCAGATTCGCCAGTGAGTTGTGTGAACTAGAAAATTGAGCAGTGAATGGAGAAACGAGCAGATTCGCCAGTGTTTGGAAAAGCTACCTGATTCACCCATCCGCGGAGAGGACTAGCAGATTCGTCAGTGATTGGGGAGAACTGGCAGATTCGCCAGAGTGTGGAACACTAGCAGATTTTCCAGTGAGTGGACGAACCAGCAGATCTGCCAGAAAGTGGAGGAATCTAGCTCATATGCCAGTGAGTGGACAGAACTAACAGATTCACCAGTGTGTGGAGAGATCTAGAAGATCCTCCAGTGAGTGGGGAGAACTAGCAGATTTGCCAGTGAGTGGAGAGAACTAGCAGATTCACCAGTGAGTGGAGAGAACTAGCAGATCCACCAGTGACTGGGGAGATCTAGCAGATTCGTCAGTGAGTGGAGAGAACTAGCAGATTCAGCAGTGAGCGGAGCGAAATAGCATCTTCGCCAGTGAGTGGGGAGAACCAGCAGATTCACCAGTGTGTGGAGGGGACTAGCAGATTCGCCATTACGTGGAGAGCACTAGCAGATTCACCAGTGAGTGGGGGATACTAAAAGACTTGCCAGTGAGTGGGCAGAACTAACAGATTCACCAGTGAGTGGAGAGAACTCATTGTTTCACCCGCGAGTGCAGAGAACTTGCAGTTTCGCCACTGAGTGGTGTGAGCAGCAGTGTGAATGGAGAAACAAGCAGATTCGCCAGTGTTTGGAAAAGTTACCTGATTCACCCATCCGCGGAGAGGACTAGCAGATTTGTCAGTGATTGGGGAGAACTAGCAGATTTGCCAGAGTGGGGAACACTAGCAGATTTTCCAGTGAGTGGACGAACCAGCAGATCTGCCAGAAAGTGGAGGAAACTAGCTCATTCGCCAGTGAGTGGACAGAACTAACAGATTCACCAGTGTGTGGAGAGATCTAGAAGATCCTCCAGTGAGTGGGGAGAACTAGCAGATTTGCCAGTGAGTGGAGAGAACTAGCAGATACACCAGTGAGTGGAGAGAACTAGCAGATCCACCAGTGACTGGGGAGATCTAGCAGATTCGTCAGTGAGTGGAGAGAACTAGCAGATTCAGCAGTGAGCGGAGCGAAATAGCATCTTCGCCAGTGAGTGGGGAGAACCAGCAGATTCACCAGTGTGTGGAGGGGACTAGCAGATTCGCCATTACGTGAAGAGCACTAGCAGATTCACCAGTGAGTGGGGGATACTAAAAGACTTGCCAGTGAGTGGGCAGAACTAACAGATTCACCAGTGAGTGGAGAGAACTCGTTGTTTCATCCGCGAGTGCAGAGAACTTGCAGTTTCGCCACTGAGTGGTGTGAGCAGCAGTGTGAATGGAGAAACGAGCAGATTCGCCAGTGTTTGGAAAAGTTACCTGATTCATCCATCCGCGGAGAGGACTAGCAGATTTGTCAGTGATTGGGGAGAACTAGCAGATTTGCCACAGTGGGGAACACTAGCAGATTTTCCAGTGAGTGGACGAACCAGCAGATCTGCCAGAGAGTGGAGGAAACTAGCAGATTCGCCAATGAGTGGAAAGAAATAGCTGATTTGCCAGAAAGTAGAGGAAACTAGCAGATTCGCCCGTGAGTGGAGAGTACTAACAAATTCGCCAGTGAGTGGAGGATACTAAAAGATTCGCCAGTGAGTGGAGAGAACTGACAGATTCACGAGTGAGTGGAGAGAACTAGCAGATTCGCCAGTACGTGGAGAAAACTAGCAGAATTGCCAGTGAGTGGGGAGGACTAGAACATTCCCCAGTCAATGGAGGATACTGGAAGATACGTCAGTGAGTGGAAAGAAACAGCAGATCTGCCAGAGAGTGGAGGAAACTAGCAGATTCGCCAATGAGTGGAAAGAAATAGCTGATTTGCCAGAAAGTGGAGGAAACTAGCAGATTCGCCAGTGAGTGGACAGAACTAACAGATTCACCAGTGTGTGGAGAGAACTAGCAGATCCACCAGTGAGTGGAGAGAACTAGCAGATCCACCAGTGAGTGGAGAGAACTAGCAGATTCACCAGTGAGTGGAGAGAACTAACCGTTTCACCAGTGAGAGGAGAGAACTTGCAGATTCGCCAGTGAGTGGTGTGAGCAGCAGTGTGAATGGAGAAACGAGCAGATTTGCTACTGTTTGAAAAGCAACCTGATTCACACATCCACGGAGAGGACTAGCAGATCCATCAGTGATTGGGGAGAACTAGCAGATTCGCCAGATTGAGGAACACTAGCAGATTTGCCAGTGAGTGGACGAACCAGCAGATCGTGCCAGAAAGTGAAGGAAACTAGCAGATTCGCCAGTGAATGGACAGAACTGATAGATTCACCAGTGTGTGGAGAGAACTAGCAGATTCACCAGGGAGTGGGGAGAACTAGCAGTTTCGCCAGTGAGTGGAGAGAACTAGCAGATTCAGCTGTGAGTGGAGGGAACTAGCAGCTTCGCCAGTGAGTGGGGAGAACTAGCAGATTTACCGGTGAGTGGTGGGGACCAGCAGATTGGCCAGTGCGTGGAGAGCACTTTCAGAATCACCAGTGAGTGGGGGATACTAAAAGATTCGCCAGTGAGTGGAGACAACTAACAGATTCGCCAGTGAGTGGAGAGAACTAACAGATTCGCCAGTGAGTGGAGAGAACTAACAGATTCACCAGTGAGTGGAGGGAACTAGCAGATTCGCCAGTGAGTGGAGAGAACTAACAGATTCACCAGTGAGTGGAGAGAACTAACAGATTCACCAGTGAGTTGAGAGAACTAGCTGTTTCACCAGTCAGTGGGGAGAAAAAGCAAATTCTCCAGTGCGTGGAGAGAACTAGCAGATTCACCAGTGAGTGGAGGGAACTAGCAGATTCGGCAGTGCGTGCAGAGCACTAGCAGATTCACCAGTCAGTGGGGGATACTAAAAGATTCGCCAGTGAGTGGAGAGAACTAACAGATTCACCAGTGAGTGGAGAGAACTTGCAGATTCGCCAGTGATTGGTGTGAGCAGCAGTGTGAGAAACGAGCAGATACGCCCATGTTTGGAAAAGCTACCTGATTCACCCATCCGCAGAGAGGACTAGCAGATTCGTCAGTGATCGGAGAGAACTAGCAGATTCGCCAGAGTGGGGAACACTAGCAGATTTGCCATTGAGCGGACAGAACTAACAGATTCACCAGTGAGTGGAGAGAACTAGCAGATTCACCAGTGAGTGGAGAGAACAAGCATATTCGCCAGTGAGTGGGGGATACTAAAAGATTCGCCAGTGAGTGGAGTGAACTAGCAGTTTCACCAGTCAGTGGGGATAACTAACAGATTCACCAGTGAGTGGAGAAACTAACAGTTTCACCAGTGAGTGGAGAGAACTTGCAGATTCGCCAGTGATTGGTGTGAGCAGCAGTATGAATGGAGAAATGAGCAGATACGCCTGAGTATGGAAAAGCTTCCTAATTCACCCATCCGCGGAGAGGACTAGCAGATTCGTCAGTGATCGGGGAGAACTAGCAGATTCACCAGAGTGGGGAACACTAGCAGATTTGCCAGTGAGTGGATGAACCAGCAGATCTGCCAGAAAGTGGAGTAAACTAGCAGATTCACTAGTGAGTGGACAGAGCTAACATATTCACCAGTGTGTGGAGAGAACTAGCAGATTCACCAGTGAGTGGAGAAAACTAGCAGATTCACCAGTGAGTGGAGGGAACTAGCAGCTTCACCAGTGAGTGGAGAGAAATAGCAGCTTCGCCAGTGAGTGGGGAGAACTAGCAGAATCGCTAGTGAGTGAGGAGGACTAGCAGATTCACCAGTCAGTGGAGGACACTGGAAGATATGTCAGTGAGTGGAGAGAAACAGCAGATTCGCCAGTGAGTGGGGAGAACTAGCAGCTTTGCCAGTGAGTGGGGAGAACTAGCAGTTTCGCCAGTGAGTGGAGAGAACTAGCAGAATCGCTAGTGAGTGGGGAGGACTAGCAGACTCACCAGTCAGTGGAGGATATTGGAAGATATGTCAGTGAGTGGAGAGAAACAGCAGATTCGCCAGTGAGTGGTGTGAACAGCAGATTGACCAGTGCATGAAGAAACGAGCAGATTTGCCGGTGTTTGGAAAAGCTACCTGATTCACCCGTGCGCGGAGGGGACTACCAGATTCGTCAGTGATTAGGGAGAACTGGCAGATTCGCCAGAGTGGGGAACACTAGCAGATTTTCCAATGAGTGTACGAACCAGCATATCTGCCAGAGATTGGAGGAAAGTAACAGATTCGCCAGAACTAACAGATTCACCAGTGAGTGGAGAGGATTAGCAGATTCACCAGTGAGTGGGGAGAACTAGCAGATTCGCCAGTGAGTGGAGAGAAATAGCAGCTTCGCCAGTGAGTGGTGAGAACTAGCAGATTCTCCAGTGAGTGGGGAGATCTAGCAGATTTGCCAGTGAGTGGAGACAAATAGCAGATTCACCAGAGAGTGGAAGAAATAGCAGCTTCGCCAGTGAGTGGAGAGAAATAGCAGCTTCACCAGTGACTGGAGAGAACTATCAGATTCACCAGTGAGTGGAGGGAACTAGCAGATTCGCCAGTGAGTGGAGAGAAATAACAGCTTCGCCAGAGAGTGGAGGGAACTTGCAGATTCGCCATTGCGTGGAGAGCACTAGCAGATTCACCAGTGGGCGGAGAGAACTAGCAGATTCGCCACTAAGTGCAGAGAACTCGCAGATTCACCACTGCGTGGAGGATGCTAGCAGATTCACCAGTGAGTGGAGGGAATGAGCAGATTCACCAGTAAGTGGAGGGACTAGAAGGTTAACCAGTGTGTGGAGAGAAAAAGCAGATTCACCAGTGAGTGGAGAGAACAAGCAGATTCGCCAGTGAATGGTAGAACTACCTGATTCACCAATATGTGGAGAGGACTAGCAGATTCACTAGCGGTTGGGGAGAATGAGCAGATTCACAAGTGTGTGGGGAGAACTGGCAGATTCGCCAGTGAGTGGGAAACACTAGCAGAATCGCCAGTGAGTGGAAGAACTAAAAGATTGAACAGTGAATGGAGGGAATGGGAAGATTCACCTGTGAGTGGATGGAAATAGCTGATTCACCAGTGAGTGGAATGAACAAGCAGATTCATCAGTAAATGGAGATAACAAACAGATTTGCCTTTGAGTGGAGGAAACTGCTTGATTCGCCAGCGAGTGGAGAGAATGAGCAGATTCACCAGTGACTGGAGGGAACAAGCAGTTCCACCAGTGACTGGAAGTAAAGCAGATTCACCAGAAATAGGGAGAACTCGCAGATTTGCCAGAAAGTGGATAGAAGTAGCAGATTCACCAGTGAGTGGAGGGAACAGCAGCTTCGCCAGTAAGTGGAGAGAAATTGCAGCTTCGGCAGTGAGTGGGGAGAACTAGCAGATTCACCAGTGAGTGGAAGGAACTAGCAGATTCGCCAGTGAGCGGAGAGATATAGCAGCTTCGCCAGTGAGTGGGGAGAACTAGCTGATTCACCAGTGAGTGGAGGGAACTAGCAGATTCACTAGTGTTTGGAAGAGCTAACTGATTCACCAGTGAGTGGAGAGAACTAGCAGATTCACCGGTCATTGGGGAGAACTAGCAGATTCACTAGTGTGAGGGGAGAAATAGCAAATTCACCAGTGTGTGGGGAACACTAGCAGATTCGCCAGTGAGTTGAAGAATTAGCAGATTGACATGTGTATGGGGAGAACTGTCAGATTGGCCAGTGAGTGGAGGGAACTAGCAGATTCACCAAAGAGTGGAGAGAACGAGGAGATTCGCCAGTGAGCGGAGAGAACAAGCAGATTCACCAGTGAGTGGAGAGAACCAGCAGATTCATCAGTGAATGGAGAGAAAAAGCAGAATAGGCAGTGAGTGGAGGGATGTAGCAGATTCGCCAATGAGTGGAGAGAATTAGCTGATTTGCCAGTAAATGGAGGAAACTAGCAGTTTCGCCAGTGATTGGAGAGAACTAGCAGATTCACCAGTGATTGGTGGGAAATAACAGATTCAACAGTGAGTGGAGAGAACTAGCAGATTCGGTAGTGAGTGGAGAGAACAAACAGATTCACCAGTGAGTGGAGAGAACTACCTAATTCGCCAGTGAGTGGAGAGAACTAACAGATTCACCAGTGAGTGGAGAGAAATAACAGATTCACCAGTGATTGGATAGAACTAGCATTTTCACCAGGGAGTGAGGAGAACTAGCAGTTTCGCTAGTGAGTGGAGAGGACTAGCAGAATCGCCAGTGAGTGTGGAGAACTAGCAGATTCACCAGTCAGTGGAGGATATTGGCAGATTCGTCAGTGAGTGGTGTGAACTAGCAGATTATCCAGTGAATGGAGAAACGAGAAGATTCGTCAGTGTTTGGAAGAGCTAGCTGAATCACTCATGAACGGTTAGGACTAGCAGATTCGCCAGTGATGGGGGAGAACTAGCAGATTTGCCAGAGTGGGGAACACTAGCAGATTTGCCAGTAAGTTGAAGAACCAGCAGATCTGCCAGAGAGTGGAGGATACTAGCAGATTCGCCAATGAGTCGACAGAACTAATGGATTCACGAGTGTGTGGCGAGAACTAGCAGATTTACCAGTGAGTAGGGAGAAGTAGCATATTCGCCAGTGAGTGGAGGGAACAAGCAGATTCGCCAGTGAGCAGAGAGAAATAGCAGCTTCGCCAGTGAGTGGGGAGAACTAGAAGATTCACCAGTGTGTGGAGAGAACTAGCAGATTCATCAGTGAATGGGGAGAACTAATAGATTCGCCAGTGAGTAGAGAGAACTAGCAGAGTCACCAGTGAGTGAAGGGAACTAGCAGATTCGCCAGTGAGTGGAGAGAAATAGCGGCTTCGTCAGTGAGTGGGGAGAACTAGCTGATTCACCAGTGTGCGGAGAGAACTGGCAGATTCGCCAATGAGTGGAGAGATCTAGCAATGTCACCAGTGAGTGGAGGGAATGAGCAGATTCACCAGTGAGTGGAGGGAATGAGCAGACTCACCAGGTGACTGGAGGGAACTAGAAGATTCATCAGTGAGTGGAGAGAAAAAGCAGATTCACCAGTGAGTGGAGGGAACAAGCAGATTCGCCTGTGTTTGGATGAACTAACTGATTCACCAGTGCGTGGAGAGGACAAGCAGATTCACAAGTGTGTGGGGAGAACTGGTAGTTTCGCCAGTGATTGGAAGAATTAGCACATTCAACATTGAATGGAGGGAATGGGAAGAATCTCCTGTGAGTGGATGGAAATAGCTGATTCACCAGTGAGTGGAGTGAACAAGCAGATTCATCAGTAATTGGAGATAACAAGAAGATTTGCCAGTGACAGGAGGAAACTGCTTGATTCGCCAGCAAGTGGAGAGAATGAGCAGATTCACCAGTGAGTGGACGGAACAGGCAGTTCCACCAGTAACTGGAAATAAAGCAGATTCACCAGTAATAGGGAGAACTCGCAGATTTGCCAGCAAGTGGATAGAACTAGCAGATTCAAAAGTGAGTGGAGGAAACTAGCAGATTTGCCAGTGAGTGGAGGGAAATAGCAGATTCAACAGTGAGTGGAGAGAACTAACAGATTCACCAGTGAGTGGAGAGAACTAACAGATTCACCACTGAGTGGAGAGAACTATCAAATTCAACAGTGTTTGGAAGAGCTAACTGATTCACCAGTGAGTGGAGAGAACTCGGAGATTCACCAGTGCGTGGAGAGGACTGGCAAATTCAGCAGTGGGCGGAGAGAATTAGCAGATTTGCCAATGAGTGGAGAGAACTAGCAGATTCACCACTGAGTGGAGGAAGCTATCAGATTCACCAGTGAGTGGAGGGAATGAGCAGATTCACCAGTGAGTGGACGGAACAGGCAGTTCCTCCAGTGACTGGAAATAAAGCAGATTCACCAGTAATAGGGAGAACTCGCAGATTTGCCAGCAAGTGGATAGAACTAGTAGATTCAAAAGTGAGTGGAGGAAACTAGCAGATTCGCCAGTGAGTGGAGGGAAATAGCAGATTCAACAGTGAGTGGAGAGAACTAACAGGTTCACCAGTGAGTGGAGAGAACTAACAGATTCACCACTGAGTGGAGAGAACTATCAAATTCACCAGTGTTTGGAAGAGCTAACTGATTCACCAGTGAGTGGAGAGAACTTGGAGATTGACCAGTGCGTGGAGAGGACTAGCAGATTGATCAGTGTTTGGGGAGAACTAGCAGATTAACTAGTGAGTGGGGAACACTAGCAGATTCGCCAGTGAGTGGAAGAACTAGCAGATTGACATGTGTGTGGGGAGAACTGACAGATTCGCCAGTGTGTGGAGGGAACTAGCAGATTCACCAGTGAGCGGAGAGAACAAGCAGATTCACCAGTGAGTGGAGAGAACAAGCAGATTCACCAGTGAGGGGAGAGAAAAAGCAGATTCGGCAGTGAGTGGAGGGAAGTAGCAGATTCACCAATGAGTGGAGAGAAATAGCTGATTTGCCAGTAAATGGAGAAAACTAGCATATTCGCCAGTGAGTGGAGAGAACGAGCATTTTCACCAGTGAGTGGGGAGAACTAGCAGTTTTGATAGTGAGTGGAGAGAACTAGCATAATCGCCAGTGACTGTGGAGAACTAGCAGATTCATCAGTCAGTGGAGAGAACCAACATTTTCACCAGTGAGTGGAGAGAACTAGCAGTTTCGCTAGTGTGTGGAGAGAACTAGAAGAATCGCCAATGAGTGGGGAGAACTAGCAGATTCACCAGTCAGCGCAGGATACTGGCAGATTCGTCAGTGAGTGGTGTGAACTCGCAGATTGTCCAGCGAATGGAGAAACGAGGAGATTCGTCAGTGTTTGGAAGAGCTAGCTGAATCACCCGTGCATGGAGAGGACTAGCAGATTCGCCAGTGATTGGGGAAAACTAGCAGATTTGCCAGAGAGTGGGGAACACCAGCGGATTTGCCAGTAACTGGAAGAACCAGCAGATCTGCCAGAGAGTGGAGGAAACTAGCAGATTCGGCAGTGAGTGGACAGAACTAAGAGATTCAGCAGTGTGTGGAGAGAACTAGCAGATTCACCAATGACTGGGGAGAACTAGCATATTCGCCAGTGGGTGGAGAGTATTAGCTGCTTCGCCAGTGAATGGGGAGAACTAGCTGATTCACCAGTGAGTGGAGGGAACTAGCTGATTCACCAGTGAGTTGAAGAATTAGCAGATTGACAGGTGTATGGGGAGAACTGTCAGATTGGCCAGTGAGTGGAGGGAACTAGCAGATTCACCAAAGAGTGGAGAGAACGAGGAGATTCGCCAGTGAGCGGAGAGAACAAGCAGATTCACCAGTGAGTGGAGAAAACAAGCAGATTCACCAGTGATTGGAGAGAAAAAGCAGAATAGACAGTGAGTGGAGGGATGTAGCAGATTCGCCAATGAGTGGAGAGAATTAGCTGATTTGCCAGTAAATGGAGGAAACTAGCAGTTTCGCCAGTGATTGGAGAGAACTAGCAGATTCACCAGTGAGTGGTGGGAAATAGCAGATTCAACAGTGAGTGGAGAGAACTAGCAGATTCGGTAGTGAGTGGAGAGAACAAACAGATTCACCAGTGAGTGGAGACAACTACCTAATTCGCCAGTGAGTGGAGGATACTAGCATATTCGCCAGTGAGTGGAGAGAACAAGCCAATTCGCCAGTGAGTGGAGAGAAATAACAGATTCACCAGTGATTGGATAGAACTAGCATTTTCACCAGGAAGTGGGGAGAACTAGCAGTCTCGCTAGTGAGTGGAGAGGACTAGCAGAATCGCCAGTGATTGTGGAGAACTAGCAGATTCACCAGTCAGTGGAGGATACTGGCAGATTCGTCAGTGAGTGGTGTGAACTAGCAGATTGTCCAGTGAATTGAGAAACGAGCAGATTCGTCAGTGTTTGGAAGAGCTAGCTGAATTACTCGTGCACGGTTAGGACACGGTTAGCAGATTCGCCAGAGAGTGGGGAACACTAGCAGATTTGCCAGTGAATTGAAGAACCAGCAGATCTGCCAGAGAGTGGAGGATACTAGCAGATTCGCCAATGAGTCGACAGAACTAATAGATTCACGAGTGTGTGGAGAGAACTAGCAGATTTACCAGTGAGTGGGGAGAAGTAGCATATTCGCCAGTGAGTGGAGAGAATTAGCTGATTCGGCAATGAGTGGGGAGAACTAGCAGCTTCACCAGTGAGTGGAGGGAACAAGCAGATTCGTCAGTGAGTGGAGAGAACTTTTAGATTCACCAGTGAGTGGAGGAAACTAGCAGATTCGCCAGTGAGTGGAGGGAATGTGCAGATGCACCAGTGAGTGGAGAGAAGTAGAAGTTTCATCAATGAATGGAGAGAAAAAGCAGATTCACCATTGAGTGGAGAGGACTAGCAGATTCACCATTGTTTGGGGAGAATGAGTAGATTCACAAGTGTGTGGGGAGAACTGGCAGATTCGCCAGTGCCTGGAGAGGACTAGCAGATTCACCAGTGATTGGGGAGAACTAGCAGATTCACTAGTGAGTGGGGAGATCTAGCAGATTTGTCAGTGAGTGGGGAACACTAGCAGATTCTCCAGTGAGAGGAAGAACTAGCAGATTGACATGTTTGTGTAGAGAACTGGCATATTCGCCAGTGAGTGGAGGGAACTAGCAGATTCACCACAGAGTGGAGGGAACTAGGATATTCACCAGTGAGTGGAGAGAACAAGCAGATTCACCAGTGAGTGGAGAGAAAAAGCAGATTCGGCAGTGAGTGGAGAGAAGTAGCAGATTCGCCAATGAGTGGAGAGAAATAGCTGATTTGCCGGTAAATGGAGGAATCTAGCAGATTCGCTAGTGAGTGGAGAGAACGATCAGATTCGCCAGTGAGTGGTGGGAAATAGCAGATTCAACAGTGAGTGGAGAGAACTAGCAGATTCGCTAGTGAGTGGAGGGAAGTAGCAGATTGGCCAGTGAATGGAGAGAAATAGCTGATTTGGCAGTAAATGGAGGAAACTAGAAGGTTCGCCAGTTAGTGGAGGGTACTAGCAGATTCGCCAGTGAGTGGAGATAACTAACAGATTCACCAGTGAGTGGAGAGAACTAGCAGATTCGCCAGTGAGTGGAGAGAAATAACAGATTCACCATAGAGTGGAGAGAACTAGTAAATTCGCAAGTGAGTGGAGGATACAAGCAGATTCGCCAGTGAGTGGAGAGAACTAACAGATTCACCAGTGTGTGGAGAGAACTAACAGATTCACCAATGAGTGGAGATGTTGTCAGATTCGTTAGCGAGTTGAGAGAAATAGCAGTTTTGCCCGTGGGTGGAGAGAACTAGCAGATTCACCAGTGGATAGAAAGAACTGGAAGATTCGCTAGTGAGTGGAGGGAACTAGCAGAATCATTAGTGAGTGGAGAGAATTAGCAGATTCATCAGTGAGCTGAGAGAATTAGCAGATTCACCAGTGACTGGAGAGAAGAAGCAGATTCACCAGTGTTTGGAAGCACTAACCGATTCTCCAGTGCATAGGGGGGACTAGCAAATTCACCCGTGATTGGGGAGAACGAGCAGATTCACAAGTGTGTGGGGAGAACTGGCAGATTCGCCAGTGAGTGGAAGAACTAGCAGAAATGCCTGAGAGTGGAAGAACTAGCAGATTCAACAGTGAATGGAGGGAATGAAAAGATACACGTGAGTGGATGGAAATAGCTGATTCACTAGTGTGTGGTGAGAACAAGTAGATTCACCAGTGATTGGAGATAACAAGCAGATTCACCAGTTTGTGGAGGAAACTGCTAGATTCGCCAGCGAGTGGAGAGAATGAGCAGATTCACCAATGAGTGGAGGGAACGAGCAGATTCACCAATGAGTGGAGAGAAATAGCTGATTGGCTGGTAAGTGGAGAGAACAAGCAGAATCGCCAGTGAGTGGAGGAAAGTCATAGATTTGCCAGCGAGTGGAGAGAATGAGCAGATTCACCCTTGATTGGAGAAAACAAGCAGATTCGCCAGTGAGTGGAGGAAACTAATAGATTTTCCTGCGAGTGGAGAGAATGAGCAGATGCACTGGTGAGTGGAGACAAACAACAGATTCGCCAGTGAGTGGAGAGAACAAGCAGATTCACCAGTGCTTGGAGAAAACAAGCAGATTCGCCAGTGAGTGGAGGAAACTACTAGATTCGCCAGCGAGTGGAGAGAATCAGCCAATTCACCAGTGAGTGGAGGAAATGAGCAGATTCACCAGTGAGAGGGAGAACTTGCAGATTCGCCAGTGAGTGGCAGAACCAGCAGATTTACCAGCGAGTGGAGAGAATGAGCGGATTCACCAGTGAGTGGAGGGAACGAGCAGATTCAACAGTGAATGGAAGAAAAACAGATTCACCAGTGAGAAGGAGAACTCGCAGAGTCGCCAGTGAGTTGGTAAACTAGCAGATTCATCGGTGAGTGGCAGAACTAACAGATTCACCAGTGACAGGAAGAAGTAGCAGATTCGCCAGTGAGTGGAATCTCCAACAGATTCACCAGTGAATAGAGGGAACTAGCTGTATCGCCAGTGGGTGGAAAGAATGAGCAGATTCACCAGTGAGTGGGAGAACTGGCAGATTCGCCAGGATGTGGAGAAAACTAGCATATTCAGCAGTGAGTGGAGACAACTAGCATGTTTACCAGTGACTGGAAGAACTAACAGATTCGTCAGTGAGTGGAGAGATCTATGGGATTCACAAGTGAGTGGAGAGAATTAGCAGATTCGGCAGTGAGCGGGGAGAACAAGCAGATTCATGAGTGACTGGACAAAACAAGCACATTCAACAGTGTTTGGAAGCACTCACTGATTCACCAGTGCATGCAGAGGACTTTCAGATTCACCAGTGATTGGGGAGAACAAGCAGATTCGCCAGTGAGTGGGCAACACTAGCAGATTCTCCAGTGAGTGGAAGAACTAGTAGAAATGCAAGTGAGTGGAAGAACTAACTGATTCAACAGTGAATGGAGGGAATGAAAAGATAGATCTGTGAGTGGATGGAAATAGTGATTCACCAGTGATTGGAGAGAACAAGCAGATTCACCAGTGATTGGAGAAAACAAGTAGATTCGCCAGTGAGTGGAGGAAACTAGTAGATTTGCCTGCGCGTGGAGAGAACAAGCAGATTCACCAGTGATTGGAGAAAAAAAGCAGATTCGCCAGTGAGTTGAGTGAACTACTAGATTCGCCAGCAAGTGGAGAGAATGAGCAGATTCACCAGTGAGTGGAGGAAATGAGCAGATTCACCAGCGAGAGGGAGAACTTGCAGATTAGCCAGTGAGTGGGAGAACTAGAAGATTCACCAGTGAGTGGCAGAACTTGCAGATTCACCAGCGAGTGGTGAGAATGAGCAGATTCAACAGTGAGTGCAGGGAAATAGCAGATTCACCAGTGAATGGAAGAAAAGCACATTCACCAGTGAGAGGGAGAACTCGCAGATTCGCCAGTGAGTGGGTGAACTAGCAGATTCATCAGTGAGTGGCAGAACTCACAGATTCACCAGTGACAGGAAGAAGTAGCAGATTCACCAGTGAGTGGGTGAACTAGCAGATTCATCGTTCAGTGGCAGAACTAACAGATTCACCAGTGACAGGAAGAAGTAGCAGATTCGCCAGTGAGTGGATAGAACAAGCAGATTCGCCAGTGAAGTGGAGGGAAATAGCAGATTCAGCAGTGTGCATAGTGAACTAGCAGATTTGGCAGCGAGTGGAGGCAATTAGGAGATTCGCTAACGAGTGGAGTGAAATAGCTGATTTTCCAGTAAGTGGGGAGAACAATCAGATTTGCCCGGGAGTGGAGAATACTAGCAAACTTGCCAGTGAGCGGAGGAAACCAGCAGGTTCGCCAGTGAGTGGAGAGGACAAGCAGATTCAGCAGTGATTGGAGATAACAAGCAGATTCACCAGTGATTAGAGAGAATGAGCAGATCCACACACCAGTGAATGGCAGAACCAGCAGATTCACCAGTGAGTGATGGGAACTAGCAGTTTCTCCATTAAGTGCAAAGAATAAGCACATTCACCAGTATGTGGAGAGCAATAACAGAATCGGCAGTGAATGTAAAAAACTAGCAGATTTGCCAGTGTGTGGATAGAACTATCAGATATACCAGTGAGTGGAAGAAAAAGGAGATTCGCCAGAGAGTGTGAGAACTCGGCAGTTCGTGGAGAAAACTAGCAGAGTCGCCAGTAAGTCGGAGACAACTAGGAGGTTCGCCAGGGAGTGGAGTGATCCAGCAGATTCAACAGTGAGTGGGAGAATAAGCAGATTCGCCAGTGAGTCGGAGAAGTGGCAGATTCGCCAGTGAGTTGAGAGAACCAGCAGATACGCCAGTGAGTGCAGTTTTCTAGCAGATTCGCCAGTGAGTGTGAGAACTAACAGATTTGCCAGTGAGTGGAAGAGCTAACAGTTTTGTCAGTGAGTGGAGAGAGCTATGAGATTCGGCAGTGAGTGGAGAGTAATAACATATTTGCCTGTGAGTGGAAGAATTAGCAGATACACCAGTGAGTGGAGAGAACTATCAGATTCACCAGTTTCTTGGGAGATATAGCAGATTTGCCAGAGAGTTGAGCAAACTAGCAGAATTGCCAGTGTGTGGATAGATCTATCAGATATACCAGTGAGTGGAAGAA
The DNA here is from genome assembly GCF_017639515.1 of Carcharodon carcharias. NCBI lineage: Eukaryota > Metazoa > Chordata > Chondrichthyes > Lamniformes > Lamnidae > Carcharodon > Carcharodon carcharias. The sequence goes on along the minus strand of NC_054474.1, from coordinate 110,201,301 downwards.
AAAGGAGATTCGCTAGAGAGTGTGAGAACACGGCAGTTCGTGGAGAAAACTAGCAGAGTCGCCAGAAAGTCAGAGACAACTAGGAGGTTCGCCAGTGAGAGGAGCGATCCAGCAGATTCAACAGTGTGTGGGAGAACAAGCAGATTCGCCAGTGAGTCGGAGAAGTGGCAGATTCACCAGTGAGTTGAGAGAACCAGCAGATACGCCAGTGAGTGCAGTTTTCTAGCAGATTTGCCAGTGAGTGTGAGAACTAACAGATTTGCCAGTGAGTTGAGCAAACTAGCAGATTTGCCAGTGTATGGATAGAGCTATCAGATACACCAGTGAGTGGAAGAAAAAGAAGATTCTCCAGAGAGTGTGAGAATTCGACAGTTAGTGGAGAAAACTAGCAGAGTCGCCAGTGAGTGGGAGACAACTAGGAGGTTCGCCAGTGAGTGGAGTTATCCAGCAGATTCATCAGTGAGTGGGAGAACAAGCAGATTTGCCAGAGAGTGGAGAGTACCAGCAGATTCGCCAGTGAGTGGAGTAAAAGAACATATTCACCAGTGAGTGGAAGGAAATAGCAGATTCAACAGTGAGTGGACAGAACTAACAGATTCACCAGTGAGTGGAGAGAACTAACAGATTCACCAGTGAGTGGAGAGAACTAGCAGATTCACCAGTGTTTGGAAGAGCTAACTGATTCACCAGTGTGTGGAGAGATCTCGGAGATTCACCAGTGCGTGGAGAGGACTAGCAGATTCACCAGTGATTGGGGAGAACTTGCAGATTCACCAGTGAGTGGGGTGAACTAGCAGATTCGCCAGTGAGTGGGGAACACTAGCAGATTCGCCAGTGAGTGGAAGAGCTACCAGATTGACATGTGTGTCGTGAAAACTGGCAGATTCTCCAGTGAGTGTAGAGAACAAGCAGATTCACCAGTGAGTGGAGAGAAAAAGCAAATTGGGCACTGAGTGGAGGGAAGTACCAGATTCGCCAATGAGTGGAGAGAAATAGCTACTATGCCAGTAAATGGAGGTAATTAGCAGATTCGCCAGTGATGGGGGAGAACTAGCAGATTCGCCAGTGAGTGGTGGGAAATAGCAGATTCAACAGTGAGTGGAGAAAACTAGCAGATTCGCTAGTGAGTGGAGGGAAGTGGCAGATTCGCCAATGAGTGGAGAGAAATAGCTGATTTGCCAGTAAATGGAGGAAACTAATAGATTCGCCAGTGAATGGAGAGAACTAGCAGATTCACCAGTGAGTGGAGAGAACTAACAGATTCACCATTGAGTGGAGATACTGTCAGATTCGTTAGCGAGGGGAGAGAAATAGCAGTTTTGCCAGTGAGTGGAGAGATCTAGCAGTTTCACCAGTGGGTGGGATAATCTAGCAGATTCGCCAATGAGTGGAAGAACTAACTGATTCACCAGTGCTTGCAGAGGACTAGCAGATTCAGCTGTGATTGGGGAGAACTAGCAGATTGATAATTGTGTGGGGAGAACTGGCAGATTCGCCTGTGAGTGGGGAACACCAGCAGATTCGCCAGTGAGTGGAAGAACTAGCAGAAATTCCAGAGAGTGGAAGAACTAGCAGATTCAACAGTGAATGGAGGGAATGAAAAGATACACCTGTGAGTGGATGGAAATAGCTGATTCACCAGTGAGTGGAGAGAACAAGCAGATTCACCAGTGATTGGTGATAACAAGCAGATTCACCAGTGAGTGGAGGGAACTGCTGCATTCCCTAGGGAGTGGAGAGAATGAGCAGATTCACCAGTGATTGGAGAAAACTAGCAGATTCGCCAGTGAGTGGAGGAAACTAGTAGATTTGCCTGCGAGTGGAGAGAATGAGAAGATTCACCTGTGAGTGGAGGAAATGAGCAGATTCCCCAGTGAGAGGGAGTACTTGCAGATTCGCCAGTGAGTGGGAGAACTAGAAGATTCACCAGTGAGTGGCAGGACTAACAGATTCACCAGTGACAGGAAGAAGTAGCAGATTCGCCAGTGAGTGGGTGTACTAGCAGATACATCAGTGAGTGACAGAACTAACAGATTCACCAGTGACAGGAAGAAGTAGCAGATTCGCCAGTGAGTGGAAGCTCCAGCAGATTCGCCAGTGAATAGAGGGAACTAGTCGTTTTGCCAGTGGGTGGGAAGAATGAGCAGATTCACCAGTGTGTGGAGAGGAATAGCAGATTCGCCAGTGAGTGGGACAAATGGCAGATTCACCAGTTTGTCGAGAAAACTAGCTGATTCAGCAGTGAGTGGTGACAACGAGCATGTTTACCAGTGACTGGAAGAACTAACAGATTCGTCAGTGACTGGAGAGATCTATGAGATTCGCCAATGATTGGAGACTGCTAACAGATTCGCCGGTGAGTGGAAGAACGAGCAGATTCACCAGTTTTTCAAGAGAAATAGCTGATTTGCCAGTGAGTTGAGGGAACTATCAGATTCACCAGTGAGTGGAGTGAAATACCAGATTTGCCAGTGAGTGGAGAGAACTAGCAGATTGACCAGTGATTGGAGAGAACAAGCAGATTCGCCAGTGAGTGGAGGGAAATAGCAGATTCAGCAGTGTGTGTAGTGAACTTTCAGATTCGGCAGTGAGTGGAGGGAATTAGGAGATTCGCTAACGAGTGGAGAGAAATAGCAGATTTTCCAGTAAGTGGGGAGAACAAGCGGATTTGCCCGTGAGTGGAGAGTACTAGCAAATTTGCCAGTGAGCGGAGGAAACCAGCAGTTTCGCCACTGAGCGGAGAGGACAAGCAGATTCAGCAGTGATTGGGGATAACAAGCAGGTTCACCAGTGAGTGGAGAGAATGAGCAGATACACCAGTGAGTGGAGGGAACGAGCAGATTCACCACTGAATGGAAGAAAAGTAGATTCGCCAGTGAGTGGCAGAACTAGCAGATTCACCAGTGAGTGGAGGGAACTAACAGTTTCTCCATTAGGTGCAAAGAATGAGCAGATTCACCAGTGTGCGGAGAGCAATAACAGAATCAGAAGTGAGTGTAAAAAAACTAGCAGATTTGCCGGTGTGTGGATAGAACTATCAGATACACCAGTGAGTGGAAGAAAAAGGAGATTCGTCGGAGAGTGGGAGAATTGGACAGTTTATGGAGAAAACTAGCAGAGTCGTCAATGAGTGGGAGACAACTAGGAGGTTCGCCAGTGAGTGGAGAGATCCAGCAGATTCAACAGTGAGTGGAAGAACAAGCAGATTCGCCAGTGAGTCGGAGAAGTGGCAGATTCGCCAGTGAGTTGAGAGAACCAGCAGATATGCTAGTGAGTGCTGTTTTCTAGCAGATTTGCCATTGAGTGTGAGAACTAACAGATATGCCAGAGACTGGAAGAACTAGCAGATTTGTCAGTGAGTGGAGAGAACTATCAGATTCACCAGTTTGTTGGGAGAAATAGCAGATTTGCCAGAGAGTTGAACAAAGTAGCAGATCCGCCAGTGAGTGGAGGGAACCAGCAGTTTCACCAGAGAGTGGAGAGTACCAGCAGATTCTCCAGTGAGTGGAGTAAACAAATAGATCCACCAGTGAGTGGAGGGAAATAGCAGATTCAACAGTGAGTGGAGAGAGCTAACAGATTCACCAGTGAGTGGAGAGAACTAGCAGATCCACAAGTGTTTGGAAGATCAAACTGATTCACCAGTGAGTGTAGAGATCTCGGAGATTCAAGCATTCAACAGTGAATGGAGGGAATGAAAAGATAGATCTGTGAGTGGATGGAAATAGTGATTCACCAGTGATTGGAGAGAACAAGCAGATTCACCAGTGATTGGAGAAAACAAGTAGATTCGCCAGTGAGTGGAGGAAACTAGTAGATTTGCCTGCGAGTGGAGAGAATGAGCAGATGCACTTGTGAGTGCAGAAAACCAACAGATTTGCCAGTGAGTGGAGAGAACAAGCAGATTCACCAGTGATTGGAGAAAAAAAGCAGATTCGCCAGTGAGTTGAGTGAACTACTAGATTCGCCAGCGAGTGGAGAGAATGAGCAGATTCACCAGTGAGTGGAGGAAATGAGCAGATTCACCAGTGAGAGGGAGAACTTGCAGATTAGCCAGTGAGTGGGAGAACTAGAAGATTCACCAGTGAGTGGCAGAACTAGCAGATTCACCAGCGAGTGGTGAGAATGAGCAGATTCAACAGTGAGTGGAGGGAACGAGCAGATTCACCAGTGAATGGAAGAAAAGCACATTCACCAGTGAGAGGGAGAACTCGCAGATTCGCCAGTGAGTGGGTGAACTAGCAGATTCATCAGTGAGTGGCAGAACTCACAGATTCACCAGTGAAGGGAAGAAGTAGCAGATTCGCCAGTGAGTGGGTGAACTAGCAGATTCATCGTTCAGTTGCAGAACTAACAGATTCACCAGTGACAGGAAGAAGTAGCAGATTCACCAGTGAGTGGAAGCTCCAGCAGATTCGCCAGTGAATAGAGGGAACTAGCCGATTTGCCAGTGGCTGGAAAAAATGAGCAGATTCACCAGTGTGTGGCGAGCAATAGCAGATTCGCCAGTGAGTCGGTGATCTGGCAGATTCTCCAGGTTGTGGAGAAAGCTAAAAGATTTATCAGTGAGTGGAGACATCTATGAGATTCGCCAGTGAGTGGACAGTACTAACAGATTCCCCGGTGTGTGGAAGGACGAGCAGATTCACCAGTTAGTCGAGAGAAATGGCAGATTTGCCAGTGAGTTGAGGCAACTAGCAGATTCGCCAGTGCGTGGAGTGAAATACCAGATTTGCCAGTGAATAGAGAGAACTAGCAGATTGACCAGTCAGTGGCTAGAACAAGCAGATTCGCCAGTGAAGTGGAGGGAAATAGCAGATTCAGCAGTGTGCATAGTGAACTAGCAGATTTGGCAGCGAGTGGAGGCAATTAGGAGATTCGCCAACGAGTGGAGTGAAATAGCTGATTTTCCAGTAAGTGGGGAGAACAATCAGATTTGCCCGGGAGTGGAGAATACTAGCAAACTTGCCAGTGAGCGGAGGAAACCAGCAGGTTCGCCAGTGAGTGGAGAGGACAAGCAGATTCAGCAGTGATTGGAGATAACAAGCAGATTCACCAGTGATTGGAGAGAATGAGCGAGTGGAAGGAAATAGCAGATTCACCAGTGAGTGGCAGAACCAGCAGATTTGCCAGTGAGTGATGGGAACTAGCAGTTTCTCCATTAAGTGCAAAGAATAAGCAGATTCACCACTATGTGGAGAGCAATAACAGAATCGGCAGTGAGTGTAAAAAAAACTAGCAGATTTGCCAGTGTGTGGAAAGAACTATCAGATATACCAGTGAGTGGAAGAAAAAGGAGATTCGCCAGGGAGTGTGAGAACTCGACAGCTCGTGGAGAAAACTAGCAGAGTCGCCAGTAAGTCGGAGACAACTAGGAGGTTCGCCAGTGAGTGGAGAGATCCAGCAGATTCAACAGTGAATGGGAGAACAAGCAGATTCGCCAGTGAGTCGGAGAAGTGGCAGATTCGCCAGTGAGTTGAGAGAACCAGCAGATAAACCAGTGAGTGCAGTTTTCTAGCAGATTCGCCAGTGAGTTGAGAGAACTAACAGATTTGCCAGTGAGTGGAAGAACTAACAGTTTTGTCAGTGAGTGGAGAGAGCTATGAGATTCGGCAGTGAGTGGAGAGTAATAACATATTTGCCTGTGAGTGGAAGAATTAGCAGATTCACCAGTGAGTGGAGAGAACTATCAGATTCACCAGTTTGTTGGGAGAAATAGCAGATTTGCCAGTGAGTTGAGCAAACTAGCAGATTTGCCCGTGTGTGGATAGAAGTATCAGATACACCAGTGAGTGGAAAAAAAAGGAGATTCGCCAGAGAGTGTGAGAATTCGACAGTTAGTGGAGAAAACTAGCAGAGTTGCCAGTGAGTGGGAGACAACTAGGAGGTTCGGCAGTGAGAGGAGTGATCCAGCAGATTCACCAGTGCATTGGAGAACAAGCAGATTCGCCAGTGAGTCGGAGAAGGGGCAGATTCGCCAGTGAGTTGAGAGAACCAGCAGATACACCAGTGAGTGCAGTTTTCTAGCAGATTCGCCAGTAAATGTGAGAACTAACAGATTTGCCAGTGAGTGGAATAACTAGTAGATTTGTCAGTGAGTGGAGAGAGCTATGAGATTCGGCAGTGAGTGGAGAGTAATAACATATTTGCCAGTGAGTGGAAGAATTAGCAGATTCACCAGTGAGTGGAGAGAACTATCAGATTCACCAGTTTGTTGGGAGAAATAGCAGATTTGCCAGAGAGTTGAACAAAGTAGCAGATTCGCCAGTGAGTGGAGGGAACCAACAGTTTCACCAGAGAGTGGAGAGTACCAGCAGATTCTCCAGTGAGTGGAGTAAACAAACAGATGCACCAGTGAGTGGAGGGAAATAGCAGATTCAACAGTGAGTGGAGAGAACTAACAGATTCACCAGTGAGTGGAGAGAACTAGCAGATTCACAATTATTTGGAAGATCAAACTGATTCACCAGTGAGTGTAGAGATCTCGGAGATTCTCCAGTGCAAGGAGAGGACTAGAAGATTCAACAGGGATTGAGGAGAACTAGCAGATTCACCAGTGAGTGGAGAGAACTAGCAGATTCACAAGTATTTGGAAGATCAAACTGATTCACCAGTGAGTGTAGAGATCTCGGAGATTCACCAGTGCAAGGAGAGGACTAGAAGATTCAACAGGGATTGAGGAGAACTAGCAGATTCACCAGTGAGTGGAGAGAACTAGTAGATTCACAAGTGTTTGGAAGATCAAACTGATTCACCAGTGAGTGTAGAGATCTCGGAGATTCACCAGTGCATGGAGAGGACTAGCAGATTCAACAGGAATTGGGGAGAACTAGCAGATTCACTAGTGAGTGGGGAGAACTAGCTGATTCGCCAGTGAGTGAAGAGATCCAGCAGATTCACCATTGAGAGGAAGAACAAGCAGTTTCGCCGGTGAGTCGGAGAAGTGGCAGACTCGCCAGTGAGTTGAGAGAACCAGCAGATACACCAGTGAGTGCAGTTTTCTAGCAGATTCGCCAGTGAGTGTGACAACTAAGGGATATGCCAGAGACTGGAAGAACTAGCAGATTTGTCAGTGAGTGGCGAGAACTATGAGATTCGGCAGTGAGTGGAGATTACTAACGTATTTGCCAGTGAGTGGAAGAATTAGCAGATTCACCAGTGAGTGGAGAGAACTATCAGATTCACCAGTTTGTTGGGAGAAATAGCAGATTTGCCAGAGAGTTAAAAAAACTAGCAGATTCGCCAGTGAGTGGGCAACACTAGCAGATTCTACAGTGAGTGGAAGAACTAGTAGAAATGCCAGAGAGTGGAAGAACTAACTGATTCAACAGTGAATGGAGGGAATGAAAAGATAGATCTGTGAGTGGATGGAAATAGTGATTCACCAGTGATTGGAGAGAACAAGCAGATTCACCAGTGATTGGAGAAAACAAGTAGATTCGCCAGTGAGTGGAGGAAACTAGTAGATTTGCCTGCGAGTGGAGAGAATATCAGATGCACTTGTGAGTGCAGAAAACCAACAGATTTGTCAGTGAGTGGAGAGAACAAGCAGATTCACCAGTGATTGGAGAAAAAAAGCAGATTCACCAGTGAGTGGAGGAAATGAGCTGATTCACCAGTGAGAGGGAGAACTTGCAGATTCGCCAGTGAGTGGGAGAACTAGAAGATTCACCAGTGAGTGGCAGAAGTAGCAGATTCACCAGTGATTGGAGAAAACTAGCAGATTCACCAGTGAGTGGAGGAAACTAGTAGATTTGCCTGCGAGTGGAGGGAATGAGAAGATTCACCTGTGAGTGGAGGAAATGAGCAGATTCCCCAGTGAGAGGGAGTACTTGCAGATTCGCCAGTGAGTGGGAGAACTAGAAGATTCACCAGTGAGTGGCAGGACTAACAGATTCACCAGTGACAGGAAGAAGTAGCAGATTCGCCAGTGAGTGGGTGTACTAGCAGATACATCAGTGAGTGACAGAACTAACAGATTCACCAGTGACAGGAAGAAGTAGCAGATTCGCCAGTGAGTGGAAGCTCCAGCAGATTCGCCAGTGTTTAGAGGGAACTAGCCGTTTTGCCAGTGGGTGGGAAGAATGAGCAGATTCACCAGTGTGTGGAGAGGAATAGCAGATTCGCCAGTGAGTGGGACAAATGGCAGATTCACCAGTTTGTCGAGAAAACTAGCTGATTCAGCAGTGAGTGGTGACAACGAGCATGTTTACCAGTGACTGGAAGAACTAACAGATTCGTCAGTGACTGGAGAGATCTATGAGATTCGCCAGTGATTGGAGAGTGCTAACAGATTCGCCGGTGAGAAGAAGAATGAGCAGATTCACCAGTTTTTCAAGAGAAATAGCTGATTTGCCAGTGAGTTGAGGGAACTATCAGATTCACCAGTGAGTGGAGTGAAATACCAGATTTGCCAGTGAGTGGAGAGAACTAGCAGATTGACCAGTGATTGGAGAGAACAAGCAGATTCGCCAGTGAGTGGAGGGAAATAGCAGATTCAGCAGTGTGTGCAGTGAACTTTCAGATTCGGCAGTGAGTGGAGGGAATTAGGAGATTCGCTAACGAGTGGAGAGAAATAGCAGATTTTCCAGTAAGTGGGGAGAACAAGCGGATTTGCCCGTGAGTGGAGAGTACTAGCAAATTTGCCAGTGAGCGGAGGAAACCAGCAGTTTCGCCACTGAGCGGAGAGGACAAGCAGATTCAGCAGTGATTGGGGATAACAAGCAGTTTCACCAGTGAGTGGAGAGAATGAGCAGATACACCAGTGAGTGGAGGGAACGAGCAGATTCACCACTGAATGGAAGAAAAGTAGATTCGCCAGTGAGTGGCAGAACTAGCAGATTCACCAGTGAGTGGAGGGAACTAACAGTTTCTCCATTAGGTGCAAAGAATGAGCAGATTCACCAGTGTGCGGAGAGCAATAACAGAATCAGAAGTGAGTGTAAAAAAACTAGCAGATTTGCCAGTGTGTGGATAGAACTATCAGATACACCAGTGAGTGGAAGAAAAAGGAGATTCGTCGGAGAGTGGGAGAATTGGACAGTTTATGGAGAAAACTAGCAGAGTCGTCAATGAGTGGGAGACAACTAGGAGGTTCGCCAGTGAGTGGAGAGATCCAGCAGATTCAACAGTGAGTGGAAGAACAAGCAGATTCGCCAGTGAGTCGGAGAAGTGGCAGATTCGCCAGTGAGTTGAGAGAACCAGCAGATATGCCAGTGAGTGCCGTTTTCTAGCAGATTCGCCATAGAGTGTGAGAACTAACAGATATGCCAGAGACTGGAAGAACTAGCAGATTTGTCAGTGAGTGGAGAGAGCTATGAGATTCGGCAGTGAGTGGAGAGTACTAACATATTTGCCAGTGAGTGGAAGAATTAGCAGTTTCACCAGTGAGTGGAGAGAACTATCAGATTCACCAGTTTGTTGGGAGAAATAGCAGATTTGCCAGAGAGTTGAACAAAGTAGCAGATTCGCCAGTGAGTGGAGGGAACCGAAAGTTTCACCAGAGAGTGGAGAGTACCAGCAGATTCTCCAGTGAGTGGAGTAAACAAATAGAACCACCAGTGAGTGGAGGGAAATAGCAGATTCAGCAGTGAGTGGAGAGAGCTAACAGATTCACCAGTGAGTGGAGAGAACTAGCAGATCCACAAGTGTTTGGAAGATCAAACTGATTCACCAGTGAGTGTAGAGATCTCGGTGATTCACCAGTGCATGGAGAGGACTAGCAGATTCAACAGGGATTGGGGAGAACTATCAGATTCACTAGCGAGTGGGGAGAACTAGCAGATTCGCCAGTGAGTGAAGAGATCCAGCAGATTCACCATTGAGAGGAAGAACAAACAGTTTCGCCAGTGAATCAGAGAAGTGGCAGACTCGCCAGTGAGTTGAGAGAACCAGCAGATACACCAGTGAGTGCAGTTTTCTAGCAAAATCGCCAGTGAGTGTGAGAACTAAGGGATATGCCAGAGACTGGAAGAACTAGCAGATTTGTCAGTGAGTGGAGAGAACTATGAGATTCGGCAGTGAGTGGAGATTACTAACGTATTTGCCAGTGAGTGGAAGAATTAGCAGATTCACCAGTGAGTGAAGAGAACTATCAGATTCACCAGTTTGTTGGGAGAAATAGCAGATTTGCCAGAGAGTTAAAAAAACTAGCAGATTCGCCAGTGAGTGGGCAACACTAGCAGATTCTCCAGTGAGTGGAAGAACTAGTAGAAATGCCAGAGAGTGGAAGAACTAACTGATTCAACAGTGAATGGAGGGAATGAAAAGATAGATCTGTGAGTGGATGGAAATAGTGATTCACCAGTGATTGGAGAGAACAAGCAGATTCACCAGTGATTGGAGAAAACAAGTAGATTCGCCAGTGAGTGGAGGAAACTAGTAGATTTGCCTGCGAGTGGAGAGAATGAGCAGATGCACTTGTGAGTGCAGAAAACCAACAGATTTGCCAGTGAGTGGAGAGAACAAGCAGATTCACCAGTGATTGGAGAAAAAAAGCAGATTCGCCAGTGAGTTGAGTGAACTACTAGATTCGCCAGCGAGTGGAGAGAATGAGCAGATTCACCAGTGAGTGGAGGTAATGAGCAGATTCACCAGTGAGAGGGAGAACTTGGAGATTGGCCAGTGAGTGGGAGAACTAGAAGATTCACCAGTGAGTGGCAGAACTAGCAGATTCACCAGCGAGTGGTGAGAATGAGCAGATTCAACAGTGAGTGGAGGGAACGAGCAGATTCACCAGTGAATGGAAGAAAAGCACATTCACCAGTGAGAGGGAGAACTCGCAGATTCGCCAGTGAGTGGGTGAACTAGCAGATTTATCAGTGAGTGGCAGAACTCACAGATTCACCAGTGAAGGGAAGAAGTAGCAGATTCGCCAGTGAGTGGGTGAACTAGCAGATTCATCGTTCAGTTGCAGAACTAACAGATTCACCAGTGACAGGAAGAAGTAGCAGATTCACCAGTGAGTGGAAGCTCCAGCAGATTCGCCAGTGAATAGAGGGAACTAGCCGATTTGCCAGTGGCTGGAAAAAATGAGCAGATTCACCAGTGTGTGGCGAGCAATAGCAGATTCGCCAGTGAGTCGGTGATCTGGCAGATTCTCCAGGTTGTGGAGAAAGCTAAAAGATTTATCAGTGAGTGGAGACATCTATGAGATTCGCCAGTGAGTGGACAGTACTAACAGATTCCCCGGTGTGTGGAAGGACGAGCAGATTCACCAGTTTGTCGAGAGAAATGGCAGATTTGCCAGTGAGTTGAGGCAACTAGCAGATTCTCCAGTAAGTGGAGTGAAATACCAGATTTGCCAGTGAATAGAGAGAACTAGCAGATTGACCAGTCAGTGGATAGAACAAGCAGATTCGCCAGTGAATTGGAGGGAAATAGCAGATTCAGCAGTGTGCATACTGAACTAGCAGATTTGGCAGCGAGTGGAGGCAATTAGGAGATTCGCCAACGAGTGGAGTGAAATAGCTGATTTTCCAGTAAGTGGGGAGAACAATCAGATTTGCCCGGGAGTGGAGAATACTAGCAAACTTGCCAGTGAGCGGAGGAAACCAGCAGGTTCGCCAGTGAGTGGAGAGGACAAGCAGATTCAGCAGTGATTGGAGATAACAAGCAGATTCACCAGTGATTGGAGAGAATGAGCGAGTGGAAGGAAATAGCAGATTCACCAGTGAGTGGCAGAACCAGCAGATTTGCCAGTGAGTGATGGGAACTAGCAGTTTCTCCATTAAGTGCAAAGAATAAGCAGATTCACCACTATGTGGAGAGCAATAACAGAATCGGCAGTGAGTGTAAAAAAAACTAGCAGATTTGCCAGTGTGTGGAAAGAACTATCAGATATACCAGTGAGTGGAAGAAAAAGGAGATTCGCCAGGGAGTGTGAGAACTCGACAGCTCGTGGAGAAAACTAGCAGAGTCGCCAGTAAGTCGGAGACAACTAGGAGGTTCGCCAGTGAGTGGAGAGATCCAGCAGATTCAACAGTGAGTGGGAGAACAAGCAGATTCGCCAGTGAGTCGGAGAAGTGGCAGATTCGCCAGTGAGTTGAGAGAACCAGCAGATAAACCAGTGAGTGCAGTTTTCTAGCACATTCGCCAGTGAGTCTGAGAACTAACAGATTTGCCAGTGAGTGGAAGAACTAACAGTTTTGTCAGTGAGTGGAGAGAACTATGAGATTCGGCAGTGAGTGGAGAGTAATAACATATTTGCCTGTGAGTGGAAGAACTAACAGTTTTGTCAGTGAGTGGAGAGAACTATGAGATTCACCAGTGAGTGGAGAGAACTATCAGATTCTCCAGTTTGTTGGGAGAAATAGCAGATTTGCCAGAGTTAAAAAAACTAGCAGATTCGCCAGTGAGTGGGCAACACTAGCAGATTCTCCAGTGAGTGGAAGAACTAGTAGAAATGCCAGAGAGTGGAAGAACTAACTGATTCAACAGTGAATGGAGGGAATGAAAAGATAGATCTGTGAGTGGATGGAAATAGTGATTCACCAGTGATTGGAGAGAACAAGCAGATTCACCAGTGATTGGAGAAAACAAGTAGATTCGCCAGTGAGTGGAGGAAACTAGTAGATTTGCCTGCGAGTGGAGAGAATGAGCAGATGCACTTGTGAGTGCAGAAAACCAACAGATTTGCCAGTGAGTGGAGAGAACAAGCAGATTCACCAGTGATTGGAGAAAAAAAGCAGATTCGCCAGTGAGTTGAGTGAACTACTAGATTCGCCAGCGAGTGGAGAGAATGAGCAGATTCACCAGTGAGTGGAGGAAATGAGCAGATTCACCAGTGAGAGGGAGAACTTGCAGATTAGCCAGTGAGTGGGAGAACTAGAAGATTCACCAGTGAGTGGCAGAACTAGCAGATTCACCAGCGAGTGGTGAGAATGAGCAGATTCAACAGTGAGTGGAGGGAACGAGCAGATTCACCAGTGAATGGAAGAAAAGCACATTCACCAGTGAGAGGGAGAACTCGCAGATTCGCCAGTGAGTGGGTGAACTAGCAGATTCATCAGTGAGTGGCAGAACTCACAGATTCACCAGTGAAGGGAAGAAGTAGCAGATTCGCCAGTGAGTGGGTGAACTAGCAGATTCATCGTTCAGTTGCAGAACTAACAGATTCACCAGTGACAGGAAGAAGTAGCAGATTCACCAGTGAGTGGAAGCTCCAGCAGATTCGCCAGTGAATAGAGGGAACTAGCCGATTTGCCAGTGGCTGGAAAAAATGAGCAGATTCACCAGTGTGTGGCGAGCAATAGCAGATTCGCCAGTGAGTCGGTGATCTGGCAGATTCTCCAGATTGTGGAGAAAGCTAAAAGATTTATCAGTGAGTGGAGACATCTATGAGATTCGCCAGTGAGTGGACAGTACTAACAGATTCCCCGGTGTGTGGAAGGACGAGCAGATTCACCAGTTAGTCGAGAGAAATGGCAGATTTGCCAGTGAGTTGAGGCAACTAGCAGATTCGCCAGTGCGTGGAGTGAAATACCAGATTTGCCAGTGAATAGAGAGAACTAGCAGATTGACCAGTCAGTGGCTAGAACAAGCAGATTCGCCAGTGAAGTGGAGGGAAATAGCAGATTCAGCAGTGTGCATAGTGAACTAGCAGATTTGGCAGCGAGTGGAGGCAATTAGGAGATTCGCCAACGAGTGGAGTGAAATAGCTGATTTTCCAGTAAGTGGGGAGAACAATCAGATTTGCCCGGGAGTGGAGAATACTAGCAAACTTGCCAGTGAGCGGAGGAAACCAGCAGGTTCGCCAGTGAGTGGAGAGGACAAGCAGATTCAGCAGTGATTGGAGATAACAAGCAGATTCACCAGTGATTGGAGAGAATGAGCGAGTGGAAGGAAATAGCAGATTCACCAGTGAGTGGCAGAACCAGCAGATTTGCCAGTGAGTGATGGGAACTAGCAGTTTCTCCATTAAGTGCAAAGAATAAGCAGATTCACCACTATGTGGAGAGCAATAACAGAATCGGCAGTGAGTGTAAAAAAAACTAGCAGATTTGCCAGTGTGTGGAAAGAACTATCAGATATACCAGTGAGTGGAAGAAAAAGGAGATTCGCCAGGGAGTGTGAGAACTCGACAGCTCGTGGAGAAAACTAGCAGAGTCGCCAGTAAGTCGGAGACAACTAGGAGGTTCGCCAGTGAGTGGAGAGATCCAGAAGATTCAACAGTGAGTGGGAGAACAAGCAGATTCGCCAGTGAGTCGGAGAAGTGGCAGATTCGCCAGTGAGTTGAGAGAACCAGCAGATAAACCAGTGAGTGCAGTTTTCTAGCACATTCGCCAGTGAGTCTGAGAACTAACAGATTTGCCAGTGAGTGGAAGAACTAACAGTTTTGTCAGTGAGTGGAGAGAACTATGAGATTCGGCAGTGAGTGGAGAGTAATAACATATTTGCCTGTGAGTGGAAGAACTAACAGTTTTGTCAGTGAGTGGAGAGAACTATGAGATTCACCAGTGAGTGGAGAGAACTATCAGATTCTCCAGTTTGTTGGGAGAAATAGCAGATTTGCCAGAGTTAAAAAAACTAGCAGATTCGCCAGTGAGTGGGCAACACTAGCAGATTCTCCAGTGAGTGGAAGAACTAGTAGAAATGCCAGAGAGTGGAAGAACTAACTGATTCAACAGTGAATGGAGGGAATGAAAAGATAGATCTGTGAGTGGATGGAAATAGTGATTCACCAGTGATTGGAGAGAACAAGCAGATTCACCAGTGATTGGAGAAAACAAGCAGATTCGCCAGTGAGTGGAGGAAACTAGTAGATTTGCCTGCGAGTGGAGAGAATGAGCAGATGCACTTGTGAGTGCAGAAAACCAACAGATTTGCCAGTGAGTGGAGAGAACAAGCAGATTCACCAGTGATTGGAGAAAAAAAGCAGATTCGCCAGTGAGTTGAGTGAACTACTAGATTCGCCAGCGAGTGGAGAGAATGAGCAGATTCACCAGTGAGTGGAGGAAATGAGCAGATTCACCAGTGAGAGGGAGAACTTGCAGATTAGCCAGTGAGTGGGAGAACTAGAAGATTCACCAGTGAGTGGCAGAACTAGCAGATTCACCAGCGAGTGGTGAGAATGAGCAGATTCAACAGTGAGTGGAGGGAACGAGCAGATTCACCAGTGAATGGAAGAAAAGCACATTCACCAGTGAGAGGGAGAACTCGCAGATTCGCCAGTGAGTGGGTGAACTAGCAGATTCATCAGTGAGTGGCAGAACTCACAGATTCACCAGTGAAGGGAAGAAGTAGCAGATTCGCCAGTGAGTGGGTGAACTAGCAGATTCATCGTTCAGTTGCAGAACTAACAGATTCACCAGTGACAGGAAGAAGTAGCAGATTCACCAGTGAGTGGAAGCTCCAGCAGATTCGCCAGTGAATAGAGGGAACTAGCCGATTTGCCAGTGGCTGGAAAAAATGAGCAGATTCACCAGTGTGTGGCGAGCAATAGCAGATTCGCCAGTGAGTCGGTGATCTGGCAGATTCTCCAGGTTGTGGAGAAAGCTAAAAGATTTATCAGTGAGTGGAGACATCTATGAGATTCGCCAGTGAGTGGACAGTACTAACAGATTCCCCGGTGTGTGGAAGGACGAGCAGATTCACCAGTTTGTCGAGAGAAATGGCAGATTTGCCAGTGAGTTGAGGCAACTAGCAGATTCGCCAGTAAGTGGAGTGAAATACCAGATTTGCCAGTGAATAGAGAGAACTAGCAGATTGACCAGTCAGTGGATAGAACAAGCAGATTCGCCAGTGAATTGGAGGGAAATAGCAGATTCAGCAGTGTGCATACTGAACTAGCAGATTTGGCAGCGAGTGGAGGCAATTAGGAGATTCGCCAACGAGTGGAGTGAAATAGCTGATTTTCCAGTAAGTGGGGAGAACAATCAGATTTGCCCGGGAGTGGAGAATACTAGCAAACTTGCCAGTGAGCGGAGGAAACCAGCAGGTTCGCCAGTGAGTGGAGAGGACAAGCAGATTCAGCAGTGATTGGAGATAACAAGCAGATTCACCAGTGATTGGAGAGAATGAGCGAGTGGAAGGAAATAGCAGATTCACCAGTGAGTGGCAGAACCAGCAGATTTGCCAGTGAGTGATGGGAACTAGCAGTTTCTCCATTAAGTGCAAAGAATAAGCAGATTCACCACTATGTGGAGAGCAATAACAGAATCGGCAGTGAGTGTAAAAAAAACTAGCAGATTTGCCAGTGTGTGGAAAGAACTATCAGATATACCAGTGAGTGGAAGAAAAAGGAGATTCGCCAGGGAGTGTGAGAACTCGACAGCTCGTGGAGAAAACTAGCAGAGTCGCCAGTAAGTCGGAGACAACTAGGAGGTTCGCCAGTGAGTGGAGAGATCCAGCAGATTCAACAGTGAGTGGGAGAACAAGCAGATTCGCCAGTGAGTCGGAGAAGTGGCAGATTCGCCAGTGAGTTGAGAGAACCAGCAGATAAACCAGTGAGTGCAGTTTTCTAGCACATTCGCCAGTGAGTCTGAGAACTAACAGATTTGCCAGTGAGTGGAAGAACTAACAGTTTTGTCAGTGAGTGGAGAGAACTATGAGATTCGGCAGTGAGTGGAGAGTAATAACATATTTGCCTGTGAGTGGAAGAACTAACAGTTTTGTCAGTGAGTGGAGAGAACTATGAGATTCACCAGTGAGTGGAGAGAACTATCAGATTCTCCAGTTTGTTGGGAGAAATAGCAGATTTGCCAGAGTTAAAAAAACTAGCAGATTCGCCAGTGAGTGGGCAACACTAGCAGATTCTCCAGTGAGTGGAAGAACTAGTAGAAATGCCAGAGAGTGGAAGAACTAACTGATTCAACAGTGAATGGAGGGAATGAAAAGATAGATCTGTGAGTGGATGGAAATAGTGATTCACCAGTGATTGGAGAGAACAAGCAGATTCACCAGTGATTGGAGAAAACAAGTAGATTCGCCAGTGAGTGGAGGAAACTAGTAGATTTGCCTGCGAGTGGAGAGAATGAGCAGATGCACTTGTGAGTGCAGAAAACCAACAGATTTGCCAGTGAGTGGAGAGAACAAGCAGATTCACCAGTGATTGGAGAAAAAAAGCAGATTCGCCAGTGAGTTGAGTGAACTACTAGATTCGCCAGCGAGTGGAGAGAATGAGCAGATTCACCAGTGAGTGGAGGAAATGAGCAGATTCACCAGTGAGAGGGAGAACTTGCAGATTAGCCAGTGAGTGGGAGAACTAGAAGATTCACCAGTGAGTGGCAGAACTAGCAGATTCACCAGCGAGTGGTGAGAATGAGCAGATTCAACAGTGAGTGGAGGGAACGAGCAGATTCACCAGTGAATGGAAGAAAAGCACATTCACCAGTGAGAGGGAGAACTCGCAGATTCGCCAGTGAGTGGGTGAACTAGCAGATTCATCAGTGAGTGGCAGAACTCACAGATTCACCAGTGAAGGGAAGAAGTAGCAGATTCGCCAGTGAGTGGGTGAACTAGCAGATTCATCGTTCAGTTGCAGAACTAACAGATTCACCAGTGACAGGAAGAAGTAGCAGATTCACCAGTGAGTGGAAGCTCCAGCAGATTCGCCAGTGAATAGAGGGAACTAGCCGATTTGCCAGTGGCTGGAAAAAATGAGCAGATTCACCAGTGTGTGGCGAGCAATAGCAGATTCGCCAGTGAGTCGGTGATCTGGCAGATTCTCCAGATTGTGGAGAAAGCTAAAAGATTTATCAGTGAGTGGAGACATCTATGAGATTCGCCAGTGAGTGGACAGTACTAACAGATTCCCCGGTGTGTGGAAGGACGAGCAGATTCACCAGTTAGTCGAGAGAAATGGCAGATTTGCCAGTGAGTTGAGGCAACTAGCAGATTCGCCAGTGCGTGGAGTGAAATACCAGATTTGCCAGTGAATAGAGAGAACTAGCAGATTGACCAGTCAGTGGCTAGAACAAGCAGATTCGCCAGTGAAGTGGAGGGAAATAGCAGATTCAGCAGTGTGCATAGTGAACTAGCAGATTTGGCAGCGAGTGGAGGCAATTAGGAGATTCGCCAACGAGTGGAGTGAAATAGCTGATTTTCCAGTAAGTGGGGAGAACAATCAGATTTGCCCGGGAGTGGAGAATACTAGCAAACTTGCCAGTGAGCGGAGGAAACCAGCAGGTTCGCCAGTGAGTGGAGAGGACAAGCAGATTCAGCAGTGATTGGAGATAACAAGCAGATTCACCAGTGATTGGAGAGAATGAGCGAGTGGAAGGAAATAGCAGATTCACCAGTGAGTGGCAGAACCAGCAGATTTGCCAGTGAGTGATGGGAACTAGCAGTTTCTCCATTAAGTGCAAAGAATAAGCAGATTCACCACTATGTGGAGAGCAATAACAGAATCGGCAGTGAGTGTAAAAAAAACTAGCAGATTTGCCAGTGTGTGGAAAGAACTATCAGATATACCAGTGAGTGGAAGAAAAAGGAGATTCGCCAGGGAGTGTGAGAACTCGACAGCTCGTGGAGAAAACTAGCAGAGTCGCCAGTAAGTCGGAGACAACTAGGAGGTTCGCCAGTGAGTGGAGAGATCCAGAAGATTCAACAGTGAGTGGGAGAACAAGCAGATTCGCCAGTGAGTCGGAGAAGTGGCAGATTCGCCAGTGAGTTGAGAGAACCAGCAGATAAACCAGTGAGTGCAGTTTTCTAGCACATTCGCCAGTGAGTCTGAGAACTAACAGATTTGCCAGTGAGTGGAAGAACTAACAGTTTTGTCAGTGAGTGGAGAGAACTATGAGATTCGGCAGTGAGTGGAGAGTAATAACATATTTGCCTGTGAGTGGAAGAACTAACAGTTTTGTCAGTGAGTGGAGAGAACTATGAGATTCACCAGTGAGTGGAGAGAACTATCAGATTCTCCAGTTTGTTGGGAGAAATAGCAGATTTGCCAGAGTTAAAAAAACTAGCAGATTCGCCAGTGAGTGGGCAACACTAGCAGATTCTCCAGTGAGTGGAAGAACTAGTAGAAATGCCAGAGAGTGGAAGAACTAACTGATTCAACAGTGAATGGAGGGAATGAAAAGATAGATCTGTGAGTGGATGGAAATAGTGATTCACCAGTGATTGGAGAGAACAAGCAGATTCACCAGTGATTGGAGAAAACAAGCAGATTCGCCAGTGAGTGGAGGAAACTAGTAGATTTGCCTGCGAGTGGAGAGAATGAGCAGATGCACTTGTGAGTGCAGAAAACCAACAGATTTGCCAGTGAGTGGAGAGAACAAGCAGATTCACCAGTGATTGGAGAAAAAAAGCAGATTCGCCAGTGAGTTGAGTGAACTACTAGATTCGCCAGCGAGTGGAGAGAATGAGCAGATTCACCAGTGAGTGGAGGAAATGAGCAGATTCACCAGTGAGAGGGAGAACTTGCAGATTAGCCAGTGAGTGGGAGAACTAGAAGATTCACCAGTGAGTGGCAGAACTAGCAGATTCACCAGCGAGTGGTGAGAATGAGCAGATTCAACAGTGAGTGGAGGGAACGAGCAGATTCACCAATGAATGGAAGAAAAGCACATTCACCAGTGAGAGGGAGAACTCGCAGATTCGCCAGTGAGTGGGTGAACTAGCAGATTCATCAGTGAGTGGCAGAACTCACAGATTCACCAGTGAAGGGAAGAAGTAGCAGATTCGCCAGTGAGTGGGTGAACTAGCAGATTCATCGTTCAGTTGCAGAACTAACAGATTCACCAGTGACAGGAAGAAGTAGCAGATTCACCAGTGAGTGGAAGCTCCAGCAGATTCGCCAGTGAATAGAGGGAACTAGCCGATTTGCCAGTGGCTGGAAAAAATGAGCAGATTCACCAGTGTGTGGCGAGCAATAGCAGATTCGCCAGTGAGTCGGTGATCTGGCAGATTCTCCAGGTTGTGGAGAAAGCTAAAAGATTTATCAGTGAGTGGAGACATCTATGAGATTCGCCAGTGAGTGGACAGTACTAACAGATTCCCCGGTGTGTGGAAGAACGAGCAGATTCACCAGTTAGTCGAGAGAAATGGCAGATTTGCCAGTGAGTTGAGGCAACTAGCAGATTCGCCAGTGCGTGGAGTGAAATACCAGATCTGCCAGTGAATAGAGAGAACCAGCAGATTGACCAGTCAGTGGATAGAACAAGCAGATTCGCCAGTGAAGTGGAGGGAAATAGCAGATTCAGCAGTGTGCATAGTGAACTAGCAGATTTGGCAGCGAGTGGAGGCAATTAGGAGATTCGCCAACGAGTGGAGTGAAATAGCTGATTTTCCAGTAAGTGGGGAGAACAATCAGATTTGCCCGGGAGTGGAGAATACTAGCAAACTTGCCAGTGAGCGGAGGAAACCAGCAGGTTCGCCAGTGAGTGGAGAGGACAAGCAGATTCAGCAGTGATTGGAGATAACAAGCAGATTCACCAGTGATTGGAGAGAATGAGCGAGTGGAAGGAAATAGCAGATTCACCAGTGAGTGGCAGAACCAGCAGATTTGCCAGTGAGTGATGGGAACTAGCAGTTTCTCCATTAAGTGCAAAGAATAAGCAGATTCACCACTATGTGGAGAGCAATAACAGAATCGGCAGTGAGTGTAAAAAAACTAGCAGATTTGCCAGTGTGTGGAAAGAACTATCAGATATACCAGTGAGTGGAAGAAAAAGGAGATTCGCCAGGGAGTGTGAGAACTCGACAGCTCGTGGAGAAAACTAGCAGAGTCGCCAGTAAGTCGGAGACAACTAGGAGGTTCGCCAGTGAGTGGAGAGATCCAGCAGATTCAACAGTGAGTGGGAGAACAAGCAGATTCGCCAGTGAGTCGGAGAAGTGGCAGATTCGCCAGTGAGTTGAGAGAACCAGCAGATAAACCAGTGAGTGCAGTTTTCTAGCAGATTCGCCAGTGAGTCTGAGAACTAACAGATTTGCCAGTGAGTGGAAGAACTAACAGTTTTGTCAGTGAGTGGAGAGAGCTATGAGATTCGGCAGTGAGTGGAGAGTAATAACATATTTGCCTGTGAATGGAAGAATTAGCAGATACACCAGTGAGTGGAGAGAACTATCAGATTCACCAGTTTGTTGGGAGAAATAGCAGATTTGCCAGTGAGTTGAGCAAACTAGCAGATTTGCCCTGTGTGGATAGAACTATCAGATACACCAGTGAGTGGAAGAAAAAGGAGATTCGCCAGAGAGTGTGAGAATTCGACAGTTAGTGGAGAAAACTAGCAGAGTCGCCAGTGAGTGGGAGACAACTAGGAGGTTCGCCAGTGAGAGGAGTGATCCAGCAGATTCACCAGTGTGTTGGAGAACAAGCAGATTCGCCAGTGAGTCGGAGAAGGGGCAGATTCGCCAGTGAGTTGAGAGAACCAGCAGATACACCAGTGAGTGCAGTTTTCTAGCAGATTCGCCAGTAAGTGTGAGAACTAACAGATTTGCCAGTGAGTGGAATAACTAGTAGATTTGTCAGTGAGTGGAGAGAGCTATGAGATTCGGCAGTGAGTGGAGAGTAATAACATATTTGCCAGTGAGTGGAAGAATTAGCAGATTCACCAGAGAGTGGAGAGTACTATCAGATTCACCAGATTGTTGGGAGAAATAGCAGATTTGCCAGAGAGTTGAACAAAGTAGCAGATTCGCCAGTGAGTGGAGCGAACAAGCAGTTTCACCAGAGAGTGGAGAGTACCAGCAGATTCACCAGTGAGTGGAGTAAAAGAACAGATTCACCAGTGAGTGGAAGGAAATAGCAGATTCAACAGTGATTGGACAGAACTAACAGATTCACCAGTGAGTGGAGAGAACTAACAGATTCACCAGTGAGTGGAGAGAACTAACAGATTCACCAGTGAGTGGAGAGAACTAACAGATTCACCAGTGTTTGGAAGAGCTAACTGATTCATCAGTGAGTGGAGAGATCTCGGAGATTCACCAGTGCGTGGAGAGGACTAGCAGATTCACTAGTGAGTGGGGAGAACTAGCAGATTCGCCAGTGATTGGGGAACACTCGCAGATTCGCCAGTGAGTGGAAGAAGTAGCTGATTGACATGTGTGTCGGGAGATCTGGCAGATTCGCCAGTGGGTGGCAAGAATAAGCAGATTCACCAGTGAGTGGAAAGAACCAGCAGATTCACCAGTGAGTGGGGAGAAAAAGCGAATTCGGCAGTGAGTGGAGGGAAGTCCCGGATTCTCCAATGAGTGGAGAGAAATAGCTAATTTGCCATAAATGGAGGAAATTAGCAGATTTGCCAGTGAGTGGAGAGAACTAGCAGATTCATCAGCGAGCGGAGAGAACAAGCAGATTCACCAGTGAGTGGAGAGAAAAAGCAGATTCGACAGTGAGAGAAGAGAACCAGCAGATTCACCAGTGACTGGAGAGAGGACGCAGATTCACCAGTGTTTGGAAGCACTAACTGATTCTCCAGTGCATGGAGAGGACTAGCAGATTCACCTGTGATTGGGGAGAACGAGCAGATTCACAAGTGTGTGGGGAGAAATGACAAATTCGCCAGTGAGTGTGGAACACTAGCAGATTGGCCAGGGAGTGGAAGAACTAACAGAAATGCCTGAGAGTGGAAGAACTAACAGATTCAACAGTGAATGGCGGGAATGAAAATATCCACATGTGGGTGGATGGAAATAGCTGATTCACCAGTGTGTGGTGAGAACAAGCAGATTCACCAGTGATTGGAGATAACAAGCAGATTCAGTTTGTGGAGGAAACTGCTAGATTTGCCAGCGAGTGGAGAGAATGAGCAGATTCACCAACGAGTGGAGGGAACGAGTAGATTCACCAATGAGTGGAAAGAAATGGCTGATTTGCCGGTAAGTGGAGAGAACAAGCAGAATCGCCCATGAGTGGTGGAAACTCCTAGATTTGCCAGCGAGTGGAGAGAATGAGCAGATTCAACGGTGATTAGAGAAAACAAGCAGATTCGCCAGTGAGTGGGGGAAACTAATAGATTTGGGTGCGAGTGGAGAGAATGAGCAGATGCACTGGTGAGTGGAGAAAACCAACAGATTCGCCAGTGAGTGGCGAGAACAAGCAGATTCACCAGTGAATGGAAGAAAAGCAGATTCACCAGTGAGAAGGAGAGCTCGCAGAGTCGCCAGTGAGTGGGTGAACTAACAGATTCATCGGTGAGTGGCAGAACTAACAGATTCACCTGTGACAGGAAGATGTAGCAGATTCACCAATGAGTGGAAACTCCACCAGATTCACCAGTGAATAAAGGGAACAAGCCATATTGCCAGTGGGTGGAAAGAATGAGCAGATTCACCATTGTGTGGAGAGCAATAGCAGATTTGCCAGTGAGTGGGAGAACTGGCAGATTCGCCAGGTTGTGGAGAAAAGTAGCATATTCAGCAGTGAGTGGAGACAACTAGCATGTTTTCCAGTGACTGGAAGAACTAACAGATTCGTCAGTGAGTGGAGAGATCTATGAGATTCACCAGTGAGTGGAGAGAATTAGCAGATTCTGCAGTGAGCGGGGAGAAAAAGCAGATTCACCAGTGACTGGAGAGAACACGCAGATTCACCAGTGTTTGGAAGCACTCACTGATTCACCAGTGCATGCAGAGAACGAGCAGATTCACCAATGATTGGGGAGAACGAGCAGATTCGCCAGTGAGTGGGCAACACTAGCAGATTCTCCAGTGAGTGGAAGAACTAGCAGAAATGCCAGAGAGTGGAAGAATTATCAGATTCAACAGTGAATGGAGGGAATGAAAAGGTAGACCTGTGAGTGGATGGAAATAGTGATTCACCAGTGATTGGAGAGAACAAGCAGATTCACCAGTGATTGGAGAAAACAAGCAGATTCGCCAGTGAGTGGAGGAAACTAGTAGATTTGCCTGCGAGTGGAGAGAATATCAGATGCACTTGTGAGTGCAGAAAACCAACAGGTTTGCCAGTGAGTGGAGAGAACAAGCAGATTCACCAGGGATTGGAGAAAAAAAAGCAGATTCGCCAGTGAGTTGAGGGAACTACTAGATTCGCCAGTGAGTGGAGAGAATGAGCAGATTCACCAGTGAGTGGAGGAAATGAGCAGATTCACCAGTGAGAGGGAGAACTTGCAGAATCGCCAGTGAGTGAGAGAACAAGAAGATTCACCAGTGAGTGGCAGAACGAAAAGATTCACCAGTGAGTGGTGAGAATGAGCAGATTCACCAGCGAGTGGAGGGAATGAGCAGATTCAGCAGTGAATGGAAGAAATGCAGATTCACCAGTGAGAGGGAGAACTCGCAGATTCGCCAGTGAGTGGGTGAATTAGCAGATTCATCAGTGAGTGGCAGTACTAACAGATTCATCGGTGACAGGAAGAAGTAGCAGATTCGCCAGTGAATGGGTGAACTAGCAGATAATCAGAGAGTGGCAGAACTAACAGATTCACCAATGACAGGAAGAAGTAGCTGATTCGCCAGTGAGTGGAAGCTCCAGCAGATTCGCCAGTGAATAGAGGGAACTAGCCAATTTGCCAGTGGGTGGAAAGAATGAGCAGATTCACCAGTGTGTGGAGAGCAACAGCAGATTCGCCAGTGAGTCGGAGAACTGGCAGATTCTCCAGGTTGTGGAGAAAACTAAAAGATTCATTAGTGAGTGGAGACATCTATGAGATTCGCCAGTGAATGGAGGGTACTAACAGATTCGCCAGTGAGTGGAAGAACGAACAGATTCACCAGTTAGTCGAGAGAAATGGCAGATTTGCCAGTGAGTTGAGGCAACTAGCAGATTCGCCAGTGAGTTGAGTGAAATACCAGATTTGCCAGTGAGTAGAGAGAACTAGCAGATTGACCAGTGAGTTGATAGAAAAAGCAGATTCGCCAGTGAAGTGGAGGGAAATAGCAGATTCAGCAGTGTGTATAGTGAACAAGCAGATTCGGCAGCGAGTGGAGGCAATTAGGAGATTCGCCAACGATTAGCGTGAAATAGCTGATTTTCCAGTAAGTGGCGAGAACAAGCAGATTTGCCCGTGAGTGCAGAATACTAGCAAACTTGCCAGTGAGCGGAGGAAACCAGCAGATTCACCAGTGATTGGAGAGAATGAGCAGATACACCAGTGAGTGGAAGGAAATAGCAGATTCACCAGTGAGTGGCAGAACTAGCAGATTCGCCAGTGAGTGATGGGAACTAGCAGTTTCTCCATTAAGTGCAAAGAATAAGCACATTCAATTGTGGAGACCAATAACAGAATCGGCAGTGAATGTAAAAAAACTAACAGATTTGCCAGTGTGTGGATAGAACTATCAGATATACCAGTGAGTGGAAGAAAAAGGAGATTCGCCAGAGAGTGTGAGAACACGGCAGTTCGTGGAGAAAACTAGCAGAGTCTCCAGAAAGTCGGAGACAACTAGGAGGTTCACCAGTGAGTGGAGCGATCCAGCAGATTCAACAGTGAGTGGGAGAACAAGCAGGTTTGCCAGTGAGTCGGAGAAGTGGCAGATTCGCCAGTGATTTAAGAGAAAACTAGCAGATACGCCAGTGAGTGCAGTTTTCTAGCAGATTCGCCAGTGAGTGTGAGAACTAACAGATTTGCCAGTGAGTGGAAGAACTAACAGTTTTGTCAGTGAGTGGAGAGAGCTATGAGATTCGGCAGTGAGTGGAGAGTAATAACATATTTGCCTGTGAGTGGAACAATTAGCAGATACACCAGTGTTTGGAGAGAACTATCAGATTCACCAGTTTGTTGGAAGAAATAGCAGATTTGCCAGTGAGTTGAGCAAACTAGCAGATTTGCCAGTGTATGGATAGACCTATCAGATACACCAGTGAGTGGAAGAAAAAGTTGATTCTCCAGAGCGTGTGAGAATTCGACAGTTAGTGGGGAAAACTAGCAGAGTCGCCAGTGAGTGCGAGACAACTAGGATGTTCTCCAGTGTGTGGAGTTATCCAGCAGATTCATCAGTGAGTGGGAGAACAAGCAGATTCGCCAGAGAGTGGAGAGTACCAGCAGATTCGCCAGTGAGTGGAGTAAAAGAACAGATTCACCAGTGAGTGGAAGGAAATAGCAGATTCAACAGTGAGTGGACAGACCTAACAGATTCACCAGTGAGTGGAGAGAACTAACAGATTCACCAGTGAGTGGAGAGAACTAGCAGATTCACCAGTGTTTGGAAGAGCTAACTGATTCACCAGTGTGTGGAGAGATCTCGGAGATTCACCAGTGCGTGGAGAGGACTAGCAGATTCACCAGTGTTTGGGGAGAACTAGCAGATTCACCAGTGAGTGGGGAGAACTAGCAGATTCGCCAGTGAGTGGGGAACACTAGCAGATTCGCCAGTGAGTGGAAGAACTAGCAGATTGACATGTGTGTCGTGAAAACTGGCAGATTCTCCAGTGAGTGGAGAGAACAAGCAGATTCATCAGTGAGTGGAGGGAAAAAGCAAATTCGGCACTGAGTGGACGGAAGTACCAGATTCGCCAATGAGTGGAGAGAAATAGCTACTTTGCCAGTAAATGGAGGTAATTAGCAGATTCGCCAGTGAGGGGGGAGAACTAGCAGATTCGCCAGTGAGTGGTGGGAAATAGCAGATTCAACAGTGAGTGGAGAAAACTAGCAGATTCGCTAGTGAGTGGAGGGAATTGGCAGATTCGCCAATGAGTGGAGAGAAATAGCTGATTTGCCAGTTAATGGAGGAAACTAATAGGTTCGCCAGTGAATGGAGAGAACTAGCAGATTCACCAGTGAGTGGAGAGAACTAACAGATTCGCTAGTGAGTGGGAGAACTAGAAGATTCACCAGTGAGTGGCAGAACTAACAGATACACCAGTGACAGGAAGGAGTAGCAGATTCGCCAGTAAATGAGTGTACTGGCAGATTCATCAGTGAGTGGCATAACTAACAGATTCATCAGTGACAGGAAGAAGTAGCAGATTCGCCAGTGAGTGGAAGCTCCAGCAGATTCGCCAGTGAATAGAGGAAGCTAGCTGTTTTGCCAGTGTGTGGAAAGAATGAGCAGATTCACCAGTGTGTGGAGAGCAATAGCAGATTCGCCAGTGAGTGGGAGAAATGGCAGATTCACCAGTTTGTCGAGAAACCTTGCAGATTCACCAGTGAGTGAGACAACTAGCATGTTTACCAGTGGAAGAACTAACAGATTGTTCAGTGAGTGGAGAGATCTATGAAATTCGCCAGTGATTGGAGAGTACGAACAGATTCGCCAGTGAGTGGAAGAACGAGCAGATTCACCAGTTTGTCGAGAGAAATAGAAGATTTGTCAGTGAGTTGAGGGAACTAGCAGATTCACCAGTGAGTGGAGTGAAATACCAGATTTGCCAGTGAGTGGAGAGAACTAGCAGATTGACCATTGATTGGAGAGAAAAAGCAGATTCACCAGTGAGTGGAGGGAAATAGCAGATTCAGCAGTGTGTGTAGTGAACTTTCAGATTCGGCAGTAAGTGGAGGGAATTAGGCAATTCGCCAACGAGTGGAGAGAAATAGCAGATTTTCCAATAAGTGAGGAGAACAATCAGATTTGCCCGTGAGTGGAGAGTACTAGCAAACTTGCCAGTGAGCAGAGGACATCAGCAGTTTCGCCACTGAGTGGAGAGGACAAGCAGATTCAGCAGTGATTGGAGATAACAAGAAGTTTCACCAGTGAGTGGAGAGAATGAGCACATACACCAGTGAGTGGAGGGAACGAGCAGATTCACCAGTGAGTGGAAGAAAAGCAGATTCGCCAGTGAGTGGAGGGAACAAACAGTTTCTCGATTAAGTGGAAAGAATGAGCTGATTCACCAGTGTGTGGAGAGCAATAACAGAATCAGAAGAGAGTGTAAAAAAACTAGCAGATTTGCCAGTGTGTGGATAGAACTATCAGATATACCAGTGAGTGAAAGAAAAAGGAGATTTGCCGAGAGTGGGAGAATTCGACAGTTTGTGGAGAAAACTAACAGAGTCGCCAGTGAGTGGGAGACAACTAGGAGGTTCGCCAGTGAGTGGAGAGATCCAGCAGGTTCACCAGTGAGTGGAAGAACAAGCAGATTCGCCAGTGAGTCGGAGAAGTGGCAGATTCGCCAGTGAGTTGAGGGAACCAGCAGATATGCCAGTGAGTGCAGTTTTCTAGCAGATTCGCCATTGAGTGTGAGAACTAACAGATATGCCAGAGACTGGAAGAACTAACAGATTTGTCAGTGAGTGGAGAGAGCTATGAAATTCGGCAGTGAGTGGAGAGTACTAACATATTTGCCAGTGAGTGGAAGAATTAGCAGATTCACCAGTGAGTGGAGAGATCTCGGAGATTCACCAGTGCATGGAGAGGACTAGCAGATTCACCAGGGATTGGTGAAAACTAGCAGATTCACTAGTGAGTGGGGAGAACTAGCAGATTCGGCAGTGAATGGAGAGAACCAGCAGATTCGCCAGTGAGTGGAGAGATCCAGCAGATTCAACAGTGAGTGGAGGAACAAGCAGATTCGCCAGTGAGTCGGAGAAGTGGCAGACTCGCCAGTGAGTTAAGAGAACCAGCAGATACACCAGTGAGTGCAGTTTTCTAGCAGAGTCTCCAGTGAGTGTGAGAACTAAGGGATATGCCAGAGCCTGGAAGAACTAGCAGATTTGTCAGTGAGTGGAGAGAACTATGAGATTCGGCAGTGAGTGGAGAGTACTAACATATTTGCCAGTGAGTGGAAGAATTAGCAGATTCACCAGTGAGTGGAGAGAACTATCAGATTCACCAGTTTGTTGGGAGAAATAGCAGATTTGCCAGAGAGTTGAACAAAGTAGCAGATTCGCCAGTGAGTGGAGGGAACCAGCAGTTTCACCAGAGAGTGGAGAGTACCAGCAGATTTTCCAGTGAGTGGAGTAAACAAACAGATCCACCAGTGAGTGGAGGGAAAAAGCAGATTCAACAGTGAGTGGAGAGAGCTAACAGATTCACCAGTGAGTGGAGAGAACTAGCAGATTCACAAGTGTTTGGAAGAGCTAACTGATTCACCAGTGAGTTGGGAGATCTCAGAGATTCACCAGTGCATGGAGAGGACTAGCAGATTCACCAGGGATTGGGGACAACTATCAGATTCACTAGCGAGTGGGGAGAACTAGCAGATTCGTCAGAGAGTGGAAGAACTAGCAGATTGACATGTGTGTGGGGAGAACTGGCTGTTTCGCCAGTGAGTGGAGGGAACTGGCAGATTCACCAAAGAGTGGAGAGAACTAGGAGATTCACCAGTGAGCGGAGAGAACAAGCTGATTCACCAGTGAGTGGAGAGAAAAAGCAAATTCGGCAATGAGTGGAGAGAAATAGCTGATTTGCCACAAAATGGTGGAAATTAGCAGATTCGCCAGTGAGTGGAGAGAAATAGCTGATTTGCCAGTAAATGGAGGAAACTAGCAGATTTGCCAGTGAGTGGAGCGAACCAGCAGATTCGCCAGTGAGTGGAGAGAACTAGCAGATTCACAAGTGTTTGGAAGAGCTGACTGATTCACCAGTGAGTGGAGAGATCTCAGAGATTCACCAGTGCATGGAGAGGACTAGCAGATTCACCAGGGACTGGGGAGAACTAGCAGATTCACTAGCGAGTGGGCAGAACTAGCAGATTCGGCAGTGAGTGGGGAACACTAGCAGATTCGCCAGTGAGTGGAAGAACTAACAGATTGACATGTGTGTGGGGAGAACTGGCAGATTCGCCAGTGAGTGGAGAGATCCAGCAGATTCAACAGTGAGTGGAGGAACAAGCAGATTCGCCAGTGAGTCGGAGAAGTGGCAGACTCGCCAGTGAGTTAAGAGAACCAGCAGATACACCAGTGAGTGCAGTTTTCTAGCAGAGTCTCCAGTGAGTGTGAGAACTAAGGGATATGCCAGAGCCTGGAAGAACTAGCAGATTTGTCAGTGAGTGGAGAGAACTATGAGATTCGGCAGTGAGTGGAGAGTACTAACATATTTGCCAGTGAGTGGAAGAATTAGCAGATTCACCAGTGAGTGGAGAGAACTATCAGATTCACCAGTTTGTTGGGAGAAATAGCAGATTTGCCAGAGAGTTGAACAAAGTAGCAGATTCGCCAGTGAGTGGAGGGAACCAGCAGTTTCACCAGAGAGTGGAGAGTACCAGCAGATTTTCCAGTGAGTGGAGTAAACAAACAGATCCACCAGTGAGTGGAGGGAAAAAGCAGATTCAACAGTGAGTGGAGAGAGCTAACAGATTCACCAGTGAGTGGAGAGAACTAGCAGATTCACAAGTGTTTGGAAGAGCTAACTGATTCACCAGTGAGTTGGGAGATCTCAGAGATTCACCAGTGCATGGAGAGGACTAGCAGATTCACCAGGGATTGGGGACAACTATCAGATTCACTAGCGAGTGGGGAGAACTAGCAGATTCGTCAGAGATTGGAAGAACTAGCAGATTGACATGTGTGTGGGGAGAACTGGCTGTTTCGCCAGTGAGTGGAGGGAACTGGCAGATTCACCAAAGAGTGGAGAGAACTAGGAGATTCACCAGTGAGCGGAGAGAACAAGCTGATTCACCAGTGAGTGGAGAGAAAAAGCAAATTCGGCAATGAGTGGAGAGAAATAGCTGATTTGCCACAAAATGGTGGAAATTAGCAGATTTGCCAGTGAGTGGAGAGAAATAGCTGATTTGCCAGTAAATGGAGGAAACTAGCAGATTTGCCAGTGAGTGGAGCGAACCAGCAGATTCGCCAGTGAGTGGAGAGAACTAGCAGATTCACAAGTGTTTGGAAGAGCTGACTGATTCACCAGTGAGTGGAGAGATCTCAGAGATTCACCAGTGCATGGAGAGGACTAGCAGATTCACCAGGGACTGGGGAGAACTAGCAGATTCACTAGCGAGTGGGCAGAACTAGCAGATTCGGCAGTGAGTGGGGAACACTAGCAGATTCGCCAGTGAGTGGAAGAACTAACAGATTGACATGTGTGTGGGGAGAACTGGCAGATTCGCCAGTGAGTGGAGGGAACTAGCAGATTCACCAGTGAGTGGAGAGAAAAAGCAAATTCGGCAATGAGTGGAGAGAAATAGCTGATTTGCCACAAAATGGTGGAAATTAGCAGATTCGCCAGTGAGTGGAGAGAAATAGCTGATTTGCCAGTAAATGGAGGAAACTAGCAGATTTGCCAGTGAGTGGAGCGAACCAGCAGATTCGCCAGTGAGTGGAGAGAACTAGCAGATTCACAAGTGTTTGGAAGAGCTGACTGATTCACCAGTGAGTGGAGAGATCTCAGAGATTCACCAGTGCATGGAGAGGACTAGCAGATTCACCAGGGACTGGGGAGAACTAGCAGATTCACTAGCGAGTGGGCAGAACTAGCAGATTCGGCAGTGAGTGGGGAACACTAGCAGATTCGCCAGTGAGTGGAAGAACTAACAGATTGACATGTGTGTGGGGAGAACTGGCAGATTCGCCAGTGAGTGGAGAGATCCAGCAGATTCAACAGTGAGTGGAGGAACAAGCAGATTCGCCAGTGAGTCGGAGAAGTGGCAGACTCGCCAGTGAGTTAAGAGAACCAGCAGATACACCAGTGAGTGCAGTTTTCTAGCAGAGTCTCCAGTGAGTGTGAGAACTAAGGGATATGCCAGAGCCTGGAAGAACTAGCAGATTTGTCAGTGAGTGGAGAGAACTATGAGATTCGGCAGTGAGTGGAGAGTACTAACATATTTGCCAGTGAGTGGAAGAATTAGCAGATTCACCAGTGAGTGGAGAGAACTATCAGATTCACCAGTTTGTTGGGAGAAATAGCAGATTTGCCAGAGAGTTGAACAAAGTAGCAGATTCGCCAGTGAGTGGAGGGAACCAGCAGTTTCACCAGAGAGTGGAGAGTACCAGCAGATTTTCCAGTGAGTGGAGTAAACAAACAGATCCACCAGTGAGTGGAGGGAAAAAGCAGATTCAACAGTGAGTGGAGAGAGCTAACAGATTCACCAGTGAGTGGAGAGAACTAGCAGATTCACAAGTGTTTGGAAGAGCTAACTGATTCACCAGTGAGTTGGGAGATCTCAGAGATTCACCAGTGCATGGAGAGGACTAGCAGATTCACCAGGGATTGGGGACAACTATCAGATTCACTAGCGAGTGGGGAGAACTAGCAGATTCGTCAGAGATTGGAAGAACTAGCAGATTGACATGTGTGTGGGGAGAACTGGCTGTTTCGCCAGTGAGTGGAGGGAACTGGCAGATTCACCAAAGAGTGGAGAGAACTAGGAGATTCACCAGTGAGCGGAGAGAACAAGCTGATTCACCAGTGAGTGGAGAGAAAAAGCAAATTCGGCAATGAGTGGAGAGAAATAGCTGATTTGCCACAAAATGGTGGAAATTAGCAGATTTGCCAGTGAGTGGAGAGAAATAGCTGATTTGCCAGTAAATGGAGGAAACTAGCAGATTTGCCAGTGAGTGGAGCGAACCAGCA
This sequence comes from Carcharodon carcharias, assembly GCF_017639515.1. Taxonomy (NCBI): domain Eukaryota; kingdom Metazoa; phylum Chordata; class Chondrichthyes; order Lamniformes; family Lamnidae; genus Carcharodon; species Carcharodon carcharias. Next base: position 110,169,000 of record NC_054474.1, on the reverse strand, counting down.
GATTCGCCAGTGAGTGGAGAGAACTAGCAGATTCACAAGTGTTTGGAAGAGCTGACTGATTCACCAGTGAGTGGAGAGATCTCAGAGATTCACCAGTGCATGGAGAGGACTAGCAGATTCACCAGGGACTGGGGAGAACTAGCAGATTCACTAGCGAGTGGGCAGAACTAGCAGATTCGGCAGTGAGTGGGGAACACTAGCAGATTCGCCAGTGAGTGGAAGAACTAACAGATTGACATGTGTGTGGGGAGAACTGGCAGATTCGCCAGTGAGTGGAGGGAACTAGCAGATTCACCAAAGCGCGGAGACAACTACGAGATTCACCAGTGAGCGGACAGAACAAGCTGATTCACCAGTGAGTGGAGAGAACAAGCAAATTCACCAGTGGAAATGAGCAGATTCACCAGTGAGAGGGAGTACTTGCAGATTCGCTAGTGAGTGGGAGAACTAGAAGATTCACCAGTGAGTGGCAGAACTAACAGATACACCAGTGACAGGAAGGAGTAGCAGATTCGCCAGTGAGTGAGTGCACTAGCAGATTCATCAGTGAGTGGCAGAACTAACATATTCACCAGTGACAGGATGAAGTAGCTGATTCGCCAGTGAGTGGAAGCTCCAGCAGATTCGCCAGTGAATAGAGGGAGCTATCCGTTTTGCCAGTGGGTGGAAAGAATGAGCGGATTCACCAGTTTGTGGAGAGCAATAGCAGATTCGCCAGTGATTGGGAGAAATGGCAGATTCGCCAGTTTGTGGGGAAAACTAGCAGATTCACCAGTGAGTGAGACAACTAGCATGTTTACCAGTGAGTGGAAGAACTAACAGATTGCTCAGTGAGTGGAGAGATCTTTGAGATTCGCCAGTGATTGGAGAGTACTAGCAGATTCGCCAATGAGTGAAGAGAACTAGCAGATTCGCCAATGAATGGAGAGAAATAGCAGATGGGCCAGTGAGTGAAGAGAACTAGCAGATACACCATTGAGGGAAGAGAACAAACAGATTCAGCAGTGAGGGAGAGAACAAACAGATTCACCAGTGAGTGGAGAAAAGCAGTTTCGCCAGTGAGAGGGAAAGCTCACAGATTCACCAGTGAGTGGGAGAATTAGCATATTCACCAGTGAGTGGAGAGAACTAGCAGATTGAGAAGTGTCTGGGGAGAACTGGCAGATAAGCCAGTGAGTGGAGGCAACTAGCAGATTCACCAAAGAGTGGAGATAACTACAAGATTGGCCAGTGAGTACAGAGAACAAGCAGATTCACCAGTGAGTAGAGAGAAAAAGCAGATTCCCCAGTGAGTGGAGAAAACTAGCAGATTGAGAAGTGTGTGGGGAGAACTGGCAGATATGCCAGTGAGTGGAGGGCAACTAGCAGATTCACCAGAGAGTGGAGAGAACTAGCAGATTCGCCAGTGAGTGGGGAGAAATAGCAGATTCACAAGTCAGTGGAGACACAATCAGATTAGTTAGCGAGTGGAGAGAAATAGTAGTTTTAACAGTGAGTGGAGGGAACTAGCAGATTCACCAGTGCATGGAGAGGACTAGCAGATTCACCAGTGATTGGGGAGAACTAGCAGATTGACAAGTGAGTGGGAGAACAAGCAGAATCGCCAGGGAGTCGGAGAAGTAGCAGATTTGCCAGTGAGTTGAGCAAAGTAGCAGATTCGCCAGCGGGTGGAGTAAACTAACAGATTCACCAGTGAGTTGAGAGAACTAGCAGATTCACCAGTGCTTGGAGAGAACTAGCAGATTCGACTTTGAGTGGAGAGATCAAGCTGATTCACCACTAAGTGGAGAGGACTAACATATTCACCAGGGAGTGGAGAGTACAAGCAGATTCACCAGTGAGTAGAACAACTAGCAGATTCACCAGTGAGTGGAAGAACCAGAAGATTTGTCTGTGGAATGAGAGATCTATGACATTTGGCAGTGAGTGGAGAGTACTAACATATTTACCAGTGAGTGGAAGAATTAGCAGATTCACCAGTTAGTGGAGAGAACTATAAAATTCAACAGTTTGTTGGGAGAAATAGCAGATTTGTCAGTGAGTGGAGAATACCAGCAGATTCACCAGTGAGTGGAAGAATTAGCAGATTCACCAGTGAGTGAAAGAATCAATCAGATTTGCCAGTGAGTTGAGAAAACTAGCAGATTCGCCAGTGAGTGGCAGAATTAGCAGATGCACCAGTGAGTGTGGAGAACAAGCAGATTCACCAGTGACTGGAGATGAGGAGCAGATTCACCAGAAAGAGGAAGAGCTAACAGATTCAGCAGTAAGGGGGAGCACTAGCAGATTCACCAGTGAGTAAAGGAAATAGCTGATTCACCATTGAGTGGAGAGAACTAGCAGATTTGTCAGCGAGAGGATAGAAATAGCAGATGCGCCAGTGAGTGAAGAGAACTAGCAAATTCACCAGTGAGGGAAGAGAAGAAGCAGATTCAGCAGTGAGGGGAGAGAACAAGCAGATTCAACAGTGAGAGGGAGAACTCGCAGATTCGCCAGTGAGTGGGAGAAGTAGCAGTTTGACCAGTGAATGGAGAGAAATTGCAGATTCACCAGTGACTTAAGATGATGAGCAGATTCGCCAAAGAGAGGAAGAACTAACAGATTCAACAGTGAGTGGGAGAACTAGCAGATTCGCCAGTGAGTTGAGGGAACGAGCAGATTCACCAGTGTGTGGATGAAAATAGCTGATTTGCCATTGAGTGCAGAGAACTATCAGATTAGTCAGCGAGTGGAGAGAAATAGCAGTCTCACAAGGGAGTGGAGGGAACTAGCAGATTCACCAGTCAGTGGAGAGGCCCAGCAGCTTCACCAATGAGTAGAAAGAACAACCAGATTCGCCAGTGAATGGAAGAAAGAGCAGATTCACCTGTGACTGGAGAGACCTAGCAGATTCGCCAATGAGTGAAGAGAACTAGCAGATTCGCAAATGAAAAGAGAGAAATAGCAGATGCGCCAGTGAGTGAAGAGAACTAGCAGATACACCATTGCGGGAAGACAACAAGCAGATTCAGCAGTGAGGGGAGAGAACAAGCAGATTCACCAGTTAGTGGAAGAAAAGCAGTTTCGCCAGTGAGAGGGAGAACTCACACATTCACCAGTGAGTGGGAGAATTAGCAAATTCACCAGTGAGTGGAGAGAACTAATAGATGCACCAGTGACTGGAGATGAAGAGCATATTCGCCAGAGAAAGGAGGAGCTAGCAGATTCAACAGTGAGTGGGAGAACTAGCATATTCGCCAGTGAGTGGAGTGAATGAGCAGAAACATCAGTCAGTGGACGGAAATAGCTGATTCGCCATTGAGTGGAGAGAAAAAGCAGATTCGCCAGTGCGTGGAGGGATCTAGCAGATTCACCAGTGAGTGGAGAGACCCAGAAGCATCGCCAATGAGTTGACAGAACAACCAGATTCGTTGGTGAATGGAGGAAATAGTAGATTCACCTGTGAGAGGAAAGACCTAGCAGATTTGAAAATGAGTAATGTGAACTAGCAGATTCGCCAATGAGTGGAGAGATATTGTAGATGCAACAGTGAGTGAATAGAACGAGCGGATTCAGCATTGGGGAAAGAGAACAAGCGGATTCAGCAATGAGGGGCGAGAACGTGCAGATTCACCAGTGATTGGAAGAAAAGCAGATTCGCCAGTGAGAGGGAGAACTCGCAGACTTGCCAGTGAGTGGGACAATTAGCAGATTCACCAGTGAGTGCAGAGAACTAGCAGATTCACCAGTGACTGGAGATGACGAGCAGATTCGGCAGAGAGAGGAAGAACTAACAGATTCAACAGTGAGTGTGAGAACTAGCAGATTCACCAATGATTGCAGGGAATGAGCAGATACACCAGTGACTGACGGAAATAACTGATTCGCCATTGAGTGGAGAGAACTAGCAGATTTGTCAGTGAGTGGAAAGAACAAACAGATTCGCCAGTGTTTGGAAGAGCTAACTGATTCACCAGTGAGTGGAGAGAACTAAGAGATTCACCAGTGCGTATAGAGGACTAGCAGATTCGCCAGCGATTGGGGAGAACTAGTAGCTTCACTAGTGAGCGGGGAGAACTAGCAGATTCTCCAGGGAGTGGGGAACACTAGCTGATTCACCAGTGAGAGGAAGAACTAGCAGATAGACAAGTGTGTGGGGAGAACTGGCAGATTCGCCAGTGAGTGAAGGGAACTAGCAGATTCACCAGTGAGTGGAGAGAACAAGCAGATTCACCAGTGAGTGGAGAGAACTAGCAGATTCGCCAGTGAGTGGGGAGAAATAGCAGATTCACAAGTCAGTGGAGATACTATCAGATTAGTTAGCGAGTGGAGAGAAATAGTAGCTTGCCAGTGAGTGGAGGCAACTAGCAGATTCACCAGTGCATGGAGAGGACTAGCAGATTCACCAGTGATTGGGGAGAACTAGCAGATTGACAATTGTGTTGGGAGAATTGGCAGATTCGCCAGTGAGTGGGAGAACAAGCAGATTCGCCCGTGAGTGGGAGAAGTGGCAGATTCGCCAGTGAGTGGAAAACTAGCAGATTTGTCAGGGAGTGGAGAGAGCTATGAGATTCGGCAGTGAGTGGAGAGTAATAACATTTTTGCCAGTGAGTGGAAGAATTAGCAGATTCACCAGTGAGTGGAGAGACCTATCAAATTCACAAGTTTGTTGGGAGAAATAGCAGATTTGCCAGTGAGTTGATTGAACTAGCAGATTCGCCAGTGAGTGGAGGGAACTAGCAGATTCACCAGTGCACGGAGAGGACCAGCAGATTCACCAGTGATTGGGGAAAACTAGCAGATTGACAAGTGTGTTGGGAGAAGTGGCAGATTCGCCAGTGAGTGTAGGGAACTAGCAGATTCTCCACTGAGTGGGAGAACAAGCAGATTCGCCAGTGAATGGGAGAAGTGGCAGATTCGCCAGTGAGTTGAGACAGCCAGCAGATACGCCAGTGTGTGCAGTTCTCTAGTAGATTCGCCAGTGAGTGTGAGAACTAACAGATTTGCCAGTGAGTGGAAGAACTAGCAGATTTGTCTGGGAGTGTAGCGTGCTATGAGATTTGACAGGGAGTGGAGAGTAATAACATATTTGCCAGTGAGTGGAAGAATTAGCAGTTTCACCAGTGAGTGGAGAGACCTATCAGATTCACCAGTTTGTTGAGAGAAATAGCAGATTTACCAGTGAGTTGATCGAACTAGCAGAATCGCCAGTGTGTGGAGGAAACTAGCAGATTCACAAGTGCATGGACAGGACTAGCAGATTCACCAGTGATTGGGGAGAACTAGCAGATTGACAAGTGTGTTTGGAGAACTGGCAGATTCGCCAGTGAGTGGAGGGAACTAGCAGATTCACCACTGAGTGGGAGAACAAGCAGATTCTCCAGTGAGTCAGAGAAGTGGCAGATACGCCAGTGAGTTGAGACAGCCAGCAGATACGCCAGTGTGTGCAGTTTTCTAGCAGATTCGCCAGTGAGTGTGAGAACTAACAGATTTGCCAGGGAGTGGAAGAACTAGCAGATTTGTCAGTGAGTGGAGAGAGCAATGTGATTCGGCAGTGAGTGGAGAGTAATAACATATTTGCCAGTGAGTGGAAGAATTAGAAGATTCACCAGTGAGTGGAGAGACCTATCAGATTCACCAGTTTGTTGGGAGAAATAGCAGATTTGCCAGTGAGTTGATCAAACTAGCAGATTCGGCAGTGAGTGGAGGGAACTAGCAGTTTCACCAGAGAGTGGAGAGTAGCAGCAGGTTCTCCAGTGAGTGGAGTAAACTAACAGATTCACCAGTGAGTAGAGAGAACTAGCAGATTCACCAGTGAGTGGAGAGAACCAACAGATTCGCCTGTGAGTGGAGAGAACAAACAGATTCACCAGTTAGTGGAAAGGACTAACAGATTCACCAGTGTTTGCAGAAAACAAGGACATTCACCAGTGTGTGGAGGAATTGAGCCGATTCACCAGTGAGACGGAGAACTTGCAGATTCACCAGTGAGTGGCAGAACTAACAGATTCATCAGTGAAAGGAAGAAGTAGCAGATTCGCCAATGAGAGGAAGCTCCAGCAGATTCGCCAGTGAATAGAGAGTACTACCCATTTCGCCAGTGAGTGGAAAGAATGAGCAGATTCACCAGTGTGTGGAGAGCAATAGCAGATTCGCCAGTGAGTGGGGGAACTGGCGGATTCACCAGGTTGTGGAGAAAACTAGCAGATTCACCAGTGAGTGGAAACAACTAGCATGTTTGCCAGCGAGTGGAAGAACAAACAGATTCGTCGGTGAGTGGAGAGATCTATGAGATTCACCAATGAGTGGAGAGTACTTACAGATTCGACAGTGAGTGGAAGAACGAGGAGATTCATCAGTTGTTGAGAGAAATAGCAGATTTGCCAGTGAGTTGAGGGCACTAGCAGATTCGCCAGTGAGTGTAGTGAAATATCAGATTTGCCAGTGAGTGGAGGGAACTAGCAGATTGACCAATGAGTGGAGAGAACAAGAAAATTCGCCAGTGAGTGGAGTGAAATACCAGATTTGCCAGTGAGTGGAGAGATAAAGCAGTTTCAGCAGTTTGTGTAGTGAACTAGCAGATTCGGCAGTGTGTGGAGGGAATTAGGAGATTCGCCAATGAGTGGAGAGAAATAGCTGATTTGCCAGTAAGTGGGGAGTACAAGCAGATTCGCCCGTGAGTGGAAAGTACTAGCAAATTTGCCAGTGAGTGGAGGAAAGCACCAGGTTCACCAGAAAGTGGAGAGGACGAGCAGACTCACCAGTGATTGGAGATAACAAGTAGAATCACCAGTGAGTGGAGAGAATGAGCAAATTCACCAGTGAGTGGAAGAACTAGCAGATTCGCGAGGGAGTGGAGGGAACTACCAGTTTCTCCATTAAGTGGAAAGAACGAGCAGATTCAACAATGTTTGGAGAGCAAAAGCAGACTCGCCAGTAAGTGTAAAAAAACTAGGAGATTTGCCAGTGTGTGGATGGAACTATCAGATACACCAGTGAATGGAAGAAAATGGAGATTCGCCAGAGAGTGGGAAAACTAGCAGATTCGACAGTTAATGGAGAAAACTAGCAGAGTCGCCAGTGAGTGGGAGAAGTGGCAGATTCGCCAGTGAGTTAAGAGAACCAGCAGATACGCCAGTGAGTGCAGAGTTCCAGCACTTTTGCCAGTGAGTGTGAGAACTATCAGATACACCAGTGAATGGAAGAAAATGGAGATTCACCAGAGAGTGGGAAAACTAGCAGATTCGACAGTTAATGGAGAAAACTAGCAGAGTCGCCAGTGAGTGGGAGAAGTGGCAGATTCGCCAGTGAGTTAAGAGAACCAGCAGATACGTCAGTGAGTGCAGAGTTCCAGCATTTTTGCCAGTGAGTGTGAGAACTAGCAGATATGCCAGTGATTAGAAGATTTGTCAGTGAGTGGAGAGAGCTATGAGATTCGGTAGGGAGTAGAGAGTACTGACATATTTGCCAGATTTAACAGATTCACCAGTGAGTGGAGAGAACTAGCAGATTCACCAGTGAGTTGAGAGAACCAGCACATTCACCAGTGAGTGGAAAGGATTAACAGATTTGCCAGTGAGTGGAAGAACCAGCAGATTTGTCAGTGAGTGGAGAGATCTATGCGATTCGGCAGTGAGTGGAGAGTACTAACATATTTGCCAGTGAGTGGAAGAATTAGCAGATTCACCAGTGAGTGGAGAGAACTATCAGCTCCACCAGTTTGTTGGGAGAAATAGCATATTTGCCAGTGAGTTGAGCGAACCAGCAGATTCAGCAGTGAGTGGAGAGAACAAGCAGATTGACCAGTGAGTGGAGAGTACAAGCAGATTCACCAGTGATTGGAATAAGAAGCAGATTCTCCAGTGAGTGAAAGAAACAAGCACATTCTCCAGTGGGTGGAGAAATCTAGCAGATTCGCCAGTGAGTGGGAGAATTAGCAGACGCACCAGTGAGTGTGGAGAAGAAGCAGATTCACCAGTGACTGGAGATGAGGAGCAGATTCACCAGAGAGAGGAAGAGCTAGCAGATTCACCAGTCAGTGGGAGAACTAACTGATTCAGCAGTGAGTGGAGGGGATGAGCAGAATCACCAGTGTGTAAAGTAAATAGCTGATTCACCATTGAGCGGAGAGAACTAGCAGATTTGTCAGTGAGTGGATAGAAATAGCAGATGCGCCAGTGAGTGAAGAGAACTAGCAAATTCACTATTGAAGGAAGAGAAGAAGCAGATTCAGCAGTGAGGAGGGAGATCAAGCAGAGTTGAAGAAAAGCAGATTCGCCAGTGAGAGGTAGAATTAGCAGATTCACCAATGAGTGGAGAGAACTAGCAGATTCATCAGTGCGTGGAGAGGACTAGCAGATTCACCAGCGATTGAGGAGAACTAGCAGATTCACTAGTGAGCGGGGAGAACTAGCAGATTCACCAGTGAGTGGGGAACAATAGCAGATTCGCAAGTGAGAGGAAGAACTAACAGATTGACAAGTGTGTGGGGAGAATTGGCAGATTCGCCAGTGAGTGGAGGGAACTAGCAGATTCACCAAAGAGTGGAGAGAACTACAAGATTCGCCAGTGAGCGGAGAGAACAAGCAGATTCACCAGTGAGTGGAGAGAACAAGCAGATTCACCAGTGAGTAGAGAGAAAAAGCAGATTCGCCAGTGAGTGGGGAGAAATAGCAGATTCAGCAGTCAGTGGAGATACTGTCAGATTCGTTAGTGAGTGGAGAGAAATAACTCTTTTGCCAGTGAGTGGAGGGAGCTAGCAGATTCACCAGTGCATAGAGAGGACTAGCAGATTCAGCAGTGATTGGGGAGAACTAGCAGATTGACAAGTGTGTGGGGAGAACTGGCAGATTCGCCAGTGAGTGGAGGGAACTAGCAGATTCACCAGTGAGTGGAGAGAAATAGGAGATACAGCAGTGAGTGGAGACAACAAGCAGATTCACCAGTGACTGGAGAGAACAAGCAGATTTAACAGTGTTTGGAAGCTCTAACTGGTTCACCAGTGCATGGAGAGGACTAGCAGATTCACCAGTGATTGGGGAGAACGAACAGATTCACAAGTGTGTGGGGAGAACTGGTAGATTCGCCAGTGAGTGGGGAACACTAGCAGATTGCCAGTGAGTGGTAGAACTAGCAGAAATGCCAGAGAGTGGAAGAACTAGCAGATTCAACAGTGAATGGAGGGAATGAAAAGATACACCTGTGAGTGGATGGAAATAGCTTATTCACCAGTGAGTGGAGAGAACAATCAGATGCACCAGAGATTGGAGATAACAAGCAGATTCGCCACTGAAAGGAGGAAACTGCTGGATTCGCCAGCGAGTGGAGAGAATGAGCAGATTTACCAATGAGTGGAGGGAACGAGCATATTCGCCAATGAGTGGAGAGAATTACCTGATTTACCAGCGAGTGGAGAGAACAAGCAGATTCACCAGATAGTCGAGAGTACCAGCAGATTCACTAGTGAGTGGAGTAAACTAACAGATTCACCAGTAAGTAGAGAGAACTACCAGATTCACCAGTGAGTTGAGAGAACTAGCAGATTCACCAGTGAGTGGAGAGTACAAGCAGATTCACCAGTGAGTGGAAGAGCTAGCAGATTTGCCAGTGAGTGGAAAAACTAGCAGATTTGTCTGTGGGTGGAGAGATCTATGCGATTCGGCAGTGAGTGGAGAGTACTAACATATTTACCAGTGTGTGGAAGAATTAGCAGCTTCACCAGTAAGTGGAGAGAACTATCAGATTCACCAGTTTGTTGGGAGAAATAGCAGATTTGCCAGTGAGTTGAGCGAACTAGCAGATTCAGCAGTGAGTAGAGAGGACTAACAGATTCAGCAGTGAGTGGAGAGAACAAGCAGATTAACCAGTGAGTGAAGAGTACTAGCAAATTCACCTTTGAGGGAAGAGCAGAAGCAGATTCAGCAGTGAGGAGGGAGAACAAGCAGATTCACCAGTGAGTTGAAGAAAATCAGATTTGCCAGTGAGAGGGAGAATTAGCAGATTCACCAGTGCGTGGAGAGGACTAGCAGGTTCACCAGCGATTGAGGAGAACTAGCAGATTCACTAGTGAGCGGGGAGAACTAGCAGATTCGCCAGTGAGTGGGGAACACTAGCAGATTCGCCAGTGAGGGGAAGAACTAGCAGATTGACAAGTGTGTGGGGAGAACTGGCATATTCGCCAGTGAGTGGAGGGAACTAGCAGATTCACCAAAGAGTGGAGAGAACCACAAGATTCTCCAGTGAGCGGAGAGAACAAGCAGATTCACCAGTGAGTGGAGAGAACAAGCAGATTCGCCAGTGAGTGGGGAGAAATAGCAGATTCACCAGTCAGTGGAGATACTGTCAGATTTGTTAGCGAGTGAAGAGAATAGCAGTTTTGCCAGTGAGTGGAGGGAAATAGCAGATTCACGAGTGCATAGAGAGTACTAGCAGATTCACCAGTGACTGGGGAGAACTAGCAGATTGACAAGTGAGTGGAGGGAACTAGCAGATTCACCAGTGATTGGAGATAACAAGCAGATTCGCCACTGAGTGGAGGAAACTGCTGGATTCACCAGCGAGTGGAGAGAATGAGCAGATTTACCAATGAGTGGAGGGAATGAGCAGATTCGCCAATGAGTGGAGAGAATTAGCTGATTTGCCAGTAAGTTGAGAGAACATCCAGTTTCGCCAGTGAATGGGGATTAGAAGAATCAGATTCGCCAGTGAGTGGGGAACACTAGCAGATCGCCAGTGAGTGGTAGAACTAGTAGAAATGCCAGAGAGTGGAAGAACTAGCAGATTCAACAGTGAATGGAGTGAATGAAAAGATACACCCGTGAGTGGATGGAAATAGCTTATTCACCAGTGAGTGGAGAGAACAAGCAGATGCACCAGAGATTGGAGATAACAAGCAGAATCGCCACTGAGTGGAGGAAACTGCTGGATTCACCAGCGAGTGGAGAGAATGAGCAGGTTTACCAATGAGTGGAGGAAACTAGTAGATTCGCCAGTGAGTGGAGAGAACAAGCAGATTCACCAGTGATTGGAGAACACAAGCAGATTCACCAGTGAGTGGAGGAAACTAATAGATTTGCCTGTGAGTGGAGAGAATGAGCAGATGCACTGGTGAGTGGAGAAAACCAACAGATTCGCCAGTGCGTGGAGAGGACTAACAGATTCGCCAGTGAGTGGAGAGAACAAGCAGATTCACCAGTGATTGGAGAACACAAGCAGATTCGCCAGTGAGTGGAGGAAACTAATAGATTTGCCTGCGAGTGGAGAGAATGAGCAGATGCACTGGTGAGTGGAGAAAACCAACAGATTCGCCAGTGCGTGGAGAGGACTAACAGATTCACCAGTGATTGGAGAGAACAAGCACATTCGCCAGTGAATGGAGGAAACTACTAGATTCGCTAGCGAGTGGAGAGAATGAGCAGATTCACCAGTGAATGGAGGAAATGAGCAGATTCACCAGTGAGAGGGAGAACTAGCTGATTCGTCAGTGACAGGAAGAAGTAGCAGATTCACCAGTGAGTGCAGAGAAATTGCAGATTCACCAGTGACTGAAGATGACGAGCAGATTCGCCCAAGAGAGGAAGAATTAGCAGATTCAACAATGAGTGGGAGAACTACTAGATTCGCCAGTGAGTGGAGGGAACGAGCAGATTCACCAGTGAGTGGATGAAAATAGCTGATTCGCCATTGAGTGGAGAGAACTATCAGATTCACCAGTGAGTGGAGAGGCCCAGCAGCTGCGCCAATGAGTAGCGAGAACAACCAGATTCCCCTGTGAATGGAAGAAAGAGCAGATTCACCTGTGAGTGAAGAGACCTAGCAGATGCGCCTTTGAGTGAAGAGAACTACCAGATACACCATTGAGGGAAGGGAACAAGCAGATTCATCAGTGAGGGGAGAGAACAAGCAGATTCACCAGTGAGTAGAAGAAAAGCAGACTCACTAGTGAGAGGGAAAACTCACAGATTTACCAGTATGTCGGAGAATTAGCAGATTCACCAGTGAGTGGAGAGAACTAACAGATGAACCAAAGACTGGAGATGATGAGTAGATTCGCCAGAGAGACGAAGAACTAGCAGATTCAACATTCATTGGGGAACTAGCAGATTCGCCAATGAGTGGAGGGACTGAGCAGAAACACCAGTGAGTGGACGGAAATAGCTGATTCGCCATTGAGTGGAGAGAAAAAGCAGATTCGTCAGTGAGTGGAGGGAACTAGCAGATTCACCAGTGAATGGTGAGACCCAGAAGCTTCGCCAATGAGTAGACAGAACCAGATTTGCCGGTAAATGGAAGAAAACCAGATTCACCAGTGAGAGGGAGAACTCACAGATTCGCCAGTGGGTGGGTGAAATAGCAGATTCACCAGTGAGTGGCAGAACTAACAGATTTACCACTGACAGGAAGAAGTAGCAGATTCGCCAGTGAGTGGAAGCTCCAGCAGATTCGCCGACTGAATAGAGGGAACTAGTCGTTTCGCCAGTGAGTGGAAAGAATGAGAAGATTCACCAGTGTGCAGAGAGCAATAGCAGATTCGCCAGTGTGTGGGGGAACTGGCAGATTCACCAGGTTGTGGAGAAAACTAGCAGATTCACCAGTGAGTGGAAACAAACAGAATGTTTGCCAGTGAGTGGAAGAACTAACAGATTTGCCAGTGAGTGGAGAAATCTATGAGATTCGGCAGTGAGTGCAGAGTACTAACAGATTCGCCAGTGAGTGGAGGGAACGAGCAGGTTCACCAGTGTGTACAGGAAATAGCTGATTCGCCATTGAGTGGAGAGAACTAGCAGATTGTCAGCGAGTGGATAGAAATAGCAAATGCGCCAGTGAGTGAAGAGAACTAGCAAATTCACCATTGAGGGAAGAGAAGAAGCAGATTCAGCAATGAGGGGAGAAAACAAGCAGATTCACCAGTGAGTGGAAGAAAAGCAGATTCGCGAGTGAAAGGGACAATTAGCAGATTTACCAGTGAGTGGAGAGAAAGTGCAGATTGACCCGTGACTGAAGATGACGAGCAGATTCGCCAAAGAGAGGAAGAACTAGCAGATTTAGCAGTGAGTGGGAGACCTACCAGATTCGCCAGTGAGTGGAGGGAACGAGCAGTTTCACCAGTGAGTGGATGAAACTAGCTGATTCACCATTGAGTGGAGAGAACTATCAGATTCATCAGCGAGTGGAGAGAAATAGCAGATTCGCAAGTGAGTGGAGAGGCCTAGCAGCTTCACCAATGAGTAGCGAGAACAACGAGATTTGCCATTGAATGGAAGAAAGAGCAGATTCACCAATAAGTGAAGAGAACTAGCAGATTCGAAAATGAATGGAGAGAAATAGCAGATGCACCAGTGAAAGGAAGAAGTAGCAGATTCGTCAGTGAGTGGCATAACTAGCAGATTCGCCAGTGAGTGGAGAGATATAGCAGATTGGCCAGATATTGGAGGGAACTATCAGATTCACCTGTCAGTGGAGAGACCTAGCAGATGCACCAGTGAGTGAAGCGAACTAGCAGATTGGCCATTCAGTGCAGAGAACAAGCAGATTCACCAGGGATTGGAGAGAACAAGCAGATTCACCAGTGAGTAGAAGGAAAGCAGATTCGCCAGTGAATGGGAGAAATAGCAGATTCGCCAGTGAGTGGAGGGAAAGAGCAGATTTACCAGTGAGTGGATGGAAAATGCTGATTCGCCAGTGAGTGGAGAGAACTAGCAGATCCGTCAGCAAGTGGAGAGAACTAACAGATTCACCAATGAGTGGCAGAACTAGCAGATTCACCAGTGAGTGGCAGTAGTAGCAGGTTCGTCATTGAGTGCAAGCACCAGCAGATTTGCCGGTGAATAGTGGGAACTAACAGATTCACCAGTGAATGGAACAAATGAGAAGATTCACCAGTGTGTGGAGAGCAATAGCAGATTCGCCAGTGAGATGAAAAAAACTTGCAGATTTGCCTCTTAGTGGATAGAACTATCAGGTACGCCAGTGAGTGGAGAGAATTAGAAGATTCACCACTGAGTGGAAGAAATAGGAGCTTTGCCAGTGAGTGGGAAAACTAACGGAATCGTCAGTGAGTGGAGAGACCCAGCAGATACTCCAGAAAGTGGAGAGTTCTAGCAGATTCGCCAGTGAGTGGAGACAAATAGCAGGTTCGCCAGTGAGTGTAGAGAACTAGCAGAATCGCCAGAGAGTGGAAAGAACCAGCAGATACTCCAGTGGGTGGAGAGAGCTATGAGATTCGCCAGTGAGTGTTGTGGACTAACAGATTCGCCAGTGAGTGGAAGAAATACCAAATATGCCAGAGAGTAGAGGAAACTCACAGTTTCACCAGTGAGTGAGAGAAATAGCAGATTGGCAAGTGAGTGGAGAGAACAAGCAGATTCGCGACTTACTGGAGGGAACCAGCAGATTCACCAGTGTGTGGTGGGAAGTACTTCATTCGCCAGTGAGAGCACAGAACCAGCAGATTCTCCAGTGAGTGCACAGAAAAAGCAGATTCAGCAGTGAGTGGAGATAAGAAGCAGATTCTCCAGTCAGTGGATGAAACAGCAGATCTGTCAGCGAGTGGAGAAAGATTGCAGATTCGCCAGTGACTGGAGGGAACGAGCAGATTCCCCAGTGAGTGGAAGAACTAGAAGATTCATCAGCGAGTGGAGAGAAATAGCAGATTCGCCATGAGAGAAGAGAACGAGCAGATTTGCCAGTGTGTGGACGGAATTAGCTGATTCGCCATTGTGTGGAGAGAACAGCAGATGCGTCAGTGAATGGAGATAAATAGCTGATTTGCCAGTAAGTGGTGTGAACAAGCAGATTCGCCCATGAGTGGAGAGTACTAACAAATTCACCCGTGAGGGGTGGAAACTAAAAGTTCCACCAGTGAGTGGAGACAACAAGCAGATTCACCAGTGATTGGGGATAACAAGCAGATTCACCAGTGAGTGGAGGAAACTAGTAGATTCGCTGGCGAGTGGAGAGAATGAGCAGAATCACCAGTGAGTGGAGGGAACGAGCAGGTTCACCAGTGAGTTGGAGAAAAGCAGATTCGCCAGTGAGAGTGAGAACCCACAGATTCGCCAGTGAGTGGAGGGAACTAGCAGATTGGCCAGTGAGTGGAAAGAATGAGCAGATTCACCAGTGTCTGGAAAGCAATAGCAGATTCGATAGTGAGTGGAAAAAACTAGCAGATTTGCCAGTGAGTGGATAGAACTATCAGATACGCCAGTGATTGGAGAAAATTAGAAGAGTTGCCAATGCATGGAAGAACTAGGAGATTTGCCAGTGAGTGGTGGGAGAACTAGCAGATTCGCCAGTTTGTGTAGGAAACTAGCAGATTTGCCAGTTGAGTGGAGACAACTAGCAGGTTCGCCAGTGAGGTGAGGGAACTAGCAGATTTGCCAGTGAGTGGGAGAACTACGAGATTCATCAGTGATTTGAGAGAAGCAACAGATACGCCAGTGAGCGGAGAGTTCCGGCAGATTCGGCAGTAAGTGGAGAAAATTAACAGATTGGCCAGTAAGTGGAAAGTGCAAGCAGATTCACGAGTGAGTGGAGATGACTAGCAGATTCACCAGTGAGTCGAGAGTACAAGCAGATTTGTAAGTGAGTGGAAGAACTAAGAGATTCGCCAGTGAATGGAGACAACAAGCAGATTCACCTGAGAGAAGAAAAAAAAAAAGCAGATTCGCTAGTGAGTGGAGAAATCTAGAAGATTTGACTGTGGGTGGGAGAATTAGCAAATTCACCAGTGAGTGGGGATAATGAGCAGATTCACCACAGAGTGGAAGGACTAGCAGATTCGACAGTGAGTGGGAATACTAACAGAATCACCAGTGAGTGGAAGAACTAGCAGATCTGCCAGTGAGTAGAAGAACTAACAGATTCCCCAGTGAGTGCAAGAACAAGCAGATTCACCAGTGAGTGGAAGAACTAGAAGATTCATTAGCGAGTGGAGAGAAATAGCAGATTTGCCAATGAGAGAAGAGAACGAGCAGATTCGCCAGTGTGTGGATGGAAATAGTTGATTCACCATTGAGTGGAGAGAGCTAGAAGACTCGTCAGTGAGTGGAGATAAATAGCTGATTTGCCAGTAAGTGGAGTGAACAAGCAGATTCGCCCGTGAGTGGAGAGTACTAACAAATTCACCCGTGAGGCGTGGAAACTAATAGTTTCACCAGTGAGTGGAGAGAACCAGCAGATTCACCA
Organism: Carcharodon carcharias; assembly: GCF_017639515.1. Taxonomy (NCBI): domain Eukaryota; kingdom Metazoa; phylum Chordata; class Chondrichthyes; order Lamniformes; family Lamnidae; genus Carcharodon; species Carcharodon carcharias. The sequence continues at coordinate 110,152,836 of NC_054474.1, read as the reverse complement.
GTGATTGGACATAACAAGCAGATTCACCAGTGAGTGGAGGAAACTAGTAGATTCGCCAGCGAGTGGGGAGAATGAGCAGAATCACCAGTGAGTGGAGGGAACGACCGGATTCACCAGTGAGTTGAAGAAAACCAGATTCGCCAGTGAGAGGGAGAACTCGCAGATTCGCCAGTGAGTGGGAGAACTAACAGATTCGCCAGCGAGTGACAGAACTAGCAGATTCACCAGCGATGGGAAGAAGTAGCTGATTCACCAGTGAGTAGCCGGACTAGCAGATTTGCCAGTGTGTGAAAGAACCAGCAAACTCGCCAGTGAGTGGAGGGAACTAGCAGATTCGCCAGTGAGTGGAAGCACCAGCAAACTCGCCATTGAGTGGAGGGAACCAGCAGATTCGCCAGTGAGTGGAAAGAATGAGCAGATTCAGCAGTGTCTGGAGAGCAATAGCAGATTCGAGAGTGAGTTGAAAAAACTAGCAGATTTGCCAGTGAGTGGATAGAAATATCAGATACGCCAGCGATTTGATAGAATTAGAAGATTTGCCAGTGCGTGGAAGTACTAGGAGATTCGCCAGTGATTTGCAGAATTGGCAGATTCGCCAGTTTGTGGGGAAAACTAGCAGATTTGCCAGTTGAGTGGAGACAACTAGCAGGTTCGCCAGTGAGGTGACAGGACTAGCAGGTACGCCAGTGAGTGTGAGAACTAGCAGATTTGCCAGCGAGTGGGGGAACTATCAGATTCGCCAGTGGTTTGAGAGAAGCAGCAGATACGCCAGTGAGTAGAGAGTTCCAGCAGCTTCGGCAGTGAGTGGAGAGTGCAAGCAGATTCACGAGTGAGTGGAGATGACTAGCAGATTCACCAGTAAGTCGAGAGTACAAGCAGATTTGCCAATGAGTGGAAGAACTAAGAGATTCACCAGTTAATGGAGACAACAAGCAGATTCACCTGAGAGAAGAAAAAAAAAACAAGCAGATTCGCTAGTGAGTGGAGAAATCTAGAAGATTTGATGTGGGTGGGAGAATTAGCAGAATCACCAGTGAGTGGAGAGAACTAGCAAATTCACCAGTGACTGGGGATGATGAGCAGATTTGCCACAGAGGGGAAGGACTAGCAGATTCGCCAGTGAGTGGGAGAACTAGAAGATTCATCAGTGAGTGGAGAGAAATAGCAGATCCACCAATGAGAGAAGAGAACGAGCAGATTCACCAGTAAGTGGAAGAAAAGCAGATTCGCAAATGAGATTGAGAACTCACAGATTCACTATTAAGAGGAAAGAATGAGCAGAATCACCAGTGTGTGGAGAGCAATAGCAGATTTGCCAGTGAGAGGAGAAAAAAAAAACGAGCAGATTTGCCAGTTAGTGGATAGAACTATCAGATACACCAGTGAGTGGAGAGAATTAGAAGCTTCGGCTGTGAGTGGGAGAACTAGCAGAATCGCCAGTGAGTGGAGAGACCCAGCAGATACTCCAGTGAGTGGAGAGTTCTAGGAGATTTGCCATTGAGTGTGAAAACTAACAGATTCGCCAAAGAGTGGGAGAACTAAACGTTTCGTCAGTGAGTGGAGAGAGCTATGAGATTCGCTAGTGAGTGTTGAGGACTAACAGATTCTCCAGTGAGTTTAAGAAGAAGCAGAATCACCAGGAGATTCGCCAGTGATTGGGGAACTAGCAGAATTGTCAGTGAGTGGAGAGACCCAGCATATACTCCAGTGAGTGGAGAGTTCTAGCAGATTCGCCAGTGAGTGGAGGAACTAAAAGATTCGTCAGTGAGTGGAGAGAGCTATGAGATTCGCTAGTGAGTGTTGAGGACTAACAGATTCTCCAGTGAGTTTAAGAAGAAGCAGAATCACCAATGAGTGGAAAAAAATCATAGGTTCGCCAGTGAGTGGAGAGAAGTAGCAGATTTGCCAGTGAGTGGAGAGAACAAGCAGATTTATGAGTGAGTGGAGGGAACCAGCAGATTCACCAGTGTGTGGAGAGAAGTAATTTATGTGCCAGTGAGAGCACAGGACCAGGGGATTCTCCAGTGAGTGCACAGAAAAAGCAGATTCAGCAGTGAGTGGAGATAAGAAGAATATTTTCCAGTGAGTGAAGGAAACAAACAAATTTGTCAGCGAGTGGAGAAAAATATCAGATTCACCAGTGACTGGAGGGAATGAGCAGATTTACCAGTGAGGGGAGATAGCTAGCAAATTCACCAGTGAGTGGATGGAACCAGCAGATTCCCGAGTGAGGGGAGCGACCTAGCAGATGCGCCTGTGAGCAGGAGAGCAAGCAGATTCGACAGTGAATGACAGATTTAGCAGATTCACCAGTGAGAGGAAGAAGTAGTAAATTTGCCAGTGAGTGGCAGAACTAGCAGATTCGACAGTGAGTGGAGGGAGTTCACAGATTTACTAGTCAGTGGAGAGGCCCAGCAGTTTCGCCAATGTGTAGAGAGAACAAGCAGATTCACCAGTGAATGGAGGGAACTTGCAGATTCACCAGTGAGTTGAGAGACCTCGCAGATGCGCCAATGAGCGAAGAGAACTAGCAGATTCGCCATTGAGTGCAGAGAACAAGCAGATTCACCAGTGAGGGAAGAGAACAAGCAGATTCACCAGTGAGTATAAGAAAAGCAGATTCACCAGTTAGAGGGAGAACTCGCAGATTTGCCAGTGAGTGGGAGAACTAACTGATTTGACAGTGATTGGCAAAACTAGCAGATTCACCAGTGAGAGGAAGAAAAAGCAGATTCACCAGTGAGTGGCAGAACTAGCAGATTCGTCAGTGACTAGAAGCAAAGGTGGATTCGCCAGTGAGTGGATGGAACTAGCAGATTCACCAGTTAGTGGAAAGAATGAGCAGATTCACCAATGTGTGGAGAGCAAAAGCAGATTCGCCAGTCAGTGGAAAAAAACTAGCAGATTTGACAGTGAAAGGATAGAATTATTAGATGCACCAGTGAGTGGAGGGAAATAGCTAATTCAACAGTGATTGGAGTGAACTAGCAGATTCACCATTGAGTGAAAGACCCAGCAGCTTTGCCAATGTGTGGAGAGAACAAGCAGAATCGCCAGTGAATGGAAGAAATAGCAGCTTTGCCAGTGAGTGGATGGAACTAGCAGATTCGCCAGTGAGTGGCAGAACTAGCAGATTCGCCAGTGAGTGGAGAGAAATAGCAGATTCGCCAGAGAATGGAGGGAACTAGCAGATTCACCTATCAGTGGAGAGACCTAGCAGATGCGCCAACGTATGAAGAGAACATGCAGATTCGCCATTGAATGCTGAGAACAAGCAGATTCATCAGCGATGGGAGAGAACAAGCAGATTCACCAGTGAGTGGCAGAACTAGCAGATTCACCAGTGAGAGGAAGAACTAGCAGATTCACCAGTCAGTGGAAGCACCAGCAGATTCGCGAGTTAGTGGAGGGAACTAGCAGATTCAGCAGTGAGTGGAAAGAATGGGCAGATTCACCAGTGAGTGAAGAGCAATAGCACATGCGCCAGTGAGTGGAAAAATATTGATGATTTGCCAGTTAGTGGATAGAACTATCAGATACACCAGTGAGTGGAGAGAACACGCAGATTCACCAGTGAGTGGACAGAAATAATTGATTTGCCAATGAGTGGAGAAAACTAGCAGATAGCAGAAATAGCAGATTCAACAGTGGGAGGAAGAACTAGCAGATTCGACAGTGATTGGAAAGAATGAGCAGATTCACCAGTGTGTGGTGAGCAAGAGCAGATTTGCCTGTTCGTGTATAGAACTATGAGATACGCCAGTGAGTGGAGAGAAATAGTAGATTTGGAAGTGAGTGGAAGAACTAGGGATTCGCCAGTGAGTGGAGAGACCCAGCAGATAGTCCAGTGAGTGGAGAGTTCTAGCAGATTCACCAGTGAGGGCAGACAAATAGCAGGCTCGTCAGTGAGTGGAAAGAACTAGCAGAATCGCCAGTGAATGGCTGAACTACCAGATTCGACAGTGAGTGGAAAGAATGAGCAGATTCACCATTGTGTGGTGAGCAATAGCAGATTCGCCAGTGAGAGGAAAAGAACTAGCAGATTTGCCAGTTCCTGGATAGAACTATCCGATAAGCCAGTGAGTGGAGAGAATTTGAAGATTCGGAAGTGAGTGGAAGAACTAGGAGATTCGTCAGTGAGTGGGAGAACTAGCAGAATCGTCAGTGAGTGGAGAGACGCAGCAGATAGTCCAGTGAGTGGAGACTTCTAGCAGATTTGCCAGTGAGTGGAGACAAATAGCAGGTTCGCCAATGAGTGGAAAGATCTAGCAGAATCGCCTGTGAGTGGAGAGACCCAGCAGATACACAAGTGAGTGGAGAGTTCTAGAAGATTCACCAGTGATTGTGAGAACTAGCAGATTCGACAGTGATTGGAAGAACTAGCAGACTCCTCAGTGAGTGGAGAGAACTATGAGATTTGCTAGTGAGTGTTGAGGACTAACAGAATCACCAGTGAGTGGAAGAAATAGCAGATTAACCAGGCAGAGGGAAAACTAAAAGATTCACCAGTGAGTGGCAGAGCTAGCAGATTCGTCAGTGAGTGGAAGCACCAACAGATTCGCCAGTGAGTGGTAAAACAAACAGATCTGCCAGGGAGTTGAAGAACTAGCAGACCTGCTAGTGAGTGGAAGAACAAGCAGATTCACCAGTGAGTGGAGAAGAATAGCAGATTCGCCTGAGTGTGGAAAAACTAGCAAATTCGCCAGTGAATGGAAGAACTAGCAGATTCGCCAGTGAGGGGAGAGAACAAGGAGACTCACCAGTGAGGGGAGATGACAAGCAGATTTGCCAGTGAGTGGTGAAAGCTCACAGATTCGCCATTGATTGTAGAGAAATAGCAGATTGGCCAGGGAGTGGAGAGAACCAGCAGAATCGCCAATGGGTGTAGGGAACAAGAAGATTCACCAGTGAGTGGAGAGTACTAGCAAATTCACCAGTGAGAGGACGCAAATAGCTCATTCGCCAGTGAGTGGAGAGAAAAGTAGATTTGTCAGCGAGTGGAGAGAAATAGCAGATTCCCCAGGGAGTGGAGAGAAATAGCAGATTTGCCAATGAGGGTGAGAAATAGCAGATTCACCAGTGATTGAAGAGAACCAGCAGATTCACAAGTGAGGGGAGAGAACAAGGAGAATCACCAGTCAGGGGAGAGGACTAGCAGATTTGCCAGTGACTGGAAGAACTAGCAGATTAGCCAGTGAGTGGGAAAAACTAACAGATTCGTCAGTGAGTGAAGAGAACAAGTAGATTTGCCAGTGAGTGGAAGTACTAACAATTTTGCCAGTGAGTGGAGGGAACTAGCATATTCGCCAGTGAATGGAGAGAAGTAACAAACTCACAAGTGAGTGGAGAAAACTATCACCTTTGCCAGTGAGTAGAGAGAAATGCAGATTCACTAGTCAGTGGAGGAAACTAACAGATTGACCAGTGTGTGGAGAGACCTAGCAGATGCGCCAATGAGTAGAGAGAAATAGCAGATGCACCAGTGAATGGCGAGAAATAGTAGACTCATCATTGAGGGAAGAGAACAAACACATTCACCAGTGAGGGGAGAGAACAAGCAGATTCAGCAGTGAGTGGAAGAAAAGCAGATTCACCAGTGAGAGGAAGAAATAGCATATTTGCCAGTGAGTAGCAGAATTAGCAGAATCGTCAGTGAGAGAAAGCACCAGCACATTCGCCAGTGAGTGGAGGGAACTATCAGATTCGCCGGTGAGTGGAAAGAATGAGCAGCTTCACGAGTTTGTGGAGAGCAATAGCAGATTTGCCAGTAAGTGGAAAAAAATAGCAGATTTGCTAGTTAGTGGATAGAACTATCAGATAGTCCAGTGAGTAGAGTAAACTAGCAGATTCACCAGTGAGGGGAGATAACAAGCAGATTCGCCAGTGAGTGGAGAGACCCAGCAGATACTCCAGTGATTGGAGAGTTCTAGCAGATTCACCAGTGAGTGCAGACAAATAGCAGGTTCGCCAGTGACTGGAGAGAACAAGCAGATTGATCAGTAAGTGGAGAGAACAAGCAGATTCACCAGTGAGTGCAAGAACTAGCAGATTAGCCAGTGAGTGGAGAGAACAAGCAGTTTCACCAGTGAGTGGAAAAACTTGCAGATTCACCAGTGAATGGAGAGCACAATCAGTTTCATCAGTGAATGGAGAGAACAAGCAAATTCACCGGTGAGAGGAGAAAACTACAAGATTCGCCAGTGAGTGGAAGAAATAGCAGATTCACGAATGAGTAAAAGAACTAGCAGATTCGCCAGTGATTGGAGAGTACAAGCTGATTCACCAGTGAGTGGAAAAACTAGTACATTCGCCAGTGAGTGGAGAGAACCAACAGATTCACCAGTGATTAGAAAGAACAAGCAGATTCGCCAGTGAGTGGAGAAAATTAACGGATTTGCCAGTCAGTGGGAGAACTAGCAGATTCAACAGTGGGTGGAGAACTAGCAGATTCGCCAGTAAGTGGAAGAACTAGCAGATCTGCCAGTGAGTGGAAGATCAAGCAGATCTGCCAATGAGTTAAAGAACTAGCAGATACACCATTGAGTGGAAGAACAAGCAGATTCACCAGTGACTGGAGATGAATAGCAGATTTGCCAGAGTGTAGTAGAACTAGCAGATTCGCCAATGAATGGAAGAACTAGCAATTCGCCAGTGAGGGGAGAGAACAAGGAGATTCACCAGTGAGGGCAGTTAACATGCAGATTCGCCAGTGAGTGGAGAAAGCTCACAGAGTCGCGAGTGATTGTAGAGAACTAGCAGATTGGCCAGTGAGTGGAGAGAACCAGCAGATTCGCCAGTGAGTGGAGGGAACAAGAAGTTTCGCCAGTAAGTGGAGAGTACTCGCAAATTCACCAGTGAGTGGACGCAAATAGCTGACTTGCCAGTGAGTGGAGTGAAAAGCAGATTCACCAGTCAATGGATGAATCAAGCAGATTCGAGAGCGAGTGGAGAAATAGTAGATTCCCGGGGGAGTGGAGAGAAATAGCAGACTCAACAGTGATTGGAGAGAACTACCATAGTCACAAGTGAGGGGAGAGAACAAAGAGATTCACCAGTGTGTGCAGAGAACTAGCAGATCTGGCAGTGAGTGGAAGAAATTGCAGATTCGCCAGAGAGTGTACAGAAAAAGCAGATTCTCCAGTCAGTGGAGGAAATTTGCAGATTTGTCAGCAAGTGGAGAAAAATAGCAGATTCGCAAATGAGTGAAGGGAATGAGCAGATTCACCAGTGTGTGGACAGAAATAGCTGATTCGCCATTGAGTGGGGAGAACTAGCGGATTCATCAGCGAATGGAGAGAAATAGCAGATACGCCAGTGTGTGGAGACACCCAACTGCTTTGCTAATGAGTAGAGACAACAAGGAGATTCGCAAATGAGTGAAGGGAATGAGCAGATTCACCAGTGTGCGGACAGAAACAGCAGATTCACCAATGAGTGTAGGGAACTAGCAGATTCACCAGTGAGTGGAGAGACTCAGCAGCTTCGTAAAAGAGTAGACAGAACAAGCAGATTTGCCAGTGAATGGTAGACAAAGCATATTCGCCAGTGAGTAGAGGGAACTAGCACATTCACCATGAGTGGAGAGACCTAGCAGATTTGCCAATGAGTGAAGAGAAGTAGCAGATTCGCCAGTCAGTGGAGAGAAATAGCACAAGCGCCAGTGAGTGAAGAGAACTAGCAGATACACTATTGAGGGACGAAAACAAGCAGATGGGGTAGTGAGTGGAGAGAACGAGCAGATTCACCAGTGAATGGAAGGCACAAGCAGATACGCCAGTGAGTGGAAGAAATAGCTGATTCACCAGTGAGTGGAGAGAAGCAGCAGATTCGCGGGTGAGTTGAAGAAATAGCTTATTCATCAGTGAGTGGATGGATCTAGCAGATTTTTCTGTGAGTGGAGAGACCTAGCAGAATCGCCAGTGAGTGGGAGAACTAGCAGATTCGCCAGTGAGTGTCAGAACTAGCTGATTCACCAGTGAAAGGAAGAAGCAGCAGATTCGCTAGTGAGTGGCAGAACTAGCAGAATTGCCATTCAGTGGAGAGAAATATCAGATTTGCCAGTGAGTGGAGGGAGCTAGCAGATTAACTAGTGAGTGGAGAGACGCAGCAGCTTTGCCTGAGTGTAGAAAGAACAAGCAGATTCGCCAGTGAATGGACGAAATAGCAGGTTCACCAGAGAGTGGAGGGAATTAGCAAATTCACCTGTGAGTGGAGAGACCCAGCAGATACACCAGTGAGGGGAGAGAAGAAGCAGATTCACCAGTGAATGGAAGAAAAGCAGATTCGCCAGTTAGAGGATGAACTCGCAGATTTGCCAGTGAGTGGGAGAACTAACAGATTCAACAGTGATTGGAAGAACTAGGAGGTCTGCCAGTGAGTAGGAGAACTAATTGATTCCCGAATGAGTGCAAGAACCAACAGATTCACGAGTGAGTAAAACAATTGTCAGGTTCGGCCGTGAGTGGGACAACTAGCAGATTCATCAGAGAGTGCAGAGAAATAGCAGATTCACCAATGAGTAAAGAGAAATATCACATTGGCAGATGAGTAGAGGGAACGAGCAGATTTACCAGTGTGTGGACAGAAATCGGCTGATTCGCCCCTGTTTGGAGAGAATTCGCAGATTCATCAGTGAGTGGAGAGACCCAGCAGCTTTGCCAGTGAATGGAAGAAATAGCAGATTCACCAGTGAATGGAGGGAACTAGCAGATTCACCAGTGAGTGGAGAGACCTAGCAGATTTGCCAATGAATGAAGAGAACTAGCAGATTCGCCAATCAGTGGAGAGAAATAGCAGAAGCGCAACTGAATGAAGAGAACTAGCAGATACACCATTGAGGGAAGAAAACAAGCAGATCCACCAGTGAGGAGAGAGAATGAGCAGATTCACCAGTGAGTTGAGAGAATTAGCAGATTCCCTTGGGAGTGGAGAGACCTAGCAGATTCGCCTGTGATGGGGAGAATTAGCAAATTCACCAGTGAGTGGCAGAACTAGCAGATTCACCAATGAGAGGAAGAAACAGCAGATTCACCAGTGAATGGAGAGAAATAGAATATTCACCAGTGAGTGGAGCGAGCTAGCAGCTTCACTAGTGAGTGGAGAGACCCAGCAGATTCACCAATGTGTAGAGAGAACAAGCAGATTTGCCAGTGAATGGACAAAATGTCAGATTCGCCAGAGAGTGGAGGGATCTAGCAGATTCACCTGTGAGTGGAGAAACCTTGCAGATTCACCACTGAGGGCAGAGAAAAAGCAGATTCACTCGTGAGTGGAGTGATGAAGCAGATTCACCAGTGAGTGGAAGAAAAGCAGATTCACCAGTGAGATGAAGAACTACCATATTTGCCAATGAGTGGCAGAACTAGCAGAATCGTCAGTGAGAGAAAGTCAGTGAGTGGAGGGAACTATCAGATTCGCCGGTGAGTGGAGAGAACAATCAGTTTCATCAGTGAGTGGAGAGAACAAGCAAATTCACCAGTAAGTGGAGAAAACTACAAGATTCGCCAGTGAGTGGAAGAAATAGCAGATTCACCAGTGAGTGTAAGAACTAGCAGATTTGCCAGTGATTGGAGAGTACAAGCAGATTCACCAGTGAGTGGAAAAACTAGTACATTCGCCAGTGAGTGGAGAGAACCAACAGATTCACCAGTGATTAGAAAGAACAAGCAGTTTCGCCAGTGAGTGGAGAAAACTAGCGGATTTGCCAGTCAGTGGGAGAACTAGCAGATTCAACAGTGGGTGGAGAACTAACAGATTCGCCAGTAAGTGGAAGAACTAGTAGATCAGCCAGTGAGTGGAAGATCAAGCAGATCTGCCAATGAGTTAAAGAACTAGCAGATACACCATTGAGTGGAAGAACAAGCAGATTCACCAGTGACTGGAGATGAATAGCAGATTTGCCAGAGTGTGGTAGAACTAGCAGATTCACCAGTGAATGGAAGAACTAGCAGTTTCGCCAGTGACGGGAGAGAACGAGGAGATTCACCAGTGAGGGCAGTTAACATGCAGATTCGCCAGTGAGTGGAGAAAGCTCACAGATTCGCAAGTGATTGTAGAGAACTAGCAGATTGGCCAGTGAGTGGAGAGAACCAGCAGATTCGCCAGTGAGTGCACAGAAAAAGCAGATTCACCAGTCAGTGGAGGAAATTTGCAGATTTGTCAGCAAGTGGAGAAAAATAACAGATTCGCAAATGAGTGTAGGGAACTAGCAGATTCACCAGTGAGTGGAGAGACTCAGCAGCTTCGTAAAAGAGTAGAGAGAACAAGCAGATTTGCCAGTGAATGGTAGACAAAGCATATTCGCCAGTGAGTGGAGGGAACTAGCACATTCACCATGAGTGGAGAGACCTAGCAGATTCGCCAATGAGTGAAGAGAAGTAGCAGATTCGCCAATCAGTGGAGAGAAATAGCACAAGCGCCAGTGAGTGAAGAGAACTAGCAGATACACTATTGAGGGACGAAAACAAGCAGATGGAGCAATGAGTGGAGAGAACGAGCAGATTCACCAGTGAATGGAAGGCACAAGCAGATACGCCTGTGAGTGGAAGAAATAGCTGATTCACCAGTGAGTGGAGAGAAGCAGCAGATTCGCGGGTGAGTGGAAGAAATAGCTGATTCATCAGTGAGTGGATGGATCTAGCAGATTCTCCTGTGAGTGGAGAGACCTAGCAGAATCGCCAGTGAGTGGGAGAACTAGCAGATTCGCCAGTGAGTGTCAGAACTAGCTGATTCACCAGTGAGAGGAAGAAGCAGTAGATTCACTAGTGAGTGGTAGAACTAGCAAAATTGCCATTCAGTGGAGAGAAATATCAGATTCGCCAGTGAGTGGAGGGAGCTAGCAGATTAACTAGTGATTGGAGAGACGCAGCAGCTTTGCCAAAGTGTAGAGAGAACAAGCAGATTCGCCAGTGAATGGACGAAATAGCAGGTTCACCAGAGAGTGGAGGGAATTAGCAAATTCACCTGTGAGTGGAGAGACCCAGCAGATACACCAGTGAGGGGAGGGAAGAAGCAGATTCACCAGTGAGTGGAAGAAAAGCAGATTCGCCAGTTAGAGAATGAACTCGCAGTTTTGCCAGTGAGTGGGAGAAGTAGCACATTCGCCTGTGAGTGGCAGAACTAGCAGATTCACCAGTGAGAGGAAGAACTAGCAGATTCGCCAGTGAGCGGAATCACCAGCAGTTTCACTCGTGACTGGAGGGAACTAACAGATTCGCCAGTGAGTGGAAAGAATGAGCAGATTCACCAGTGTGTGGAAAGCAAAAGCAGATTTGCCAGCGATTGGAAAAAATTTAACAAGCAGATTCGACAGTGAGTGGAGAAAACTAGTGGATTTGCCAGTCAGTGGGAAAACTAGCAGATTCAACAGTGAGTGGAAATCTAGCAGATTCGCCAGTAAGTGGAAGAACTAGCAGATCTGCCAGTGTGTGGAAGAACAAGTAGATCTGCCAGTGAGTTGAAGAACTAGCAGATACGCGATTGAGTGGAAGAACAAGCAGATTCACCAGTGACTGGAGATGAATAGCAGATTCTCCAGAGTGTGGTAGAACTAGCAGATTCGCCAGTGAATGGAAGAACTAGCAGATTCACCAGTGAGGGGAGAGAACAAGGAGATTCACCAGTGAGGGAAGTTGACAAGCAGATTGGCCAGTGAGAGGAGAAAACTCACAGATTCGCCAGTGATTGTAGTGAACTAGCAGATCGGCCAGTGAGTGGGGAGTACCAGCAAATTCACCAGTGAGTGGATGCAAATAGCTGATTCGCCAGTGAGTGGAGGGAAAAGCAGATTCACCAGTCAGAGGATGAATCAAGCAGATTCGTCTGCGAGTGGACAGAAATAGCACGTTCCCAAGGCACTGGAGAGAAATAGCAGATATGCCGATGAATGGCGAGAAAAAGCAGAATCACCAGCGATTGGACAGAACTAGCAGATTCACCAGTGAAGGGAGAGAACTAGCAGATTCGCCAGTGACTGGAAGATCTAGCAGATGCGCCAGTGAGTGGGGAAAACTAACAGATTCGTTAGAGAGTGAAGAGAACAAATAGGCTCGCTAGTGAGTGGCAGTACTAGCAGTTTTGCCAGTGAGTGGGGGGAACTAGCAGATTCAGAGAGAACTAGTAGACTGACAAGTGAGTGGAGAAAACTAACACATTCTCCAGGGAGTGGAGAGAAATGCAGATTTGCCAGTCAGTGGAGGAAACGAACAGATTGACCAGTGTGTGGAGAGACCTAGCAGATGCGCCAATGAGTGAAGAAAACTAGCAATTCGCCAATGAGTGGATGCAAATAGCAGATGCGCCAGTGAGTGACCAGAACTAGCAGATTCACCATTGAGGGAAGAGAACAAGCACATCCACCAGTGAGGGGAGAGAACAAGCAGATTCACCAGTGAGTGGAGGAAAAGCAGATACGCCAGTCAGAGGGAGAACTCGCAGTATCACCAGTGAGTGTGAGAACTAGCAGATTCGCTGGTGAGTGGCAGAACTAGCAGAATTGCCATTTAGTGGAGAGAAATATCAGATTCGCCAGTGAGTAGAGGGAGCTAGCAGATTAACTAGTGAATGGAGAGACGCAGCAGCTTTGCCAAAGTGTAGAGAGAACAAGCAGATTCGCCAGTGATTGGACGAAATAGCAGGTTCACCAGAGAGTGGAGGGGATTAGCAAATTCACCTGTGAGTGGAGAGACCCAGCAGATACACCAGTGAGGGGAGGGGAGAAGAAGCAGATTCACCAGTGAGTGGAAGAAAAGCAGATTCGCCAGTTAGAGAATGAACTCGCAGATTTGCCAGTGAGTGGGAGAAGTAGCAGATTCGCCAGTGAGTGGCAGAACTAGCAGATTCACCAGTGAGATGAAGAATTAGCAGATTCGCCAGTGACTGGCATAACTAGCAGTTTCATCAGTGAGCGGAATCACCAGCAGTTTCACTCGTGACTGGAGGGAACTAACAGATTCGCAAGTGAGTGGAAAGAATGAGCAGATTCACCAGTGTGTGGAAAGCAAAAGCAGATTTGCCAGTGATTGGAAAAAAGAGCAGATTTGCCTGTTAATGGAGAGAACTATCAGATAGTCCAGTGAGTGGAGTGAACTAGAAGATTCTTCAGTGAGTGGAAGAACTAGGAGATTCGCCAGTGAGTGGAGAAAGCTCACATATTCACCAGTGATTGTAGAGAACTAGCAGATTGGCCAGTGAGAGGAGAGAACCAGCAGATGCGCCAGTGAGTGAAGGGAACAAGAAAATTCGCCCGTGAGTGTAGAGTACTAGCAACTTCACCAGTAAGTGGATGCAAATAGCTGATACACCAGTAAGTGGAGAGAAAAGCAGATTCACCAGTCAGAGGATGAAGCAAGCAGGTTCGTCTGTGAGTGGAGAGAAATAGCAGATTCCCCAGGGAGTGGAGAGAAATAATAGATTTCCCAATGACTGGTGAGAAATGGCAGGTTCACAAGTGATTGGAGAGAACTAGCAGATTCACAAGTGAGGGGAGAGAACAACAAGATTCACCAGTGAGGGGAGAGAACTAACAGATTCGCCAGTGACTGGAAGAACTAGTACATTCGCCAGTGAGTGGAGTGAACAGACAGATTCACCTGTGTGTGGAAAGCAATAGCAGATTCGCCAGACAGTTAAAAAAAAATAGCAGATTTGCCAGTTAATGGATAGAACTAACGGATAGTCCAGTGAGTGGAGTGAACTAGCAGATTCCCCCGTGAGGGGAGAGAACAAGGAGATTCACCAGTGAGGTGAGATAACAAGCAGATTCAACAGTGAGTGGAGAAAACTAGTGGATTTGCCAGTCAGTGGGAGAACTAGCAGATTCAACAGTGAGTGGAAATCTAGCAGATTTGCCATTGAGTGGAAGAACAAGCAGATCTGCCAGTGTGTGAAAGAACTAGCAGATCTGCCAGTGAGTTGAAGAACTAGCAGATACGCCACTGAGTGGAAGAACAAGCAGATTCACCAGGGACTGGAGATGAATAGCAGATTCTCCAGAGTGTGGTAGAACTAGCAGATTCGCCAGTGAATGGAAGAACTAGCAGATTCACCAGTGAGGGGAGAGAACAAGGAGATTCACCAGTGAGGGGAGTTAACAAGCAGATTGGCCAGTGAGAGGAGAAAACTCACAGATTCGCCAGTGATTGTAGAGAACTAGCAGATTGGCCAGTGAGTCGAGAGTACCAGCAAATTCACCAGTGAGTGGATGCAAATAGCTGATTCGCCAGTGAGTGGAGAGAAAAGCAGATTCAGCAGTCAGAGGATGAATCAAGCAGATTCGTCTGCGAGTGGACAGAAATAGCACGTTCCCAAGGGAATGGAGAGAAATAGCAGATATGCCGATGAATGGCGAGAAAAAGCAGAATCACCAGCGAATGGACAGAACTAGCAGATTCACCAGTGAAGGGAGAGAACAAGGAGATTCACCAGTGTGCGGAGAGAACTAGCAGATTCGCCAGTGACTGGAAGATCTAGCAGATGCGCCAGTGAGTGGGGAAAACTAATAGATTCGTTAGAGAGTGAAGAGAACAAATAGACTCGCTAGCGCGTGGCAGTACTAGCAGTTTTGCCAGTGAGTGGGGGGAACTAGCAGATTCGCCAGTGAGTGGAGAGAACTAGCAGACTGACAAGTGAGTGGAGAAAAATAACACATTCGCCAGGGAGTAGAGAGAAATGCAGATTCACCAGTCAGTGGAGGAAACAAACAGATTGACCAGAGTGTGAAGTGACCTAGCAGATGCGCCAATGAGTGAAGAGAACTAGCAGATTGGCCAGTGATTGTAGAGAACTAGCAGATTGGCCAGTGAGTCGAGAGTACCAGCAAATTCACCAGTGAGTGGATGCAAATAGCTGATTCGCCAGTGAGTGGAGAGAAAAGCAGATTCAGCAGTCAGAGGATGAATCAAGCAGATTCGTCTGCGAGTGGACAGAAATAGCACGTTCCCAAGGGACTGGAGAGAAATAGCAGATATGCCGATGAATGGCGAGAAAAAGCAGAATCACCAGCGATTGGACAGAACTAGCAGATTCACCAGTGAAGGGAGAGAACAAGGAGATTCACCAGTGTGCGGAGAGAACTAGCAGATTTGCCAGTGACTGGAAGATCTAGCAGATGCGCCAGTGAGTGGGGAAAACTAACAGATTCGTTAGAGAGTGAAGAGAACAAATAGACTCGCTAGTGAGTGGCAGTACTAGCAGTTTTGCCAGTGAGTGGGGGGAACTAGCAGATTCGCCAGTGAGTGGAGAGAACTAGCAGACTGACAAGTGAGTGGAGAAAACTAACACATTCGCCAGGGAGTAGAGAGAAATGCAGATTCACCAGTCAGTGGAGGAAACAAACAGATTGACCAGAGTGTGGAGTGACCTAGCAGATGCGCCAATGAGTGAAGAGAACTAGCAGATTCGCCAATGAGTGGAGAGAAATAGCAGATGCGCAGTGAGTGACCAGAACTAGCAGATTCACCATTGAGGGAAGAGAACAAGCACATCCACCAGTGAGGGGAGAGAACTAGCAGATTCACCCGTGAGTGGAGGAAAAGCAAATACGCCAGTCAGAGGGAGAACTCGCAGTATCACCAGTGAGTGTGAGAACTAGCAGATTCGCTAGTGAGTGGCAGAACTAGCAGAATTGCCATTCAGTGGAGAGAAATATCAGATTTGCCAGTGAGTGGAGGGAGCTAGCAGATTAACTAGTGAATGGAGAGATGCAGCAGCTTTGCCAAAGTGTAGAGAGAACAAGCAGATTCGCCAGTGAAAGGACGAAATAGCAGGTTCACCAGAGAGTGGAGGGAATTAGCAAATTCACCTGTGAGTGGAGAGACCCAGCAGATACACCAGTGAGGGGAGAGAAGAAGCAGATTCACCAGTGAGTGGAAGAAAAGCAGATTCGCCAGTTAGAGAATGAACTCGCAGATTTGCCAGGGAGTGGGAGAAGTAGCAGATTCGCCAGTGAGTGGCAGAACTAGCAGATTCACCAGTGAGAGGAAGAACTAGCAGATTCGCCAGTGACTGGCATAACTAGCAGATTCGTCAGTGAGCGGAATCACCAGCACTTTCACTCGTGACTGGAGGGAACTAACAGATTCATCAGTGAGTGGAAAGAATGAGCAGATTCACCAGTGTGTGGAAAGCAAAAGCAGATTTGCCAGTGATTGGAAAAAATAGCAGATTTGCCTGTTAATGGAGAGAACTATCAGATAGTCCAGTGAGTGGAGTGAATTAGAAGATTCGTCAGTGAGTGGAAGAACTAGGAGATTCGCCAGTGAGTGGAGAAAGCTCAAATATTCACCAGTGATTGTAGAGATCTAGCAGATTGGTCAGTGAGTGGAGAGAACCGGCAGATGCACCAGGGAGTGAAGGGAAAAAGAAAATTCTCCAGTGAGTCTAGAGTACTAGCAACTTCACCATTAATTGGATGCAAATAGCTAATTCACCAGTAAGTGGAGAGAAAAGCAGATTCACCAGTCAGAGGATGAAGCAAGCAGTTTCGTCTGCGAGTGAAGAGAAATAACAGATTCCCCAGGGAGTGGAGAGAAATAATAGATTTCCCAATGAATGTTGAGAAATGGCAGATTCAGAAGTGATTGGCGAGAACTAGCAGATTCACAAGTGAGGGGACAGAACTACCAGATTCGCCAGTGACTGGAAGAACTAGTACATTCGCCAGTGAGTGGAGTGAACAAACAGATTCACCTGTGTGTGGAAAGCAATAACAGATTCGCCAGTCAGTGAAAAAAAAAATAGCAGATTTGCCAGTTAATGGATAGAACTAACGGATAGTCCAGTGAGTGGAGTGAACTAGCAGATTCACCCGTGAGGGGAGAGAACAAGGAGATTCACCAGTGAGGTGAGATAACAAGCAGATTCAACAGTGAGTGGAGAAAACTAGTGGATTTGCCAGTCAGTGGGAGAACTAGCAGATTCAACAGTGAGTGGAAATCTAGCAGATTCGCCATTAAGTGGAAGATCTAGCAGATCTGCCAGTGTGTGGAAGAACAAGCAGATCTGCCAGTGAGTTGAAGAGCTAGCAGATACGCCATTGAGTGGAAGAACAAGCAGATTCACCAGTGACTGGAGATGAATAGCAGATTCTCCAGAGTGTGGTAGAACTAGCAGATTCACCAGTGAATGGAAGAACTAGCAGATTCGCCAGTGAGGGCCGAACAAGAAGATTCACCAGTGAGGGGAGTTAACAAGCAGATTGGCCAGTGAGTGGAGAAAACTCACAGATTCGCCAGTGATTGTAGAGAACTAGCAGATTGGCCAGTGAGTTGAGAGTACCAGCAAATTCACCAGTGAGTGGATGCAAATAGCTGATTCGCCAGTGAGTGGAGAGAAAAGCAGATTCAGCAGTCAGAGGATGAATCAAGCAGATTCGTCTGCGAGTGGACAGAAATAGCAGGTTTCCAAGGGACTGGAGAAAAATAGCAGATATGCCAATGAATGGTGAGAAAAAGCAGAATCATCAGCGATTGGACAGAACTAGCAGATTCACCAGTGAGAGGAGAGAACTAGCAAATAAGTCAGTGAGTGGAAGTACTAACAGTTTTGCCAGTGCGCGGAGGGAACTAGCAGATTTGCCATTGAGTGGAGAGAACTAGTAGACTCACAAGTGAGTGGAGAAAACTATCACATTCGCCAGTGAGTACAGAGAAATGCAGATTCACCAGTCAGTGGAGGAAACTAAAAGATTGACCAGTTTGTGGAAAGACCTAGCAGATGTGCCAATGAGTGAAGAGAAGTATCAGATTCGCCAATGAGTGGAGAGAAATAGGAGATGCGTCAGTGAGTGATGAGAACAAGCAGATTCACCATTGAGTGAAGAGAACAAGCACATCCATCAGTGAGGGAAGAGAACAAGTAGATCACCAGTGAGCGGAAGAAGAGCAGATACGCCAGTCAGAGGGAGAACTCGCAGTATCGCCAGTGAGTGTGAGATCTAGCAGATTCGCCAGTGAGTGGCAGACCTAGCAGATTCATCAGTGAGTGGAAGTAGCAGCAGATTTGCCAGTGATTGGAGGGAACTAGCAGATTCACCAGTGAATGGAAACAATGACCACATTCACCAGTGTGTGGAGAGCAAAGCAGATTCGCCAGTCAGTCGAAAAAAACTAGCAGATTTGCCAGTTAGTGGATAGAACTATCAGATAAGCCAGTGAGTGGAAGAATTAGAAGATTTGCCACTGACTGGAAGAATTAGGAGATTGGCCAGTGAATGGAGGGAAGAAGAAGATTTACCAGTGAGTGGGGAGTATTAGCAAATTCATCAGTGAGTGGATGCAAATAGCTGATTCGCCAGTTAGTGGAGCGAAAAGCAGGTTCACCAGTCAGAGGATGAATCAAACAGATTCGTTTGCGAGTGGAGAGAAGTAGCAGATTGCCCAGGGAGTGGAGAGAATTAGCAGATTTGCCAATGATTGGTGAGAAATAGCAGATTCACCAGTGATTGTAGAGAACTAGCAGATTCACCAGTGAGGGGAGAGAACTAGCAGATATGTCAGTGACTGGAAGAACGAGCAGATTTGCCAGTGAGTGGGGAAAACTAACAGATTCATCAGTGAGTGAAGAGAACAAATAGATTCGCCAGTGAATGGAAGTACTAGCGGTTTTGTCAGTGAGTGGAGGGAACTAGCAGATTCGCCAGTGAGTGGGGAGAACTAGCAGACTCACAAGTGAGTGGAGAAAACTATCACATTCGCCAATGAGTAAAAAGAATTGCAGATTCACCAGTCAATGGAGGAAATTAAAAGATTGACCAGTGTGTGTAGAGACCTAGCAGATGTGCCAATGAGTGAAGAGAAGTATCAGATTCGCCAATGAGTGGAGAGAAATACCAGATGAGCCAGTGAGTGAGGAGAACTAGCAGATTCACCACTGAGGGAAGAGAACAAGCACCTTCGCCAGTGAGGGGAGAGAACAAGCAGATTCACCAGTGTTTGGAAGAAAAGCAGATTAGCCAGTGAGAGGGAGAACTCGCAGTTTCCACAGTGAGTGGGAGAACTAGTAGATTCACCAGTGAGTGGAAGAATTAGCTGATCCACCACTGAGTGCCAGAACTAGCAGATTCACCAGTGAGTGGAGGGAAGCGGTAGATTCGCCAGTGAATGGAAAGAAGGAGCAGATTCACCAGTGTCTGGAGAGCAAAAGCCAATTCGGCAGTGAGTGGAAAAAGTAGCAGATATGCCAGTTAGTGGATATAACTATCAGATACGCCAGTGAGTGGAGAGAATTAGAAGATTTTCCACTGACTTGAAGAACCAGGAGATTCGCCAGTGAGTGGGAGAAGTAGTAGATTTGCCAGTTTGTGGAGAAGACTAGTTGATTCGCTAGTGAGTGGAGACAAATAGCATGTTCGCCAAGGAGTGGAGAGAACTAGCAGAATTGCCAGTGATTGGAGAGACCCAGCAGATACTCCAGTGAGTGGAGAGTTCTAGCAGATTCGCCGGTGAGTGTGAGAACTAGCAGATTAGCCAGTGAGTGGAAAAAAATAGCAGATTTGCCAGTAAACGGATAGAACTATCAGATAGTCCAGTGACTGGGGTGAATTAGAAGATTCGCCAGTGAGTGGAAGATCTAAGAGATTTGCCAGTGAGTGGCAGAACTAGCAGAATCGCCAGTGAGCGTAGGCATCCAGCTGATAGTCCAGTGAGTGGAGAGTTCTAGCAGATTCGCCAGTGAGTGGAGAGAACAAGCAGATTCTTCAGTGAGTGGAGAGAACTAGTACATTCGCCAGTGAGTGGAGACACCCAGCAGATGCTCCACTGAGTGGAGCGTTCTAGCAGATTCGCCAGTGAGGGTGAGAACTAGAAGATTAGCCAGTGAGTGGTAGAACTAAAAGATTCATCAGTGAGAGGAGAGAGCTATGAGATTCGCCCGTGAGTGGAGAGGAACGACAGATTTGCCAGTGATTGTAAGAACATGCAGATTCACAAGTGAGTGGAGAGATCTATCAGATTTATCAGTGTTTGGAGAAAATGGACAGATTCGCGAGTGAGTGGAGGGAACCAGCAGATTCACCACTGTGTGCAGAAACTTGCAGATTCACCAGTGAGTGGAGAAAACTGAAGAATTGCCAGTGAGTGGAGAGAACTAGTTGACTTGCCAGTGAGAGCACAGAATGAGCAGGTTCACCTGTGAGTGCAGAGAAAAAGCAGATTCAACAGTGAGTGGAAACAATGACCACATTCACCAGTGTGTGGAGAGAAAAGCAGATTCGCCAGTGAGTGGAAAAAATTCTAGTAGATTTTCCAGTTAGTGGATAAAACTATCAGATACGCCAGTGAGTGGAAAGAATTAGAAGATTTGCTACTGACTGGAAGAATTAGAAGATTGGCCAGGGAATGGAGGGAACAAGAAGATTTACCAGTGAGTGGGGAGTATTAGCAAATTCATCAGTGAGTGGATGCAAATAAGGGATTCGCCAGTGAGTGGAGCGAAAAGCAGATTCACCAGTCAGAGGATGAATCAAGCAGATTCGTTTGCAAGTGGAGAGAAATAGCAGATTCACCCGTGATTGGAGAGAACTAGCAGATTCACCAGTGAGGGGAGAGAACTAGCAGATTCTTCAGTGACTGGAAGAACGAGCAGATTTGCCAGTGAGTGGGGAAAACTAACAAATTCATCCGTGAGTGAAGAGAACAAGTAGATTTGCCAGTGAGTGTAGAGAACGAGCAGATTCGCCAGTGAATGGAGAGAACTAGCAGATACGTCAGTCAGTGGAAGTACTAACAGTTTTGCCAGTGAGCGGAGGGAACTAGCAGATTCGCCAGTGAGTGAAGTGAACTAGCAGACTCACAAGTGAGTGGAGAAAACCATCACATTCGCCAGTGAGTACAGAGAAATGCAGATTCACCAGTCAGTGGAGGAAACTAAAAGATTGACCAGTGTATGGAAAGACCTAGCAGATGTGCCAATGAGTGAAAAGAAGTATCAGATTTTCCAATGAGTGGAGAGAAATAGGAGATGCGTCAGTGAGTGATGAGAACAAGCAGATTCACCATTGAGGTAAGAGAACAAGCACATCCACCAGTGAGGGAAGAGAACAAGCAGATTCACCAGTGAGTGGAAGAAGAGCAGATACGCCAGTCAGAGGGAGAACTCGCAGTATCGCCAGTGAGTTTGAGAACTAGCAGATTCGCCAGTGAGTGGAAGTAGCAGCAGATTTGCCAGTGATTGGAGGGAACTAGCAGATTTACCAGTGAATGGAAACAATGACCACATTCACCAGTGTGTGGAGAGCAAAGCAGATTCGCCAGTCAGTCGAAAAAACTAGCAGATTTGCCAGTTAGTGGATAGAACTATCAGATACGCCAGTGAGTGGAAGAATTAGAAGATTTGCCACTGACTGGAAGAATTAGGAGATTGGCCAGTGAATGGAAGGAACATGAAGATTTACCAGTGAGTGGGGAGTATTTGCAAATTCATCAGTGAGTGGATGCAAATAGCTGATTCACCAGTGAGTGGAGCGAAAAGCAGATTCACCAGTCAGAGGATGAATCAAACAGATTCGTTTGTGAGTAGAGAGAAGTAGCAGATTCCCCAGGGAGTGGAGAGAAATAGCAGATTTGCCAATGAGTGGTGAGAAATAGCAGATTCACCAGTGATTGTAGAGAACTAGCAGATTCACCAGTGAGGGGAGAGAACTAGCAGATATGTCAGTGACTGGAAGAACGAGCAGATTTGCCAGTGAGTGGGGAAAACCAACAGATTCACCAGTGAGTGAAGAGAACAAATAGATTCGCCAGTGAATGGAAGTACTAGCAGTTTTGCCAGTGAGTGGAAGGAACTAGCAGATTCGCCAGTGAGTGGGGAGAACTAGCAGACTCACAAGTGAGTGGAGAAAACTATCACATTCGCCAATGAGTAAAGAGAATTGCAGATTCACCAGTCAGTGGAGGAAACTAAAAGATTGACCAGTGTGTGCAGAGACCTAGCAGATGTGCCAATGAGTGAAGAGAAGTAGCAGATTCGCCAATGACTGGATAGAAATACCAGATGAGCCAGTGAGTGAGGAGAACTAGCAGATTCACCACTGAGGGAAGAGAACAAGCACATTCACCAGTGAGGGGAGAGAACAAGCAGATTCACCAGTGTTTGGAAGAAAAGCAGATTAGCCAGTGAGAGGGAGAACTCGCAGTTTCCACAGTGAGTGGGAGAACTAGTGGTTTCACCACTGAGTGGAAGAATTAGCTGATCCACCAGTGAGTGCCAGAACTAGCAGATTCAACAGTGAGTGGAGGGAACCGGTAGATTCGCCAGTGGGTGTGAGAACTAGCAGATTAGCCAGTGAGTGGAAAAAAATAGCAGTTTTGCCAGTAAATGGATAGAACTATTGGATAGTCCAGTGAGTGGAGACAAATAGCAGGTTCGCCAGTGAGTGGAGAGAACAAGCAGATGCTCCACTGAGTGGAGTGTTCTAGCAGATTCGCCAGTGAGTGTGAGAACTAGCAGATTAGCCAGTGAGTGGTAGAACTAAAAGATTCATCAGTGAGAGGAGAGAGCTATGAGATTCCCCCGTGAGTGGAGGGAACCAGCAGATTCACCAGTGTGTGCAGAAACTTGCAGATTCACCAGTGAGTGGAGAAAACTGAAGAATTGCCAGTGAGTGGCGAGAACTAGTTGACTTGCCAGTGAGTGCACAGATTGAGCAGGTTCACCAGTGAGTGCACAGATGGAAACTTGCAGATTTGTCAGCGAGTGGAGAAAAATAGCATATTCACCAATGACTGGGGGGAACGAGCACATTCACCTGTGTGTGGACAGAAATAGCAGATTCACCAGTGACTGGAGAGAAGATCAGATCCGCCAGTGAGTGCACAGAACTAGCAGATTCGGGAGTGAGTGTAGAGAACAAGCAGGTTCGACAGTGAGTGGAAGAACGAGCAGATTCACCAGTGAGTGTAGAGAACCAGTAGATTCGCCGGTGTGTGGAAGAAATGGCTGATTCACCAGTGAGTGGATGGATCTAGCAGACTCTCCTGTGAGTGGAGAGACCTAGCAGAATCGCCAGTGAGTGTGAGAACTAGCAGATTCACCAGTGCGTGGCAGAACTAGCAGATTCACCAGCGAGTAGAAAAATCAGCAGATTCGCCAGTGAGTGGCAGAATTGGCAAAGTCGCCATTGAGTGGAGAGAAATATCAGATTCGCCAGTGCTTGGAGGCAGCGAGCAGATTAAAAAGTGAGTGGGGAGACCCTGCAGCTTTGCCAATGTGTAGAGAGAACAAGCAGATTCGCCAGTGAATGGACGAAATAGCAGGTTCGCCAGAAAGTGGAGGGAATTAGCTGATTCAGCTGTGAGTGGAGAGACCCAGCAGATACACCAGTGAAGGGAGAGAAGAAGCAGATTTAGCAGTGATTGGAAGAAAAGCAGATTCGTCAGTTAGAGGTAGAACTCGCAGATTGGCCAGTGAGTGGAAGAAGTAGCAGCTTCGCCAGTGAGTGGCAGAACTAGCAGATTCAGCAGTGAGAGGAAGAACTAGCAGATTCGCCAGTGAGTGGCATAACTAGCAGATTCGTCAGTGAGTGGAATCACCAGCACATACACCCGTGAGTGGAGGGAACTCACAGTTTCGCCAGTGAGTGGAAAGAATGAGCAGATTCACCAATGTGTGGAAAGCAATAGCAGATTTGCCAGTGAGTGGAGAGACCCAGCTGATACTCCAGTGAGTGGAGAGTTCTAGTAGATTCGCCAGTGAGTGGAGACAAATAGCAGGTTCGCCAGTGGGTGGAGAGAACAAGCAGATTCTCCAGTGAGTGGAGAGAACTAGTAAATTCGCCAGTAAGTGGAGAGAACAAACAGATTCAGCAGTGATTAGAAAGAACAAGCAGATTTGCCAGTGAGTGGAGAGACACAGCAGATGCTCCACTGAGTGGAGAGTTCTAGAAGATTCGCCAGTGAGTGGAAGAACTAAAAGATTCGTCAGTGAGAGGAGCGAGCTATGAGATTCGCCCGTGAGTGGAGAGGACTGACAGATTTGCCAGTGATTGTAAGAACTTTCAGATGCACAAGTGATTGGAGAGAACTTTCAGATTTACCAGTGTTTGGAGAAAATGCACAGATTCGCGAGTGAATGGAGGGAACCAGGAGATTCACCAGTGTGTGCAGAAACTTGCAGATTCACCAGTGAGTAGAGAAAACTGAAGAATTGCCAGTGAGTGGAGAGAACAAGCAGATTGACCATTGAGTGGAGAAAACTAGCAGATTCACCAGTGAGTGGGAGAAGTAACAGATTCACAAGTGTGTCGAAGAACTAGCAGAACTGCCAGTGAGTAGAAGAACCAACAGATTCCCCAGAGAGTGCAAGAACCAACAGATTCACCAGTGTTTGGAAGAACTAGCAGATTTGCCAGTGAGTGGAGAGAACAAGCAGTTTCACCAGTGATTGGAGAGAACAAGCAGATTCGCCATTGAGTGAAGAGAACTAGTTGATTCGCCATTGAGAGCACAGAACCGGCAGATTCGCCAGTGAGTGCACAGAAAAAGCAGATTCACCAGTGAGTGGAGATAAGAAGCAGATTCTCCAGTCAGTGGAGGAAACTTGCAGATTTGTCAGCAAGTGGAGAAAAATTGCAGATTCGCAAATGAGTGGAGGGAACGAGCAGATTCACCAGTTTGTGGATGGAAATTGCTGATTCTTCATTGAGTGGGGAGAACTAGCAGATTCATCAGCAAGTGGAGAGAAATAGCAGACAATCCAGTGTGTGCAGAGACCCAGCTGCTTTGCCAATGAGTAGAGAGAACAAGCAGATTCACCAGTGAATGGACGAAATAGCAGATTAACCAGTGAAAGGAGGGAACTAACAGATTCACAAGTGAGTGGAGAGACTCAGCAGCTTCGTCAATGAGTAGAGAGAACAAGCAGATTCACCAGTGAACGGTAGAAGAAGCTGATTCGCCAGTGAGTGGAGGGAACCTGCAGTTTAACCAGGAGTGGAGAGACCTAACATATTCACCAATGAGTGAAGAGATCTAGCAGATACACCATTGAGGGAAGAAACCAAGCAGATTCAGCAGTGCGAGGACAGAACGAGCAGATTCACCAGTGAGTGGAAGAAATAGTGGATTCACCAGTGAGTGGAGAGAATCAGTAGATTCGCCGATGAGTGGAAGAAATAGCTGATTCACCAGTGAGTGGATGGATCTAGCAGATTCTCCTGTGAGTGGAGAGACCTAGCAGAATCGCCAGTGAGTGTGAGAACTAGCAGATTCACCAGTGCGTGGCAGAACTAGCAGATTCACCAGCGGGAGGAAAAAGCAGCAGATTCGCCTGTGAGCGGCAGAATTGGCAAAATCGCCATTGAGTGGAGAGAAATATCAGATTCGCCAGTGCTTGGAGGCAGCTAGCAGATTAACAAGTGAGTGGGGAGACCCAGCAGCTTTGCCAATGTGTAGAGAGAACAAGCAGATTCGCCAGTGAATGGATGAAATAGCAGGTTCACCAGAGAGTGGAGGGAATTAGCTGATTCAGCTGTGAGTGGAGAGACCCAGCAGATACACCAGTGAGGGGAGAGAAGAAGCAGATTTAGCAGTGATTGGAAGAAAAGCAGATTCGTCAGTTAGAGGTAGAACTCGCAGATTTGCCAGTGAGTGGAAGAAGTAGCAGCTTCGCCAGTGAGTGGCAGAACTAGCAGATTCAGCAGTGAGAGGAAGAACTAGCAGATTCGCCAGTGAGTGGCATAACTAGCAGATTCGTCAGTGAGTGGAATCACCAGCACATACACCCGTGAGTGGAGGGAACTCACAGTTTCGCCAGTGAGTGGAAAGAATGAGCAGATTCACCAGCGTGTGGAAAGCAATAGCAGATTTGCCAGTGAGTGGAGAGACCCAGCTGATACCCCAGTGAGTGGAGAGTTCTAGCAGATTCGCCAATGAGTGGAGACAAATAGCAGGTTCGCCAGTGGGTGGAGAGAACAAGCAGATTCTCCAGTGAGTGGAGAGAACTAGTAAAATCGCCAGTAAGTGGAGAGAACAAACAGATTCAGCAGTGATTAGAAAGAACAAGCAGATTTGCCAGTGAGTGGAGAGACACAGCAGATGCTCCACTGAGTGGAGAGTTCTAGAAGATTCGCCAGTGAGTGGAAGAACTAAAAGATTCGTCAGTGAGAGGAGCGAGCTATGAGATTCGCCCGTGAGTGGAGAGGACTGACAGATTTGCCAGTGATTGTAAGAACTTTCAGATGCACAAGTGAGTGGAGAGAACTTTCAGATTTACCAGTGTTTGGAGAAAATGCACCGATTTGCGAGTGAGTGGAGGGAACCAGCAGATTCACCAGTGTGTGCAGAAACTTGAAGATTCACCAGTGAGTAGAGAAAACTGAAGAATTGCCAGTGAGTGGAGAGAACAAGCAGGTTCGACAGTGAGTGGAAGGACGAGCAGATTCATCAGTAAGTGGAGAGAACAAGCAGATTGACCAGTGATTGGAGAAACCTAGCAGATTCGCCAGTGAGTGGGAGAAGTAACATATTCACCAGTGTGTGGAAGAATGTAGCAGATCTGCCAGTGAGTAGAAGAACCAACAGATTCCCCAGAGAGTGCAAGAACCAACAGATTCACTAGTGAATGGAAGAACTAGCAGATTGAACAGTGAATGGGAGAACTAGCAGATTCGCCAGTGAGTGGAGAGAACAACCAGTTTCACCAGTGAGTGGAAAGAACAAGCAGATTCGCCATTGAGTGGAGAGAACTAGTTGATTCACCATTGAGAGCACAGAACCAGCAGATTCACCAGTGAGTGCACAGAAAAAGCAGATTCACCAGTGAGTGGAGATAGGAAGCAGATTCTCCAGTCAGTGGAGGCAACTTGCAGATTTGTCAGCAAGAGGAGAAAAATAGCAGATTCGCAAATGAGTGGAGGGATTGAGCAGATTCACCAGTTTGTGGACGGAAATTGCTGTTTCGCCACTGAGTGGGGAGAACCCAACCTGTGGAATCCAGTGTGTGGAGAGACCCAGCTGCTTCACCAATGAGTAGAGAGAACAAGCAAGAAATAGCAGATTCACCAGTGAATGGAGGGAACTAGCAAATTCACGAGAGACTCGTGAGTGGAGAGACTCAGCAGCTTCGTCAATGAGTGGAGAGAAAAAGCAGATTCGCCATTGAGTAGAGGGAACCAGCAGATTCACCAGGAGTGGAGAGACCTAGCATATTTGCCAATGAGTGAAGAGAACTAGCAGAGACACCATTGAGGAAATAAAACAAGCAGATTCCCCAGTGAGGGGAGAGAACCAGCAGATTCGCTGGTGAGTTGAAGAAACAGCTGATTCACCAGTGAGTGGATGGTTCCAGCAGATTCTCCTGTGAGTGGAGAGACCTAGCAGAATCGCCATTGAGCGGAGAGAAATATCAGATTCGCCAGTGCGTGGAGGGAGCTAACAGATTAACTAGTGAGTGGAGAGACCCAGCAGCTTTGCCAGTCTGTAGAGAGAAGAAGCAGATTTGCCAGTGAATGGACGAAATAGCTGGTTCACCAGAGAGTGGAGGGAATTAGCAGATTCACCTGTGAGTTAGAGACCCAGCAGATACACCAGTGAGGGGAGAGAAGAAACAGATTTAGCAGTGAGAGGAAGAAAAGCAGATTCGCCAGTTAGAGGTAGAACTCGCAGATTTCGCAGTGAATTGGGAGAATTGGCAGATTCACCAGTGAGAAGAAGAACTAGCAGATTCGCCAGTGAGTGGCATAACTAGCTGATTCGTCAGTGAGCGGAATCACCAGCAGATTCACCCGTTAGTGGAGGGAACTAGCAGATTCGCCAGTGAGTGGAAAGAATGAGCAGATTCACCAGTGTGTGGAAAGCAATAGCAGATTGGCTAGTGAGTGGAAAAAAATAGCAGATTTGCCAGTTAATGGATAGAACTATCAGATAGTCCAGTGAGTGGAGAGAATTAGAAGATTCGCCATTGAGTGTAAGAACTAGGAGATTCGCGAGTGAATGGGAGAACTAGCAGATTTGCCAGTGAGTGGAAACAAATAGCAGGTTCACCTGTGAGTGGAGAGAACAAGCAGATTGTCCAGTGAGTGGAGAGAACTAGTACATTCGCCAGTTTGTGGAGAGAACAAGCTGATTCAGCAGTGATTGGAAAGAACAAGCAGATACGCCAGTGAGTGGAGAAAACTAACAGATTTGCCAGTGAGTGGGAGAACTGGAAGATCTGCCAGTGAGTGGAAGAAGAAGCAGATATGCCACTGAGTTGAAGAACTAGAAGATACACCATTGAGTGGAAGAACAATCAGATTCACCAGTGACTGGAGATGAAAAGCAGATTCGCCAGATTCTGGTGGAACTAGCAGATTCACCCGTGAGAGGAGAGAACAAGGAGATTCACCAGCGAGGGGAGATAACAAGCAGATTTGCCAGTGAGTGGAGAATGCTCACAGATTGACCAGTGATTGTAGAGAACTAGCAGATTGGCCAGTGAGCGGAGAGAACCAGCAGATTCGCCAGTGAGTGAAGGGAACAAGAAAATTCTCTAGTGAGTGGAGAGTACTAGCAAATTCACCACTAAGTGGATGCAAATAGCTGAATCGCCAGTGAATGGAGAGAAGAGCAGCTTCACCAGTCAGAGGAAGAAGCAAGCAGGTTCGTCTGTGAGTGGAGAGAAATAGTAGATTTCCCAATGAATGTCGAGAAATGGCAGATTCACCAGTGATTGGAGAGAACTAGCAGATTCACAAGTGAGGGGAGAGAACAAGGAGATTCACCAGTGAGGGGAGAGAACTACTAGATTCGCCAGTGACTGGAAGAACTATTACAATCGCCGGTGAATGGTGAGATCAAACAGATTCAGCAGTGATTGGAAAGAACCAGCAGATTCGCCAGTGAGTGGAGAAAACAAGCGGATTTCCCAGTGAGTGGGAGAACTAGCAGATTCAACAATGAGTGGAGAATTAGCAGATTCAACAGTAAGTGGAAGAACTAGCAGATCTGCCAGTGTGTGGAAAAAAAAGCAGATCTGCCAGTGAGTTGAACAACTAGCAGATATGCCATTGAATGGAAGAACAAGCAGCTTCACCAGTGACTGGAGATGAATAGCAGATTCTCTAGAGTGTGGTAGAACTAGCAGATTTGCCAGTGACTGGAAGAATTAGCAGATTCGCCAGTGAGGGGAAAGAACAAGGAGATTCACCAGTGAGGGGAGTTAACAAGCAGATACGGCAGTGAGTGGAGAAAACCCACAGATTCACCCGTGATCGTGGAGAACTAGCAAATTGGCCAGTGAGTGGAGAGAACCAGCAGATTCGCCACTGAGTGGAGAATACTAGCAAATTCACCAGTGAGTGGATGCAAATAGCTGATTCGCCAGTGAGTGGAGAGAAAAGCCGATTCACCAGTCAGAGGATGAATCAAGCACATTTGTCTGCGAGTGGAGAGAAATAGCAGATTCCCCAGGGAGTGGAGAGAAATAGCAGATTTGCCAATGAATTGCGAGAAATAGCAGATTCACCAGTGATTGGACAGAACTAGCAGATTCACAAGTGTGGGGAGAGAACTAGCAGATTCGCCAGAGACTGGAAAATCTAGCAGATTTGCCAGGTAGTGGATATAAATATCAGATATGCCAGTGAGTGGAGAGAATTAGAAGATTTTCCACTGACTGGAAGATCTAGGAGATTCGCCAGTGAGTGGGAGAACTAGCAGATTTGCCAGTTTGTGCAGAAGACAAGCTGATTCACCAGTCATAGGAGACAAATAGGAGGTTCACCAAGCAGTGGAGAGAACTAGCAGAATCGCCAGTGAGTGGAGAGTCCCAGCAGATACTCCAGTGAGTGGAGAGTTCTAGCAGATTTGACAGTGAGTGTGAGAATTAGCAGATTAGCCAGTGAGTGGAAGAACTAAAAGATCTATCAGTGAGGGGAGATAGTAAGCAGATTCGCCAGTGAGTTGAGAATACTCACAGATTCGCCAGTGATTGTAGAGAACTAGCAGATTGGCCAGTGAGTGGAGAGAACAAGCAGATTCGCCAGTGAGTGGAGAGAACAAGAAGATTCACCAGTGATTGGAGATTACTAGCAAATTCACCAGTGAGTGGAAGCAAATAACTGATTTGCCAGTGAGTGGAGAGAAAAACAAATTCACCAGTCAGGGATGAATCAAGCAGATTCGTCAGTGAGTGGAGAGAAATAGCAGATTCCCCAGCGAGAGGAGAGAAATAACAGATTTGACAATGAGTGGCGGGAAACAACAGATTCAACAGTGATTGGAGAGAACTTGCAGATTCACCAGTGAGGGGAGAAAACTAGCAGATTCTCCAGTGACTGGAAGAACTGGCAGATTTGCCAGTGAGTGAAGAAAATAAGTAGATTCGCCAGTGAGTGGAAGTACTAGCAGATTCGCCAGTGAGTGGAAAGAATGAGCAGATTCGACAGTGAGTGGAAAAAGATAGCAGATTTGCCAGTTAATGGATAGAACTATCAGATAGTCCAGTGAGTGGAGTGAATTAGAAGATTCGCCAGTGAGTGGGAGAACTAGCAGATTCGCCAGTGAGTGGAGACAAATAGCAAGTTCGCCAGTGAGTGGAGAGAACTAATATATTCGCCAGTTAGTGGAGAGAACAAACAGATGCAGCAGTGATTGGAAAGAACAAGCAGGTTCGCCAGTGAGTGGAGAAAACTAGCGGATTTGCCAGTGAGTGGGAGAACTAGAAGATCTGCAAATGAGTGGAAGAACAAGCAGATATGCCATTGAGTTGAAGAACTAGCAGATACACCATTGAGTGGAAGAACAATCAGATTCACCAGTGACTTGAGATGAAAAGCAGATTCGCCAGATTCTGGTGGAACTAGCAGATTCACCCGTGAGGGGAGAGAACAAGGAGTTTCACCAGTGAGTGGAGAGAACCAGCAGATTCGCCAGTGAATGAAGGGAACAAGAAAATTCTCCAGTGAGTGGAGAGTACTAGCAAATTCACCAGTAAGTGGATGCAAATAGCTGAATCGCCAGTGAGTGGAGAGAAGAGCATATTCACCAGTCAGAGGATGAAGCAAGCAGGTTCGTCTGTGAGTGGAGAGAAATAGCAGATTTCCCAGGGAATGGAGAGAAATAGTAGATTTCCCAATGAATGGCGAGAAATGGCAGAATCACCAGTGATTGGAGAGAACTAGTAGATTCACAAGTGTGGGAAGAGAACAAGGACATTCACCAGTGAGGGGAGAGAAATACCAGATTCGCCAGTGACTGGAAGATCTATTACATTCGCCAGTGAATGGTGAAAACAAACAGATTCAGCAGTGATTGCAAAGAACAAGCAGATTCACCAGTGAGTGGAGAAAACTAGCGTATTTCCCAGTGAGTGGGAGAACTAGCAGGTTCAACAGTGAGTGGAAATCTAGCAGATTCACCAGTAAGTGGAAGAACTAGCAGATCTGCCAGTGTGTGGAAGAACAAGCAGATCTGCCAGTGAGTTGAAGAACTAGCAGATACGCCATTGAGTGGAAGAACAAGCAGATTCACCAGTGACTGGAGATGAATAGCAGATTCTCCAGAGTGTGGTAGAACTAGCAGAATTGCCAATGACTGGAAGAACTAGCAGATTCACCAGTGAGAGGAGAGAACAAGGAGATTCACCAGTGAGGGGAGATAACAAGCAGATACGGCACTGAGTGGAGAAAACTCACAGATTCACCAGTGATTGTGGAGAACTAGCAGATTGGCCAGTGAGTGGAGAGAACCAGCAGATTAGCCAGTTGGTGAAGAATAATAATTAATTCACCAGTCAGTGGATGCAAATAGCTGATTCGCCAGTGAGTGGAGAGAAATAGCAGATTCCCCAGGGAATGGAGAGAAATAGCAGATTTGCCAATGAATGGCGAGAAATAGCAGATTCACCAGTGATTGGACAGAACTAGCAGATTCACAAGTGTGAGGAGAGAACTAGCAGCTTTGCCAGTGACTGGAAAATCTAGCAGATTTGCCAGGTAGTGGATATAAATATCAGATACGCCAGTGAGTGGAGAGAACTGCAAGGTTTTCCACTGACTGGAAGAACTAGGAGATTCGCCAGTGAGTGGGACGACTAGCAGATTTGCCAGTTTGTGCAGAAGACAAGCTGATTCAGTGGAGTGGAGACAAATAGGAGGTTCACCAAGGAGTGGAGAGAACTAGCAGAATCGCCAGTGATTGGAGAGTCCCAGCAGATACTCCAGTGAGTGGAGAGTTCTAGCAGGTTTGACAGTGAGTCTGAGAATTAGCAGATTAGCCAGTGAGTGGAAGAACTAAATGATTCATCAGTGAGGCGAGATAATAAGCAGATTCCCCAGTGAGTATAGAATACTCACAGATTCGCCAGTGATTGTAGAGAACTAGCAGATTGGCCAGTGAGTGGAGAGAACCAGCAGTTTCGCTAGTGAATGGAGAGAACAAGAAGATTCGCCAGTGTCTGGAGAGTACTAGCAAATTCACCAGTGAGTGGACGCAAATAACTGATTTGCCAGTGAGTGGAGAGAAAAGCAGATTCACCAGTATGTTGAGAGTACTTGCAGATTCGCCAGTGAGTGGAGAAAACTAACAGAGTCGCAAGTGATTGCTGAGAACTAGCAGATTGACTTGTGAGTGGAGAGAACAAGCAGATTCACCAGTGAGTGGATGAACTAACAGATCAACAATGAGTCGAGAGAAGAAGCAGTGAGCGGAAAGAAGAAGCAGATTTGCCAGCATGTGGAGAAGAATAGCAAATTCTCCAGAGTATGGAAAACTAGCAGATCTGATAGTAAGTAGAAGAACTAACAGATTCCGCAGTGAGCGGAAGAACTAACAGATTCACTAGTGAGTGGAAGAACTAGCAGATTCATAAGTGAGTGAGGAGAACTAGCAGGTTCGCCAGTGAGGGAGAACATTAGCAGATTCACAAGTGAGTGGAAGAACTAGCAGATCTGCCAGTGATTGGAACAACTAGCAGATTCAACAGTGAGTGGAGGGAACATGAAGATTCACCAGTGAGTGGATGGAAATAGCTGATTCACAAGTGAGTGGAGAGAAGTGGCAGATTCCTCAGCGAGTGAAGAGAAATAGCAGGTTCACCAGTGAGTGGAGAGAACTAGCAGATTCGCCAGTGAGTGGAGGGAAATAGCAGATTCAACAGTGATTGGAGAGAAATAGCAGATTCGCCAGTGAGTGGAGAGAAATAGCAGATTCACCAGTGAGTGTAGAGAACTAGCAGATTCGCCAGTGAGTGGAGAGAAGTAGCAGATTCGCCAATGAGTGGAGAGAAATGGCTGATTTGGCAGTAAGCGGAGAGAACAAGCAGATTCGCCTGTGAGTGGAGAGTGCTAGCAAATTCGCCCGTGAGTGGAGGAAACAAGCAGATTCGCCCGAGAGTGGAGAGTACTAACAAATTCGCTAGTGAGTGGAGGAAACTAGCAGATTCGCCAATGATTGCAGAGAACAAGGAGGCTCACCAGTGATTGGGAGACAGAAAGCAGATTCGCCAGTGAGTGGAGGAAGCTGGAAGATTCACCAGCGAGTGGAGAGAATGAGCAGATTCAACAGTGAGTGGAGTAAACTAACAGATTCGCCAGTGAGTGGAGAGAACAAGCAGATTCGCTAGTGAGTGGAGAGCAATAGCAGATTCACCAATGAAAGGAGAGAACTAGCAGATTCAACAGAGAGTGGAGTAAACTACCAGATTCGCCAGTGAGTGGAGAAAACAAGCAGATGCGCCAATGAGTGGAGAGATCTAGCAGATTTGCCAGTGAGTGTGAGAAATAGCAGATTTGCCAGTAAGTGGAAGAACTAGCAGATAGGTCAGTGTGTGGAGTAAGCTTTGTGATTCGACAGTTAGGGTAAGATCTAGCAGATTCACCAGTGAGTGGAGAGAACCATTAGATTCAGTTTGCAGAGAGAAATCGTACATTTGACAGTGAGTGGGAGCACTAGCAGATTCGTCAGTGAGTGGAAGCACCAGCAGTTTCGCCAAGAGTGGAAGGAACTAGCATATTCGCCAGTGAATGGAAAGAATGAGCGGATTCACCAGTTTGTGGAGAGCAAGAGCAGATTCACCAGTGAGTGGGAAAAACTAGCAGATTTGCCAGTGAGTGAATAGAAATATCAGATACGCTAGTGAGTGGAGAGAATTAGAAGATTCGCCAGTGATGAGCAGAACTAGGAGATTCACCAGTGAGTGGGCGAACTAGCAGATTCGCCAGTTTGTGGATAAATCAAGCTGATTCACCAGTAAGTGGAGACAAATAGCAGGTTCGCCAAGGGGTGGTGAAAACTAGCAGAAACGCCAGTGAGTGGAAAGACCCAGCAGATACTCCAGTGAGTGGAGAGTTCTAGCAGATTCGCCAGTGTGTGTCAGCACTAGCAGATTCACCAGTGAGTGGGAGAACTAGCAGATTCTCCAGTGACGGGAAGAACTAGCAGATTCGCCAGTGAGTGCAGAAAGCTAATAGATTCGCAGGTGAGTGAAGAAAATAAGTAGATTCGCCAGTGAGTGGAAGTACTAGCAGATTCGTCAGTGAGTGGAGAGAGCTATGAGATTCGCCAGTGAGTGCAGAGGACTAACAGATTCGCCAATGATTGTAAGAACTAACAGATTCACCAGTGAGTGAAAAGAAATATCAGATTCACCAGTGAGTGGGGAAAACTGGCAGTTTCGTCAGGGAGTGGAGAGAAATACCAGATTCGGCAGTGAGTGTAGAAAGCTCACAGATTCGCCAGTGAGTGGAAAGAAGTAACAAATTCACCAGTGAGTGGAGGCAACTAGTAGATTCACCTGTGAGTGGAGAGTACTAGCAAATTCGCCAGCAAGTGAGGAAACTAGCAGATTCGCCAGTGGTTGGAAAGCACAAGCAGGTTCACCAGTGATTGGAGACAGCAAGCAGATTCACCAGTGTGTAGAGGAAACTGACTGATTTGCCAGCAAGTGGAGAGAATGAGCAGATTTCACAATGAGTGGAGGGAATGAGCAGATTCACCACTGAGTGGAAGAAAAGCAGATTCGCAAGTGAGAGGGGGTACACGCAGATTTGCCAGTGAGTGGGAGAACTAGCAGCTTCATCAGTGAGTGGAAGCACCAGCAGTTTCAACCGGAGTGGAATGAACAAGCATTTTCGCCAGTGAATGGAAAGAATGAGCAGATTTACCAGTTTGTGGAGAGCAAGAGCAGATTCACCAGTGAGTGGGAAAAATTAGCAGATTTGCCAGTGAGTGGATAGAAATATCAGATACACCAGTGAGTGGAGAGAATTAGAAGATTCGCCAGTGACTAGAAGAACTAGCAGATTCTCCAGTTTGTGGAGAAATCAAGCTGATCCGCCAGCCAGTGGAGACAAAAAGCAGGTTCGCCAAGGGTTGGTTAAAACTAGCAGAATCGCCAGTGAGTGGAGAGACCCTGCAGATAATCCAGTGAGTGGAGAGTTCTAGTAGATTCGCCAGTGTGTGTGAGCACTAGCAGATTCGTCAGTGAGTGGAGAGAACTAAGAGATTTGCCAGTGAGTGGAGAGGACTAACAGATTCGACAATGATTGTAAGAACTAGCAGACTCACCAGTGAGTGGAAAGAAATATCAGATTCACCAGTGAGTGGACAAAACTGGCAGATTCGTCAGTGAGTGGAGAGAAATACCAGATTCGGCAGTGAGGGTAGAAAACTCACAGATTCACCTGTGAGTGGAGAGACCTAGCAGATTCGCCATTGAAGGCAGAGAATAAGCAGATTCACCAGTGAGGCAAGAGAACCAGCAGATTCACCAATGAGCGGAAGAAAAGCAGATTTGCCAGTTACAGGTAGAACACCTCGATTCGCCATTGTGTGGGAGAACTAGCAGATTCGCCAGTGAGTGGCAGAACTAGTAGATTCGCCAGTTTGTGGAGAAATCAAGCTGATTCGTCAGTCAGTGGAGACAAATATTAGATAAAAACAAAAAAACTGCGGATGCTGGAAATCCAAAACAAAAACAGAATTACCTGGAAAAACTCAGCAGGTCTGGCAGCATCGGCGGAGAAGAAAAGAGTTGACGTTTCGAGTCCTCATGACCCTTCGACAGAACTTGAGTTCGAGTCCAGGAAAGAGCTGAAATATAAGCTGGTTTAAGGTGTGTGTGTGGGGGGCGGAGAGATAGAGAGACAGAGAGGTGGAGGGGGTTGGTGTGGTTGTAGCGACAAACAAGCAGTGATAGAAGCAGATCATCAAAAGATGTCAACAACAATAGTACAATAGAACACATAGGTGTTAAAGTTAAAGTTGGTGATATTATCTAAACGAATGTGCTAATTAAGAATGGATGGTAGGGCACTCAAGGTATAGCTCTAGTGGGTTTTTTTTTTATATAATGGAAATAGGTGGGAAAAGGAAAATCTTTATAATTTATTGGGAAAAAAAAAGAAGGGGGAAACAGAAAGGGGGTGGGGATGGGGGAGGGGACTCACGACCTAAAGTTGTTGAATTCAATATTCAGTCCGGAAGGCTGTAAAGTCCCTAGTCGGAAGATGAGGTGTTGTTCCTCCAGTTTGCGTTGGGCTTCACTGGAACAATGCAGCAAGTTGCTGCATTGTTCCAGTGAAGCCCAACGCAAACTGGAGGAACAACACCTCATCTTCCGACTAGGGACTTTACAGCCTTCCGGACTGAATATTGAATTCAACAACTTTAGGTCGTGAGTCCCCTCCCCCATCCCCACCCCCTTTCTGTTTCCCCCTTCTTTTTTTTTCCCAATAAATTATAAAGATTTTCCTTTTCCCACCTATTTCCATTATATAAAAAAAAAACCCACTAGAGCTATACCTTGAGTGCCCTACCATCCATTCTTAATTAGCACATTCGTTTAGATAATATCACCAACTTTAACTTTAACACCTATGTGTTCTATTGTACTATTGTTGTTGACATCTTTTGATGATCTGCTTCTATCACTGCTTGTTTGTCGCTACAACCACACCAACCCCCTCCACCTCTCTGTCTCTCTATCTCTCCGCCCCCCACACACACACCTTAAACCAGCTTATATTTCAGCTCTTTCCTGGACTCGAACTCAAGTTCTGTCGAAGGGTCATGAGGACTCGAAACGTCAACTCTTTTCTTCTCCGCCGATGCTGCCAGACCTGCTGAGTTTTTCCAGGTAATTCTGTTTTTGAGACAAATATTAGGTTCGGCAAGGGGTGGTTAGAACTAGCAGAATCGCCAGTGCGTGGAGTGATCCATCAGATACTCCAGTGAGTGGAGAGTTCTAGCAGATTCGCCAGTGTGTGTGAGAACCAGCAGATTCAACAGTGAGTGGAAGACCTAGCGGATTCGTCAGTTACGGGAGAGAGGTATGAGATTCGACAGTGAGTGGAGAGGACTACCAGATTCGCCAATGATTGTAAGAACTAGCAGATTCACCAGTGAGTGGAAAGAAGTATCATATACACCAGTGAGTGGAGAAAACTAAAAGATTCAACAGTGAGTGGAGGGAACAAGAAGATCTACCAGTGAGTGAATGGAAATAGCTGATTCACCAGTGAGTGTAGAGAACTAGCAGATTCGCCACTGAGTGGAGAGAAGTAGCAGATTTGCCAATAAGCGGAGACGAATGGCTGATTTGACAGTAAGTGGAGAGACAAGCAGATTTGCCCGTGAGTGGAGAATACTAGCAAATTCGCCCGTGAGTGGAGGAAAATAGCAGATTCACCCGTGAGTAGAGAGTACTAGCAAATTCGGTAGTAAGTGGAGGAAACTATCAGATTCGCCAGTGATTGGAGAGAACTAGCAGGTTCACCAGTGATTGGAGACAACAAGCAGATTCACCAGTGAGTGGAGGAAGCTGGTAGGTTCGCCAGCGAGTGGAGAGAATGAGCAGATTCAACAGTGAGTGGAGTAAACTAACAGATTCGCCAGTGAGTGGAGAGAACAAGCAGATTAGCTAGTGAGTGGAGAGAAATAGCAGATTCACCAGTGAATGGAGGAAACTAACAGATTTCCCAGTGAATGGAGGGAAGTAGCAGATTTGCCATTGAGTGGAGAGTTCTAGCAGATTGACCAGTGAGTCTGAGAACTAGCAGATTCGCCAGTTTGTGGAGAAATCAAGCTGATTTGCCTGTCAGTGGAGACAAATAGCAGGTTCGCCAAGGGGTGATTAAAACTAGCAGAATCGCCAGTGAGTGGAGAGACCCTGCAGATACTCCAGTGAGTGTAGGAAACTAGCAGATTCGCCAGGGTGTGTGAGAACTTGCAGATTCACCAGTGATTGGAAGAACTAGCAGATTCGCCAGTGACTGGAGAGAGCTATGAGATTCACCAGTGAGTGGAGAGGACTAACAGATTCGCCAATGATTGTAAGAACTAACAGATTCAGCAGTGAGTGGAAAGAAATATCAGATTCACCAGTGAGTGGAGAAAACTAGCAGATTCGTCAGTGAGTGGAGAGAAATACCAGATTCGGCAGTGAGTGTAGAAAACTCACAGATTCGCCAGTGAGTCGAAAGAAGTAGCAGATTCGCCAATGAGTGGAGAGAAATGGCTGATTTGGTAGTAAGTGGAGAGAGGAAGCAGTTTCGCCCGTGAGTGGAGAGTATTCGCAAATTCGCCAGTGAGTGGAGGAAACTAGCAGATTCGCCCATGAGTGGAGAGTACTAGCAAATTCGCCAGTGAGTGGAGGAAACTAGCAGATTCGCCCATGAGTGGAGAGTACTAGCAAATTCGCCAGTGAGTGGAGAAAACTAGCAGATTCACCAGTGATTGGAGAGCACAAGCAGGTTCACCAGTGATTGGAGACAACAGGCAGATTCGCCAGTGAATGGACGAAACTGGTTGAATTGCCAGCGAGTGGAGAGAATGAGCAGATTCCACAGCGAGTGGAGGGAATGAGCAGATTCACCAGTGAGTGGAAAAAAAGCAGATTCGAAAGTGAGGGGGAAAACTCGCAGATTCGCCTGTGAGTGGGTGATATAACAGATTTGCCAGTGAGTGGAAATAACTAACAGATTCATCATTGAGTGTAGGAAACCAGCAGATTCGCCAGTGAGTGGAAGGAATTAGCAGATTCAACATTGAGTGGTGTTAACTAGCAGATTCACCAGTGAGTTGAGGGAAGCAGCATACACGCCAGTGAGTGGAGAGTTCTAGCAGATTCACCAGTGAGTGTGAGAAATATCAGATTTACCAGTGAGTGGAGAAAACTAGCAGATTCCCAAGTGAGTGGAGGGAACCAGCAGATTCACCAGTGTGTGCAGAGAACTTGCAGATTCGCCAGTGAGTGGAGAAAACTAACAGATTTGCAAGTTAGTGGAGAGAACTAGTTGTTTTGCCAGTGAGAGCACAGAGCCAGCAGATTCATCAGTGAGTGCACTGAAAAAGCAGATTCACCAGTGAGTGGAGATAAGAAACAGATTCTCCAGTCAATGTAGAAAACTTGCAGATTTATCAGCGACTGGAGGGAACCAGCAGTTTCATCAGTGGGTGCAGAAATTTGCAGATTCACCAGTGAGTGGAGAAAACTGAAGAACTGCTAGTGAGTGGAGAGAACTAGCTGATTCACCAGTGAGAGCACAGAATGAGCAAGTTCACCAGGGAATGCACAGAAAAAGCAGATTCACCAGTGAGTGGAGATAAAAAGCAGATTCTCCAGTTAGTGATGGAAACTTGCAGGTTTGTCAGGGAGTGGAGACAAATAACAGATTGGCCAGTGACTGGAGGGAATGAGCAGATTCACTTGTGCGTGGACAGAAATAGCTGATTCTCCAGAGACTGGAGAGAAAAGCAGATTCATCAGTGACTGCACAGAACTAGCAGATTCGCCATTGAGTGTAGAGAACATGCAGATTGACCAGAGAGTGAAGAAAACTAGCAAATTCTCTAGTGAGTGGGAGAAGCAACAGATTCACCAGTGTGTGGAAGAACTAGCAGATCTGCCAGTGAGTGGAGAAAACTAACAAATTCGCTAGTGAGTGGGAGAAGCAACAGATTCACCAGTGTGTGGAAGAACTAGCAGATCTGCCAGTGAGTAGAAGAACCAACAGATTCTCCAGAGAATGCAAGAACCAACAGACTCACCAGTGAGTGGAAGAACTAGCAGATTGAGCAGTGAGTGGGAGAACTAGCAGATGTGTCACCGGGTGGAGAGAAATAGCAGATTCGCCAATGCGTGAAGAGAAATAGCAGATTCACAAATGAGTGGAGAGAACGAGCAGATTCACCAGTGTGTGGACGGAAATAGCTGATTCGCCATTGAGTGGAGAGAACTAGCAGATTCGCCAATGAATGAAGAGAACTATCAGATTAACCATTGATGGAAGAAAACAAGCAGATTCACAGGTGAGGGGAGAGAACAAGCAGATTCACTAGTGAGTGGAGAGAACAAGCAGATTCGCCAGTGAGTGTAAGAAATAGCTGATTCGGCAGTGAGTGGTAGAACTAATCGATTCGACAGTGAGTGGCAGAACTAGCAGATTCAACAGTGAGAGGAAGAAGCGGCAGATTCGTTAGTGAGTGGAGAGAAATAGCAGGTTCGCCAGTG
Organism: Carcharodon carcharias; assembly: GCF_017639515.1. Lineage (NCBI taxonomy): Eukaryota > Metazoa > Chordata > Chondrichthyes > Lamniformes > Lamnidae > Carcharodon > Carcharodon carcharias. The sequence continues at coordinate 110,112,414 of NC_054474.1, read as the reverse complement.
AGTGGAGGGAGCTAGCAGATTCACTAGTGAGTGGAGAATCCCAGCAGCTTCGCCAATGTGTAGAGAGAACAAGCAGATTCGCCACTGAATGGACGAAATAGCAGATTCGCCAGAGAGTGGAGGGAACTAGCAGAGAAACCTGCGAGTGGAGAGACCTAGCAGATTCGCCGTTGAGGGCAGAGAATAAGCAGATTCAACAGTGAGGTGAGAGAACCAGCAGATTCACCAGTGAGCAGAAGAAAAGCAGATTTGCCAGTTACAAGTAGAACGTGTAGATTCGCCAGTGTGTGGGAGAACTACCAGATTCACCAGTGAGTGGCAGAATAGTAGATTCGTCAGTGAGCAGAAGCACCAGCAGATTCGCCAGTGTGTGGCGGAACTAGCAGATTCGCCAGTGAGTAGAAAGAAGGAGCAGATTCATGAGTGTGTGGAGAGCAATAGCAGATTCGCCAGTGAGTGGAAAAAAATAGCAGATTTGTCAGTTAGTGTTCAGAACTATCAGATAGGCCAGTGAGTGGAGAGAATTAGAAGATTCGCCAGTGAGTGGAGAGGCCCAGCAGGTACTCCAGTCAGTGGAGAGAACTTGCAGAAGTGCCACTGAGTGTGAGAACTAGTAGATTCGGCAGTGAGTGGAAGAACTAAAAGATTCAACAGTGAGGGGAGATAACAAGCAGATTTGCCAGTGAGTTGAGAATACTCACAGATTTGCCAGTGATTGTATAGAACTAGCAGATTGGCCAGTGATTGGAGAGAAACAGCAGATTCGCCAGTGAGTGAGAGAACAAGAAGATTCGCCAGTGAGTGGAGAGTACTAACAACTTCACCAGTGAGTAGATGCAAATAACTGATTTGCCAGTGAGTGGAGAGAAATAGCAGATTCACCAGTGAGTGGAGAGAAATATCAGATTCACCAGTGAGTGGAAAAAATGAGCAGATTCATCAGTGAGTGGACGGAACATGCAGACTCACCAGTGTGTGCAGAGAACTTGCAGATTCACCAGTGAGTTGAGAAAATTTAACAGATTTACCAGTGAGTGGAGAGAACTAGTTCATTCGCCAGTGAGAGCAGAGAACGAAGAGATTTGCCAGTGAGTGCAGTGAAAAACCAGATTCACCAGTGAGTGGAGGAAACTTGCAGATTTGTCAGCGAGTAGAGAAAAATAGCAGATTCACCAGTGACTGGAGGGAACGAGCAGATTCACCAGCGAGTGGACGGAAATAATTGATTCGCCAGTGACTTGAGAGAAAAGCAGACTCGCCAGTGAGTGCACAGAACTAGCAGATTCGCCAGTGAGAGTAGAGAACAGGCAGGTACGACAGTGAGTAGAAGAACGAGCAGACTCACCAGTGAGTGGAGAGAACCAGCAGAATGACCAGTGAGTGGAGAAAACTTGCAGATTCGCCAGTGAGCTGAAGAACTAGAAGATCTGCCAGTGAGTGGAAGAACTATCAGATTCCCTAGTGAGTGCAAGAACTAGCAGATTGACCAGTGAGTGGAAGAACTAGCAGATTCAACAGTGAGTGGGAGAACTAGCAGATTCGTCAGCAAGTGGAGAGAAATTGCTGATTCCCCAATGAAAGAGAACTAGCAGATTCACAAATGAGTGGAGGGTACGAGCAGATTCACCAATGTGTGGACAGAAATAGCTGATTCGCCATTGAGTGGAGAGAATTAGCAGATTCATCAGCGAGTGGAGAGAACTAGCAGATTCACCAGTGAGTGGAGAGACCCAGCCAAAGTGTAGAGAGAACAAGCCGTTTCGCCAGTGAATGGAAGAAATAGCAGATTCGCCAGTAAGTGGAGGGAACTAGCAGATTCACCAGTGAGAGGAGAGACCCAGAAGCTTCGCCAATGAGAAGAGGGAAGAAGCAGGTTCGCCAGTGAGTGGAGAGAAATAGCAGATTGACCAATGAGTGAAGAGAACTAGTAGATTCGCCAATGAGTGGAGAGAAATAGCAGAAGCACCAATGAGTGAAGAGAACTCGCAGATTCACCAGTGAGTGGAGAGAACGAGCAGATTCACCAGAGGGTAGAGAGAACAGGCAGATTCACCAGTGAATGGAGGTAATAGCAGATTCGCCAGAGGGTGGAGAGAACCAGCAGATTCACCAGTGAGTGAAAGAACTAGCACATCTGCCATTGAGTGGAAGAAATTGCAGACTCGCCAGTGAGTGGAGGGACAGAGCACATTGATCATGGAGTGGGCAGAAATAGCTGATTTACCAGTGAGTGGGGAGATCTAGCAAGATCCACCAGTGATAGCAGAGAACAAGCAGATAAACCAGTGAGTGCAGAGAACAAGCAGATAAGCCAGTGAGTGTAAGTACTAGTAGTTTCTCCAGTGATAGGAGAGATCAAGCAGTCTCACCACTGAGTGCAAGAATTAGCAGATTCGCCAATGAGTGTGAGAACTAGCAGATTCGGCAGTGAGTGGAGAGACCCAGCAGCTTCGCCAATGAGTAGTGAGAACAAGCAGATTCGCCAGTGAATGGAAGAAATAGCAGATTCATCAGTTAGTGGAGGGAACTAGCAGATTCACCAGTGAGAGGAGAGACCCCTCTGATACTCCAGTGAGTGGGAGAACTAGCAGATTCACCAGTGAGTGGAAGAAATAAAAGATTTGTCAGTGAGTGGAGAGAGCTTGTGAGATTTGCCAGTCAGTGGAGAGGACAAACAGATTCTCCAGTGATTGTAAGAACCAGCAGTACACAAGTGAGTGGAGAGAACTATCAGATTCACCAGTGATTGGAGAATAGCAGATTCGTCAGTGAGTGGAGAAAACTCACAGAATCGCCAGTGAGAGCAGAGAAGTAGCAGATTCGCCAATGAGTGGAGAGAAATGGCTGGTTTGGCAGTAAGTGGAGAGACAAGCGGATTCACCCGTGAGTGGAGAGTACTAGCAAATTCGCCGGTGAGTGGAGCAAACTAGCAGATTCGCCCCTGAGTGGAGAGTACTAGCAAATTCGCCAGTGAGTGGAGGAAACTAGCAGAATCGCCAGTGATTGGAGACAATGAGCAGATTCACCAGTGAGTGGAGGAAACTGGTAGATCCGCCATTGAGTGGAGAGAATGAGCAGATTCAAGAGTCAGTGGAGGGAATGAGAAATTTCAGCACTGAGTGGAAGAAAAGCAGATTCGCCAGCGAGAGGGAGAAATAACAGATTCGCCAGGGAGTGGAAAGAACTAAGAGATTCACCATTGATTGTAGGAAACGAGCAGATTCGATAGGGAGTGGAAAGAACTAACAGATTCACCAGTGAGTGTAGGAAACTAACAGATTCGCCAGTGAGTGGAGGGAATTAGCAGGTTCAACAGTGAATGGCGATAACTAGCAGATTCGGCAGTGAGTCGAGTAAAGTAACAGATTCGCCAGCGAGTGGAGAGAAATAGCAGATTCACCAGTGCGTGGAGGGAACTAGCAGATTCTCCAGTGAGTGGAGAATCCTAACAGATTTGCCAGTGAATGGAGGGATGTAGCTGATTGGGCAATGAGTGGAGAGAAATAGCTGACTTGCCAGTAAGTGGAGAGCAGAAGCAGATTTGCCCTTGAGTGAAGAGTACCAGAAAATGCACATGTGACTGGAGGAAACTGGCAGATTCGCCCGTGTGTGGTGAGAATGAGCAGATTCACTAGTGAGTGGAGGGAAGAAGCAGATTCACCAGTGAATTGAAAAAAAGCTGATTCCCCAGTGAGAGGGAGAACTCGCAGATTCGCCAGTGAGTGGGAGAACTAACAGATTCGCCAGTGATTGGCAGAACTAGCAGATTCACCAGTGTGTGAAAGAGCTAGCTGATTTGCCTGTAAGTGGCAGAACTAGCAGAATCACCAGTGACTGGAAGCACCAACAGATTCGCCAGTGAATGGAGGGAACTAGCAGATTCGCCAGTGAGTGGAATGAATGAGTAGATTCACCAGTGTGTGGAAAGCAATAGCAGATTTGCTACTGAGTCGAGAAAAAGAGCAGATTTGCCAGTAAGTGGATAGATCTACCAGATACGCCAGTGAGTGGACAGAATTAGAAGAGTCGCCAGTGACTGCAAGAACTGGGAGATTAGCCTGCGAGTGGGAAAACTAGAAGGTTCGTCATTTTGTGGAGAAAACAAGCAGAGTCGCCAGTGAGTTTGGGCACTAGTAGATGCGCCAGTGAGTTGAGGGAAACAGCATAAACGACAGTGAGTGGAGAGTTCTAGCAGATTCGCCAGTGAGTGTGAGAACTAGCATTTTAGTCAGTGAGCGGAAGAATTAGCAGATTCGTCAGTGTGTGGACTGAGCTATGAGATTCGCCAGGGAGTGGAGAGAACTATCAGATTCACCAGTTTGTGTAGAGAAGAAGCAAATATGTCAGTGAGTAGCAGAACTATCAAATTCGTCAGTGAGTGGAAGCACCAGCAGATTCATCAGTGAGTGGAGGCCATGAGCAGATTCGCCAGTGAATGGAAAGAATGAGCAGATTCACAGTGTGTGGAGAGCAATAACAGATTCGCTGGTGTGTGGAAAAAAAAACTAGCAGATTTTCCAGTCAGTGGATAGAACTATCAGATACACCAGTGAGTGGAGAGAATTAGATAATTTGCCAGTGACTGGAAGAACTAGGAGATTTGCCAGTGAGTGGGAGAACTAGCTGATTCGCCAGTTCGTGGAGGAAACTAGCTGATTCGCCAGTCAGTAGAGACAAATAGCAGGTTGGCCAAGGAGTGGAGAGAACTAGCAGAATCGCCAGTGAGTGGAGAGTTCTAGTAGTTTCGCCAGTGAGTGTGAGAACTAGGAGATTCACCAGTGAGTGGAAGAACTAGCAGATTCGTCAGTGAGTGGAGAGAGCTATGAGATTCGTCAGTAAGTGGAGAGGACTCACAGGTTCGCCAGTGATTGTAAGAACTAGCAGATATATCAGATTCACTAGTGAGTGGAGAAAACGAGCAGATTCGTCAGTCAGTGGAGGCAACCAGCGGACTCACCAGTATGTGCAGAGAACTTTCCAATTCACCAGTGAGTGGCGAAAACTTAACAGATTTGCCAGTGAGTGGAGAGAATTAGTTGATTTGTCACTGAGAGCACAGAACCAGTCGATTCACCAGTGAGTGCACTGAAAAATCAGATTCAGCAGTGAGTGGAGATAAGAAGCAGATTCTCCAGTCAGTGGAGGAAATTTGCAGATTCGTCAGTGAGTGGAGAAAAATAGCAGATTCGCCAGTGACTGGAAGGAATGAGCAGATTCACCAGCGAGTGGACAGAAATAATTGATTCACCAGTGAATGGAGAGAAAAGTGGATTCACCAGTGAGTGCACAGAACTAGCAGATTAGCCAGTGAGAGTAGAGAACAAGCAGTTTCGTTAGTGAGTGGAAGAACTTGCAGATTCACCAGTGAATGGAGAGAACAAGCTGTTTGACAAATGAGTGGAGAAAACTAACAGATTTGCCAGTGATTGGGAGAACTAACAGATGCACCAGTGAGTGGATGAACTAGCAGTTTTAACAGTGAGTTGGAGAACTAGCAGATGCATCAGCGAGTGGAGAGAAATAGCAGATTCGCCAGTGAGAGAAGAGAACTAGCAGATGCACAAATGATTGGAGGGAATGAGCAGATTCACCAGTGTGTGGATGGAAATAGCTGATTCGCCATTGAGTGGCGAGAATTAGCAGATTCATCAGAGAGTGAAGAGAACTAGCAGATTCGCCAGTAAGTGGAAGAACTAGAAGATCTGCCGGTGCTTGGCAGAAATTGCAGAATCGCCAGTTAGAGGAGTCAAAGACCACGTTAACCATGAAGTGGGCAGAAATAGCTGATTTGTCAGTGAGTGGAGAGTAATAGCAGATTCCCCAGTCTGTGGAGGAAACTAGCAGATTCATCAGCGAGTGGAGACAGCTAGCAGATTCGGCAGTGAGTGCACAGAACTAGCAGCATCACCAGTGAGTGGAGAGAAGAAGCAGGTTGACCAGTGAATGGAGCGAACAAGCAGATTCACCAGTGAGTGGAGACAACATGCAGTCTCACCACTGAGTGCAAGAATCTAGCAGATTCGCCAGCGAGTGGAGAAAACTAACACATTCGCCAGTGAGTGGGAGAACTAGCAGATTCACCAGTGAGTGGAGAGATCTATCAGATTCACCAGTGAGTGGAGAAAACTGGCAGATTTGTCAGTGAGTGGGGAGAAATACCAGACTTGCCAGTGAGTGGAGAAAACTCACAGATTCACCAGTGAGTAGAGGCAACCAGCAGATTCCCCAGTGTGTGTAGAGAACTTGCAATTTCGGCATTGAGTAGGGAAAACTAACAGATTTGCCATTAAGTGGAGATAACTAGTTGATTTGCCAGTGAGAGCACAGAACCAGCAGATTCGCCTGTGAGTGCACAGAACTAGCAGATTCACCAATGAGAGTAGAGAACAAGGAGGTTCGACAGTGAATAGAAGAACAAGCAGATTCACCATTGAGTGGAGAAAACTAGCAGATTCGCCAGTGAGTGGGTGAACTAACAGATTCACCAGTGAGTGGAAGAACTAGCAGATCTGCCAGAGAGTAGAGGAATGAACAGATTCCCCAGTGAGTGCAAAAACTAGCAGATTCATCGGTGAGTGGAAGAAATAGCAGATTCAACAGTGACTGAGAGAACTAGCAGACTCGTTAGCGAATGGAGAGAAACAGCAGATTCGCCAATGAGAGGAGAGAAATAGCAGATTCACCAAAGAGTCGAGGGAACGAACAGATTCACTAGTGTGTGGATGGAAATAACTGATTCAACATTGAGTGGAGAGAACTAGCAGATTCATCAGGGAGTGGAGAGATCTATCAGATTCACCAGTGAGTGGAGAAAACTGGCAGATTCGTCAGTGAGTGGGGAGAAATACCAGACTTGCCAGTTAGTGGAGAGGTCCAGCATCTTCGCCAATGAGTAGAGAGAACAAGCAGAGCCACCAGTGAATGGAAGAAATAGCAGATTCGCCAGTGACTGGAGGGAACTAGAAGATTCAGCAGTGAGTGGAGAGACCTAGCAGATTCGACACTGAGTGATGAGAACTCGCAGATTCGCCAATTAGTGGAGAGAAAAGCAGAAGCGCCAGTGAGTGAAGAGAACTAGCAGATACACCATTGAGGGAAGAAAACAAGCAGTTTTACCAGTGAGGGGAGAGAACGAGAAGATTCACGAGTGGGTGGATAGAAAAAGCAGATTCGTGAGAGTGTGGAAGAAATACCTGATTGTGCAGAGAGTGGAGAGAACTAACAAATTCGCCAGTGAGTGGGGAGATGTAGCAGGTTCAAAAGTGAGTGGGGAGAACTAGCAGATTCACCAGTGTTTGGAAGAAACAACAGTTCTGCCGGTGAGTGGAAGAAATTGCAGACTCGCCAGTGAGTGTAGAGAAAAGCAGATTCACCAGTCTGTGGAGCAAACTAGCAGATTCGTCAGCAAATGGAGAGTAATAGCAGATTCACCAGTGAGTAGAGGGAATTAGCAGATTCGCCAGTGTTTGGAGAGAACAAGCAGATTGACCAGAGAGTGGAGAGAACAAGCAGAATCACCAGTGAGTGGAAGTACTAGCAGATTCTACAGTGAGTGGAGAGAACAAGCAGTCTCACCACTGAGTGCAAGAAACTAACAGATTCACAAGTGTGTGGAGAAAAAAAGCAAGATTTGCCAGCGAGTGGAAGAACTAGCACATTCGCCAGTGAGTTGAGAGAACAAACAGTTTCACCAGTGATTGGTAAGAACAAACAGATTCGCCAGTGAGTGGAGAAAACTAACAGCTTCGCCAGTGGGTGGGAGAATTAGCAGATTCACCAATGAGTGGAGAACTAGCAGATTCTCCAGTAAGTGAAAGAACTTGCAGATCTGCCAGTGAGTGGAAGAACAAGCAATCTGCCACTGAGTGGATGAACTAGCAGAATCGGCAGTGAGTTGAACAACTAGCAGATCAGCCAGCGAGTGGAAGAACAAGCAGATCTGCTAGTGAGTTAAAGAACTAGAAGATCTGCCAGTGAGTGGAAGAACAAGCAGATTCACCAGTGAGTGGAACAGAATAGCAGAGTCACCAGAGTGTGGAAGAACTAGCAATATCGCCAGTGAATGGAAGGACTAGCAGATTCGCCAGTGAGTGGAGAGTACTAGCAAATTCACCAGGGAGTGGAGGGAAATAGCTGATGCCCCAGGGAGTGGAGAGAAATAGCAGATTTACCAGTGAGTCAAGAGACCCAGCAGCTTCGCCAAAGAGAAGAGAGAACAAGCAGAGTCACCAATGAATGGACAAAATAGCAGATTCGCCAGTGAGTAGAGGGAACTAACAGATTCAGCAGTGAGTGGAGAGATCTAGCAGATTCACCACTGAATGAAGAGAACTAGCAGATTCGCCAATGAGTGGAGAGAAATAGCAGTAGCGCCAGTGAGTGAATAGAACAAGCAGATACACCATTTAGGGAAGAAAACAAGCAGATTCACCAGTGACGGGAGAGAACGACCTGATTCACGAGTGGGTAGATAGAAAAAATAGATTCACCAGTGAGTGGAAGAAATAGCTGATACACCAGAGAGTGGAGAGAACTAACAAATTCGCCAGTGAGTGGTGAGATATAGCAGCTTCACAAGTGAGTAGGCAGAACGAATAGAACGAGCAGATTCACCAGTGTTTGGAAGAACTAGCGGATCTGCCAGTGAGTGGAAGAAATTGCAGACTCGCTAGTGAGTGGAGTGAAAGAGCACATTAACCATGGAGTGGGCAGAAATAGCTGATTCACCAGTGAGTGCAGAGAGAAACAGATACGCCAGTCTGTGGAGGAAACTAGCAGATTCGGCAGAGAATGGAGAGTAATAGCACATTCGTCAGTGAGTGGAGAGAACAAACAGATTCACCAGTGAGTGGAAAGAACAAGCAGATTCACCATTGAGTGGAAGTGCTAGCAGATTCGCCAGTGAGTGGAGAGAACAAGCAGTCTCACCACTGAGTGCAAGGAACTAGCAGATTTGTCAGTGAGTGGAGAAAAGTAACAGGTTCACCAGCGAGTGAGAGAATTAACAGATTCACCAGTGAGTGGAGAACCAGCGGATTCACCAGTAAGTGAAAGAACTAGAAGATCTGCTGGTAGGTGGATGTACAAGCAGATCTGCCACTGAGTGGAAGAACTAGCAGATTCGGCAGTGAGTTGAAGAACTAGCAGATCTGCCAGTGAGTTGAAGAACTAGCAGATCTGCCAGTGAGTGGAAGAAAAAGCAGATTCTCCAGTGAGTGGAGAAAAATAGCAGATTCGCCAGAGTGGAAGAACTAGCAAATTCGCAAGTGAATGGAAGGACTAGCAGATTCGCAAAAGAGTGGAGAGTACTAGCAAATTCACCAGTGAGTGGACAGAAATAGCTGATTCGCCAGTGAGTGGAGGGAAGCACAGATTCACCAGCCAGTGGATGAATCAAGCATATTCGTTAGCAAGTGGAGAGAAATAGCAGATTCCCCAGGGAGTGGAGAGAAATAGCAGATTTGCCAATGAAAGGCGAGAAATAGCAGAATCACCTATGATTGGAGAGAATGAGCAGATTAAAAAGTAAGGGGAGAGTACAAGGAGATTTTCCAGTGAGGAGAGAGAACTAGCAGATTCGCCATTGACAGCAAGAACTAACAGATTCGCCAGTGAGTGGAGAAAACTAACACATTCGCCACTGTGTGAAGAGAACAAGTCGATTCGCCAGTGAGTGGAAGTTCTAGCAGTTTCGCCCATGAGTGGAGAGAACTAGCAGATTCACAAGTGAGTGGAGAAAACAAGCACATTCGCCAATGAGTAGAGAGAAATACAGATTCACCAGTCAGTGGAGGAAACTAAGAGATTGACCAGTGAGTGGAGAGACCCAGCAGATGCGCCAGTAAGGGAAGAGAACTAGCAGATTCGCCATTGAGTGGGGAGAAATAGCAGATGCGCCTGTGAGTGACGAGAAGTAGCAGATTCACCATTGAGGGAAGAGAACTAGCAGTTTTACCAGTGAGGGGAGAGAACAAGCAGATTCACCAGTGATTGCAAGAAAAGCAGATTCGCCAGTGAGAGGGAGAACTTGCAGATTCGCCAGTGAATGGGAGAAGTAACAGATTTGCCAGTGAGTGGCAGAACTAGCAGATTCACCAGTGAGAGGAAGAACTGGCAAATTCGCCAGTAAATGGAAGGACTAGCAGATTCACCAGTGAGTTCAAGAACTAGCAGATTCACCAGTGAGTGGAAGAACTAGCAGATACAACAGTGAATGGGAAAACTAGCAGATTCATTAGCGAGTGGAGAGAAATAGCAGATTCGCCAATGAGAGAGGAGAGCTAGCAGATTCACGAAAGAGTGGAGGGATCGAGCAGATTCATCAGTGTGTGGACAGAAATAGCTGATTTGCCAGTGAGTGGAGGGAAAAGCAGATTCACCAGCCAGTGGATGAATCAAGCAGGTCCGTAAGCGAGTGGAAAGAAATAGTAGATTCCCAGGGAGTGGAGAGAAATAGCAGTTTTGCCAATGAGTGGCGTGAAATAGCAGATTCACCTGTGATTGGAGAGAATGAGCAGATTCACAAGTAAGGGGCGAGAACAAGGAGATTCACCAGTGAGGGGAGAGAACTAGCAGATTCGCCATTGACAGGAAGAACCAACAGATTCGCTAGTGAGTTTGGAAAACTAACAGATTCGCCAGTGAGTGGAAGTACTAGCGTTTTCACCTGTGAGTTTAGAGACCTAGCCGATTCACAAGTGAGTGGAGAAAACAAACACATTTGCCAAAGAGTAGAGAGAAATACAGAATCACCAGTCAGTGGTGGAAACTAAGAGATTGAACAATGAGTGGAGAGACCTAGCAAATCTGCCAATGAGTGAAGAAAATTAGCAGATTCGCCAATGATTGGGGAGAAATAGCAGATGTGCCAGTGAATGATGAGAACCAGCAGATTCACCAATGAGCGAAGAGAACAAGAAGATTTACCAGTGAGGGGAGAGAACAAGCAGATTAACCAGTGAGTGGAAGAAAAACAGATTCGCCAGTGAGAGGGAGAACTCGCTGATTAGCCAGTGAGTGGGAGAACTAACAGAGTTGCCCGAGAGTGGCAGAACTAGCAGATTCACCAGTGAGAGCAAGAACTAGCAAATTCGCCAGTGAGTGGAGGGAACCAGCAGATTCCCAAATGTGTGCAAAGGACTTGCAGATTCCACAGTGAGTGGGAAAAACTAACAGATTTGCCAGTGAGTAGTTGATTCGCCAGTGAGAGCACAGAACCAGCAGATTCGGCTGTGAGTGCACTGAAAAAGCAGATTTACCAGTGAGTGGAGATAAGAAGCAGATTCTCCAGTCAGTGGAGGAAACTTGCAGATTTGTTAGCGAGTGGAGAAAAATAGCAGATTCGCCAGTGACTGGAGGGAACGAGCAGATTCCCCAGTGACTGGACGCAAATAGTTGATTCACCAGTGACTGGAGAGAAAAGCAGATTCGCCAGTGAGTGCACAGAACTAGCAGATTCGCCAGGGAGAGTAGAGAATAAGCAGGTTCGACAGTGAGTAGAAGAACAAGCAGGTTCGTCAGTGAGTGGAGTAAACTAGCAGATTGACCATTGAGTGGAGAAAACTAGCAGATTCACCAGTGAGTGGGAGAACCAACAGATTCACCAGTGAGTGGAAGAACTAACAGATTCCCCAGTGGGTGCAAGAACTAGCAGATTCACCAGTGAGTGGAAGAACTAGCAGATTCAACAGTGAATGGGAGATCTAACAGATTCAACAATTAGTGGGAGATCTCACAGATTCAAAAGAGAGTGGGAGAACTAGCAGATTTGTTAGCGAGTGGAGAGAAGTAGTAGATTCGCCAATCAGAGAAGAGAACTAGCAGATTCACCATGGAGTGGAGGGAAGGAGCAGATTCATCAGTGTGTGGATGGAAAAAACTGATTCGACACTGAGTGGAGAGAACTGGCAGATTCATCAGCGAGTGGAGAGAACTAGCTGATTCACCAGTGACTCAAGAGACCCAGCAGCTTCGTCAATGAGAAGCGAGAACAAGCAGAGCCACCAGTAAATGGACGAAATAGCAGATATGCCAGTGAATGGAGGGAACTAGCAGATTCAGCAGTGAGTGCAGAGACCTAGCAGATTCACCTCTGAATGAAGAGAACTAGCAGATTCGCCAATGAGTGGAGAGAAATAGCAGTAGCGCCAGTGAGTGAATAGAACTAGCAGATAGATCATTTAGGGAAGAAAACAAACAGATTCACCAGTGAGGGGAGAGAACGACCTGAATCACGAGTGGGTGGATAGAAAAAGTAGATTCACCAGTGAGCGGAAGAAATAGCTGATACACCAGAGAGTGGAGAGAACTAACAAATTCGCCAGTGAGTGGTGAGATATAGCAGCTTCACAAGTGAGTGGGCAGAATGAATAGAACGAGCTGGTTCACCAGTGATTGGAAGAACTAGCAGATCTGCCAGGGAGTTGAAGAAATTGTAGACTCGCTAGTGTGTGGAGTGAAAGAGCACATTAAACATGGAGTGGGCAGAAATAGCTGATTCGCCAGTGAGTGCAGAGAGAAACAGATTCACCAGTCTGTGGAGGAAACTAGCAGATTCGGCAGCGAATGGAGAGTAATAGCACATTCGCCAGTGAGTGGAGAGAACAAACAGATTCACCAGTGAGTGCAAAGAACAAGCAGCTTCACCGTTGAGTGGAAGTGCTAGCAGACTCGCTAATGCGTGGAGAGACTAAGCGGTCTCACCACTGAGTGCAAGGAACTAGCAGATTCGCCAGTGAGTGGAGAAAACTAACAAGTTCGCCAGTGAGTGAGAGAATTAGCAGATTCACCAGTGAGTGGAGAACTAGCAGCTTCACCAGTAAGTGAAAGAACTAGAAGACCTGCTGGTGAGTGGACGTACGAGCAGATCTGCCACTGAGTGGAGAAATCTGGCAGATTCGTCAGTGAGTGGGGAGAAATACCAGACTTGCCAGTGAGTGGAGAAAACTCACAGATTCACCAGTGAGTAGAGGCAACCAGCAGATTTCCCATTGTGTGTAGAGCACTTGCAATTCCGGCAGTGAGTAGGGAAAACTAACAGATTTGCCAGTGAGTGGAGATAATTAGTTGATTTGCCAGTGAGAGCACAGAACCAGCAGATTCGCCTGTGAGTGCACAGAACTAGCAGATTCGCCAGTGAGAGTAGAGAACAAGGATGTTCGATAGTGAGTAGAAGAACAAGCAGATTCACCATTGAGTGGAGAAAACCAGCAGAATCGCCAGTGAGTGGGTGAACTTACAGATTCACCAGTGAATGGAAGAACTAACAGATCTGGCACAGAGTAGAAGAACGAACAGATTCCTCAGGGAGTGCAAAAACCAGCAGATTCATTGGTAAGTGGAAGAAATAGCAGATTCAACAGTGACTAAGAGAACTAGCAGATTCGTTAGCGAGTGGAGAGAAATAGCAGACTCGGCAATGAGAGGAGAGAACTAGCAGATTCACCAAAGAGTCGAGGGAACGAACAGATTCACTAGTGTGTGGATGGAAATAACTGATTCGACATTGAGTGGAGAGAACTAACAGACTCATCAGGGAGTGGAGAGAGCTAGCAGATTCACCAGTGGAGAGATCCAGCATCTTCGCCAATGAGTAGAGAGAACAAGCAGAGCCACCAGTGAATGGAAGAAATAGAAGATTCGCCAGTGAGTGGAGGGAACTAAAAGATTCAGCAGTGAGTGGAGAGACCTCGCAGATTCGCCACTGAGTGAAGAGAACTCGCAGATTCGCCAATGAGTGGAGAGAAATAGCAGAAGCGCCAGTGAGTGAAGATAACTTACAGATACACCACTGAGGGAAGAAAAGAAGCAGATTCACCAGTGAGGGGAGAGAATGAGCAGATTCACGAGTGGGTGGATAGAAAAAGCAGATTCGCGAGAGTGTGGAAGAAATAGCTGATTCAGCAGAGAGTGGAGAGAACTAACAATTTCGCCAGTGAGTGGGGAGATGTAGCAGGTTCACAAGTGAGTGGGAAGAACTAGTAGATTCACCAGTGTTTGGAAGAAACAGCAGTTCTGCCAGTGAGTGGAAGGAATTGCAGACTCGCCAGTGAGTGTAGAGAAAAGCAGATTCGTCAGCAAATGGAGAGTAATAGCAGATTCACCAGTGAGTGGAGGGAATTAGCAGATTCGCCAGTGATTGGAGAGAACTAACAGATTCACCAGTGTTTGGAGAGAACAAGCAGATTGACCAGAGAGTGGAGAGAACAAGCAGTCTCACCACTGATTGCAAGGAACTAGCAGATTCAGCAGTGTGTGGAGAGAACAAGCTGATTTGCCAGCGAGTGGACGAACTAACATATTCGCCAGTGAGTGGAGAGAACAAACAGATTCACCAGTGATTGGAAAGAACAAACACGTTCTCCAGTGAGTGGAGAGGACAAGCAGATTTGCCAGTGAGCGGAAGAACTAGCACAATCGCCAGTGAGTTGAGAGAACAGATTCACCAGTGATTGGTAAGAACAAGCAGATTCGCCAGTGAGTGGAAAGAGCAAGCAGATTCACCATTGAGTGGAAGTGCTAGCAGATTCGCCAATAAGTGGAGAGAACAAGCAGTCTCACCACTGAGTGCAAGGAACTAGCAGATTTGTCAGTGAGTGGAGAAAAGTAACAGGTTCACCAGTGAGTGAGAGAATTAGAAGATTCACCAGTGAGTGGAGAACTAGCAGATTCACCAGTAAGTGAAAGAACTAGAAGATCTGCTGGTGAGTGGATGTACGAGCAGATCTGCCACTGAGTGGAAGAACTAGCAGATTCGGCAGTGAGTTGAAGAACTAGCAGATCTGCCAGTGAGTTGAAGAACTAGCAGATCTGCCAGTGAGTGGAAGAAAAAGCAGATTCTCCAGTGAGTGGAGAAAAATAGCAGATTCGCCAGAGTGGAAGAACTAGCAAATTCGCAAGTGAATGGAAGGACTAGCAGATTCGCAAAAGAGTGGAGAGTACTAGCAAATTCACCAGTGAGTGGACAGAAATAGCTGATTCGCCAGTGAGTGGAGGGAAGCACAGATTCACCAGCCAGTGGATGAATCAAGCATATTCGTTAGCAAGTGGAGAGAAATAGCAGATTCCCCAGGGAGTGGAGAGAAATAGCAGATTTGCCAATGAAAAGCGAGAAATAGCAGAATCACCTATGATTGGAGAGAATGAGCAGATTAAAAAGTAAGGGGAGAGTACAAGGAGATTTTCCAGTGAGGAGAGAGAACTAGCAGATTCGCCATTGACAGCAAGAACTAACAGATTCGCCAGTGAGTGGAAGTTCTAGCAGTTTCGCCCATGAGTGGAGAGAACTAGCAGATTCACAAGTGAGTGGAGAAAACAAGCACATTCGCCAATGAGTAGAGAGAAATACAGATTCACCAGTCAGTGGAGGAAACTAAGAGATTGACCAGTGAGTGGAGAGACCTAGCAGATGCGTCAATAAGGGAAGAGAACTAGCAGATTCGCCAATGAGTGGGGAGAAATAGCAGATGCGCCTGTGAGTGACGAGAAGTAGCAGATTCACCACTGAGGGAAGAGAAATAACAGTTTTACCAGTGAGAGGAGAGAACAAGCAGATTCACCAGTGATTGCAAGAAAAGCGGATTCGCCAGTGAGAGGGAGAATTTGCAGATTCGCCAGTGAATGGGAGAAGTAGCAGATTTGCCAGTGAGTGGCAGAACTAGCAGAGTCACCAGTGAGAGGAAGAACTTGCAAATTCGCCAGTAAATGGAAGTACTAGCAGATTCACCAGTGAGTTCAAGAACTAGCAGATTCATCAGTGAGAGGAAGAACTAGCAGATACAACAGTGAATGGGAGAACTAGCAGATTCATTAGCGAGTGGAGAGAAATAGCAGATTCACCAATGAGAGAGGAGAGCTAGCAGATTCACGAAAGAATGGAGGGAAAGAGCAGATTCACCAGTGTGTGGACAGAAATAGCTGATTTGCCAGTGAGTGGAGGGAAAAGCAGATTCACCAGCCAGTGGATGAATCGAGCAGGTCCATTAGCGAGTGGAAAGAAATAGTAGATTCCCAGGGACTGGAGAGGAATAGCAGATTTGCCAATGAGTGGCGAGAAATAGCAGATTCACCTGTGATTGGAGAGAATGAGCAGATTCACAAGTAAGGGGCGAGAACAAGGAGTTTCACTAGTGAGGGGAGAGAACTAGCAGATTCGCCATTGACAGGAAGAACCAACAGATTCGCTAGTGAGTGTGGAAAACTAACAGATTCGCCAGTGAGTGGAATTACTAGCATTTTCACCTGTAAGTGGAGAGAACTAGCAGATTCACAAGTGAGTGGAGAAAACAAGCACATTTGCCAAAGAGTAGAGAGAAATACAGATTCACCAGTCAGTGGTGGAAACTAAGAGATTGAACAATGAGTGGAGAGACCTAGCAGATCCGCCAATGAGTGAAGAAAATTAGCAGATTCGCCAGGGAATGGAGGAAACTAGTAGATTTGCCAGTGAGTGGAAAGATCTAGCAGAATCGCCAGTGGGTGGAGAGAAACAGCAGATACACCAGTGAGTGGAGAGTTCAAGAAGATTCGTCAGTGAGTGGAAGAACTAAATGATTCGTCAGTGAGTGGAGAGAGCTATGAGATTTGTCAGTGAGTGTAGAGGACTAATAGATTCGCCAGTGATTGCAAGAGCTAGCAGATTCACCAGTGAGTAGAGAGAACTATCAGATTCACCAGTGAGTGGAGAAATCTAGGAGATTTGTCAGTGAGTGGAGAGAAATACCAGATTCGCCAGTGAGTGGAGAAAACTCACAGATTTGCCAGTGAGTGCAGGGAACCAGCAGATTCACCAGTGTGTGCAGAGAACATTCAGATTCGCCAGTGAGTGGGGAAAACTAACAGATTTCTCAGTCAGTGGAAAGAATTGATTCACCAGTGAGAGCACAGAACCAGCAGATTCTCCAGTGAGTGCACAGAAAAAGCAGATTCGCCAATGAGTTCAGAGAATTAGCAGATTCTCCAGTGAGTGCAAAGATCTATCAGTTTCGCCAGTGAGTGGAGAGACCAAGAAGATTCACCAGTGAGTTGAGAGAACTAACAGAACTGCTAGTGACTGGAAGATCTAACAGATTTGCCAATGAGTGGAGTTAATGAGCAGATTCACCAGTGATTGGACAGAAATAGCTGATTCGATGTGAGTGGAGAGAAAAGCAGACTCATGAGTCGGGGCGGAAACTTATAGATTCACCAGTGACTGGAGAGAAGTGGCAGATTTATAAGCGAGTGGAAATAAATAGTAAATTCGAAAGTGAGTGGAGAGAACTAACAGATTCACCAGTGAGTGGAGACAACTGGCAGGTTCGCCAGTGAGTGGATTTAGTTAATAGATTCGCCAGCGATAGGAGAAAACTAGCAGATGTGCGAGTGAGTGGAGAAAACCAGCGGATTTGCCAATGTGTGCAGAAAACTAACCGATTCGCCAATGAGTGGAGAGTACCAGCAAATTTGCCAGAAAATGGAGGGAACTAGCAGGCTCAAAAGTGAGTGGAGAGAATGAGCAGGTTGATCAGTGAGTGGAGATAACAAGCAGATTTGCCATTGAGTGGAGGGAATGAACAGATTCAGCAGTGAGATGGAGAATGAGCAGATTCACCAGCGAGGAGAAAACGAGCAGATTCACCAGGGAGTGGAGGAAACTAGTTGATTTGCCAATGAGTGGAGGGAACAAGCAGATTCGCCAGTGAGTGGAGAGTAGTGGCAAATTCGTCAGTTAGTGGAGTGAACGAGCAGAATCACCAGTGGGTGGAGGGAACAATCAGATTCGGCAGTGAGTGGAAAATACAAGGAAATTCATGAGTGAGTGGAGGGAATTAGCCGATTCACCATTGAGTGGAGAGACCTCCCAGATACACCAGTGAGAGGACAAAACAAACAGATTCGCCAGTGAGTGGAAGAATTAGCAGATTCAAGAGTGAGTGGGAGAATGAGGAGGTTCATCAATGAGTGGAGAGAACTATCAGATTCGCCCGTGGGTGGTGAGAAATAACAGATTTACAAGTGAGTGGAGGATACGAGCAGATTTGCCAGAGGGTGACGAGAACTATTGGATTCGTTAGTGAGTGGATTTGCCTTGAGTGGTGAGAACTAACAGATCTGCCAGTGTTTGGAGGAGCTAGCAGATTAGCCAGTGAGTGGAGGGGATGAACAGATTCACCAGTGAGTGATGGAAATAGCTGATTCGCCAGTGAGTAGAAAGAAAAGCAGATTCATCAGTCAGTGGAGGAATCTAACAGACTCACAAGTGAGTTGAGAGAAGTAGTAAATTCACCAGTGATTGGAGACAACTAGCAGATTCGCCAGTGAGTGGAGAAAACTAACAGATTCGCCAGTGAGAGGAGGATACAAGCAGATGCACTACTGAGTAGAGAAAACTGACAGATTTGCCAGTAAGTGGAGAAAACCAGCAGAGTTGCCAGTGAGTGCAGAGAACAAGCAGATTCGCCAGTGAGTGGAGAGTACTAGCATATTTGGCAGTAAGAGGAGGGAACTAGCAGATCAACAGTGAATGGAGAGACTATCAGATTCATCAGTGAGTGGAGAAAACAAGTAGATTCGCCAGTGAGTGGAGAAAAGAAGCAGGTTCGCCAGTGAGTGGAGAGTAGTGGCACATTCTTCCGTGAGTGGTGGGAACAAGCAGATTAGACAGTGAGTGGAGAGTACTAGCAAATTCGCCAGTGAGTGGAGGGATGTATCTGATTCACCAGTGAGTGTTAGAACTTGTGGATTCACCGGTGTTTGAAGAGAACTAGCAGATAAGCCAATGAGTGCAAGAACTAGCACATTTGGCAGTTACGGATGAATCTAGCAAATTCGCGAGTGAGTGTAGGAAACTAGCAGATTCAGCAGTGAGTTGAGAAAACTAACAGATTCGCCAGTGAGTGGACAGAACAAGCATATTTGCTGTGAATGGAGTAAACTAACAGATTTGGCAGCGAGTGCAGAAAACTAACAGATGCGCCAGTGAGTGGAGAGAACTAAAAAATTCGTCAGTGAGTCGAGGGAACCAGTAGATTCACCAGTGAGTGGAGAGAACTAGAAGATTTGCAGTGAGTGAAGGAAACTAGCAGAATGGAAGTGAGTGGAGAGAACTAGCAGATTCACCAGTGACTGGAGGGAACAAGCAGATTCGCCAGAGAGTGGAGGAAACTATCAGATTCGCCAGTGGGTGCAGAAAACTAACAGATACGTAAATGAGTGGACTGAATTGGCAGATTTGCTAGTGAGTGCAGGAAAGTAGCACATTCACCAGTTAGCGGAGAAAACTAGCAGATTCACCACTGAGTGGAGAGAACTAGTAGATTTGCCAGTGAGTGAAGGAAACTAGCAGATTCGCCAGTGAGTGGAGAGAAATGGCAGATTCGTCTGTGAGTGGAGGAAACTAGCAGATTCGCCAATGAGTAGAGAAAACTAGCAGATTCGCCAGTGAGTGGTAGAAGTTGGGCACTCGCCGCTGTTTGAAGAGAAGTCGCAGAAATGCCAATGTGTGGAAGAACTAGCAGATTAGCCAGTTAATGAGGAATCTAGCAGATTCGCCAGTGAGTGGAGGAAACTGGCAGATTCACCTGTGAGTTGTAAAAGCTAACAGATTCGCCAGTGAGTGGACAGAACTAGCATATTCACTGTGAATGGAGGAAACTAACAGATTCGGCAGCGAGTGCAGAAAACTAACAGATGCGCCAGTGAGTGGAGAGAACTAAAAAATTCGTCAGTGAGTCGAGGGAACCAGTAAATTCACCAATGAGGGGAAAGAACTAGAAGATTTGCAGTGAGTGAAGGAAACTAGCAGAATGGAAGTGAGTGGAGGGAACTAGCAGGTTCGCCAGCGAGTGCAGAAAACTAACAGATTCGCAAATGAGTGGACTGAACTAGCAGATTTGCTAGCGAGTGCAGGAAAGTAGCACATTCACCAGTTAGCGGAGAAAACTAGCAGATTCAACAGTGAGTGGAGAGAACTAACAGATTCGCCAATGAGTGTAGAGACCTAGCATATTTGCCTGTGAGTTGAGAATACTTACAGATTCGCCAGTGAGTGGTGAAAAATATCAGATTTGCCAGTGAGTGGAGAGAAATAGCACATTTGCCAGTGAGTGAAGGAATATTGCACATTCGCCAATGAGTGGAGAAAACTAACAGATTTACCTGTGAGTGGAGGAAACTAGCAGATTCATCAGTGATTGGAGTAAAGTAGCAGATACGTCAGTGAGTGTTAGAACTTGCGGATTTGCCTGTGTTTGAACAGAACTAACAGATATGCCAGTGTGTGCAAGAACTAGCAAATTTGCCAGTTACGGAGGAATCCAGCAGATTTGACAGTGATTGCAGGAAACTAGCAGATTCAGCAGCGAGTTGAGAAAACTAACAGATTCGCCAGTAAGTGGACAGAACTAGCATATTCGCTGTGAGTGGAGGAAACTAGCAGATTTGCCGGAGACTGGAGAAAACTGGCAGATTTGCAGTGAGTGAAGGAAACTAGCAGAATCGAGAGTGAGTGGAGAGAACTAGCCGATTCACCAGTGAATGGAGAAAACTAACCGATTCGCCAGTGATTGGAGAGAACTAACAGATTCGCGAAAGAGTGGAGGAAATGAGCAGATTCACCAGTGAGTGGAAAAAAGTAGCAGATTTGCCAGTGAGTGGGAGAACTTGCAAATTCGCCAGTGTTTGAAGAGAACTAGCAGATATGCCAGTGTGTGGAAGAACTAATAGGTTCGCCAGCTTTGGAGGGAACTAGTAAATTCGCAACTGTGTGGAGGAAACTAGCAGATTCACCACTGAGTTGAGAAAACAAACAGGATTCGCCAGTGAGTGGACAGAACTAGAATATGTGCTGTAAGTGGAGGAAACGATCAGATTCGCCAGCAAGTGCAGGAAACTAGCAAATTCGCTCGTGAGTTGAGAGAAATGGCAGATTCGCCAGTGAGTGGAGAGAACTACCAGATTCGCCTGTGAGTGGAGGAAACTAGCAGATTCACCAATGAGTGAAGAAAACTAACAGATTCACCAATGAGTGCAGAGAACTTGCATATTCGCCTGTGAGTGAAGGAAACAAGCAAATTCGCCAGTGAGTGGTGAAAACTATCAGATTTGCCACTGAGTGGAGAGAACTAGTAGATTTGCCAGTGAGTGAAGGAAACTAGCAGATTCGCCAGTGAGTGGAGAGAAATGGCAGATTCGTCTGTGAGTGGTAGAAGTTGGGCACTCGCCGCTGTTTGAAGAGAAGTCGCAAATATGCCAATGTGTGGAAGAACTAGCAGATTAGCCAGTTAATGAGGAATCTAGCAGATTCGCCAGTGAGTGGAGGAAATTGGCAGATTCACCTGTGAGTTGTAAAAGCTAACAGATTCGCCAGTGAGTGGAGGAAACTAGTAGATTTGTCAGTGAGTGCAGGAAACCAGCAGATGTACCAGTGAGTGGAGAAAACTAGCATATTCTCCTGGGATTGAAGGAAACTAGCAGATTTGCCAGTGAGTAGTGAAAACCAAAAGATTTGTCAGTGAGTGGAGAGAACTAGCAGATTTGCAACTGAGTGAAGGGAACTAGCAGATTCGCCAGTGAGTGGAGAGAACTAGCAGATTCGCCAGAGAATGGAGAAAACTAAGCGATTCACCAGTGACTGGAGAGGAGAAGCAGATTGGCCTGTGAGTGGAGGAAACTAGTAGATTCGCACAGTGAGTGGAGAGAACTAGCAGATTCGCTGGTTTGTGGAGGAAATAGCAGATTCGTCAGTGAGTGGAGAGATTTGGAATATTTGCTGGTGATTGGAGGAAACTTGTATATTCGTCAGTGAGTGGATGGAACTAGCAGTTTCACCAGTGAGTGGAGGAAACTAGCAGAGTCGCCAGTGAGTATTGAAAACTAAAAGATTTGTCAGTGAGTAGAGAGAACTAGCAGATTTGCCTCTGAGTGAAGGAAACTAGCAGATTTGCCCGTGAATGGAGGAAACTAGCAGATTCGCAAGTGAGTGGAGAAAACTAGCAGATTCGCCAGAGAGTCGAGAAAACCATCCGATTCTCCAGTGACTGGAGAGAACTAGCAGATTCGCAAGTGAGTGGAGAAAACGAGCAGATTAGCCAGGCAGTGGGAGAACTCGCAGCTTCACCAGTGTTTAGAGAGAACTAGCTGATTCGCCAGTTATGGAGGAATCGAGAAGATTCGCTGGTGATTGGCGAGAACTAGCAGATTCACTAGAGAGTGGAGATACCGAACAGATTCACCAGTGAGTTGAATAACTAGCAGATTCACCAGTTATGGAGGAAACCAGCATATTCAGCAGTGAGTGGAGAGAACTCGCAGATTCGTCAGTGAGTGCAGGAAAACAGCAGATTCGTCAGTGAGTGGTGGACATTAGCAGATTCGTCAGTAAGTGCAAGAAACCAGCAGATTCGCCAGAGAGTGGAGAAAACTAACCAATTCTCCAGTGACGGGAGAGAACTAGCAGATTCTCCTGTGAGTGGAGGAAACTAGTAGTTTCGCCAGGAGTGGAGGGAACTAGCAGATCCACCAGTGAGTGCAGAGAACTGGCAGAATCGTCAGTGGGTGCAGGAAAGCAACAGATTCGCCAGTGAGTGGAGAAAACTAGCATATTCTCCTGGTATTGAAGGAAACTAGCAGATTCGCCTGTGAGTATTGAAAACTAAAAGATTTATCAGTGAGTGCAGAGAACTAGCAGATTTGGCACTGATTGAAGGGAACTAGCAGATTCGCCAGTGAGTGGAGAGAACTAGCAGATTCACCAGAGAGTGGAGAAAACTAACTGATTCACCAGTGACTGGAGAGGACGAGCTGATTGGCCTGTGAGTGGAGGAAACTAGCAGATTCACACAGTGAGTGGAGAGAACTAGCAGATTCGCCAGTGTGTGGAGGAAATAACAGATCCGTCAGTGAGTGGAGAGATTTGGAATATTTGCTGGTGAGGGGAGGAAACTTGTATATTCGCCAGTGAGTGGATGGAACTAGCAGATTTACCAGTGAGTGGAGGAAACTAGCAGAGTCGCCAGTGAATAGTGAAAACTAAAAGATTTGACACTGAGTGGAGAGAACTAGCAGATTTGCCACTGAATGAAGGAAACTAGCAGATTCGCCAGTGAGTGGAGGAAACTAGCAGATTCGCAAGTGAGTAGAGGAAACTAGCAGATTCGGCAGAGAGTGGGAGAACTCGCTTCTTCGCCAGTGTTTGGAAAGAACTAGCTGATTGGCCAGTGTATGGAAGAAGTACCAGAGTCACCATCTATTGAGGAATCAAGAAGATTCGCCAGTGATTGGTGATAACTAGCAGATTCACCAGTTATGGAGGAAGCTAACATATTGAGCAGTGAGTGGAGAGAACTTGCAGATTCGTCAGTGAGTGCAGGAAACCAGCAGATACGTCAATGAGAGCAGGGAACCAGCAGATTCGTCAGTGAGTGCAGGAAACCAGCAGATTCGGCAGTGAGTGGAGGAAACTAACAGATTCGCCAGTGTGTGGAGGACACTAGCAGATTGGTCAGTGAGTCGAGAGAACTAGCAGATTTGCTGGTGAGCGGAGGAAACTAATAGGATCGCCAGGAATGGAGGGAACCAGCAGATTCACCAGTGAGTGGATAGAACTGGCAGAATCGTCAGTGAGTGCAGGAAACCAGCATATTCACCAGAGAGTAGAGGAAACTGATATGATTCGCCAGTAAGTGGAGGAAACTGGCAGATACCTCATTGTGTGGAGGAAACTAGAAGATTCGTCAGTGAGTGGTGAGAACTAGCAGATTTGCTGGTGAGTGGAGTAAACTAGTAGTTTCGCCAGTGAGTGGAGAAAATTAACAGATTCACCAGTGAGTAGAGAGAACTAGCAGATTTGCCTCTGAGTGAAGGAAATTAGCAGATTTGCCAGTGAGTGGAGAGAACGAGCACATTCGTCTGTGAGTGGATTTAACTTGCAGATTCGCACAGTGAGTGGAGGTAACCAGCAGATTTGCACAGTGTGGAGGAAATAGCAGATTCTTCAGAGAGTGGAGAGAATTGGAATAATTGCTGGTGAGGGGAGGAAACTTGTAGATTCACCAGTGAGTGCAAGAAACCGGCAGATTTACCAGTGAGTGTAGAAAACTAGCATATTCGCCTGTGAGTGAATGAAACTAGCAGATTCGCCCGTAAGTAGTGAAAACTAAAAGATTTGTCAGTGAGTGGAGAGAAGTAGCAGATTTGCCACTGAGTGAAGGAAACTAGCAGATTCACCAGTGAGTGGAGAGAACTAACAGATTTGCCAGAGAGTGGAGAAAACTAACCAATTCGCCAGTGATAGGAGAGAACTAGCAGATTTGCCAGTGAGTGTAGAAAATTAACAGATTTGCCAGTGAGTGGAGAGAACTAACGGATTTGCCAGTGAATGGAGGAAACTAGCAGATTCACCAGTGAGTGGAGAAAACTAACAGATTCACCAGTGATTGGGGAGAACTCACAGGTTTGCGAGTGGGTGGAGAGAACTAGCAGGTTAGCCATTGAGTGAAGGAAACTACCTTATTTGCCAGTGAGTGGAGATAACTAGTAGATTCGCCAGTGAGTGGAGATTTTTACCAGATTCGCCTATGTATGGAGGAAACAAGCAGATTCGCCAGTGAGTGGACGGAAATAGCAGATTCACCAATGATTGGAGGAAACTAGCAGATTTGTCAGTGAGTGCAGGAAACCAACAGATTTACCAGTGAGTGGAGAAAACTAGCATACACACCTCTGAGTGAAGGAAACTAGCAGATTCGCCAGTAAGTAGTGAAAACTAAAAGATTTATCAGTCAGTGGACAGATCTAGCAGATTTGCCACTGAGTGAAGGAAACTAGCAGACATGCCATTGACTGGAGAGAATTAGCAGATCCACCTGTGAGTGGAGGAAACTAGCAGCTTTGCAATTGAGTGGAGAAGACTAGCAGATTTGCCAGAGAGTGGAGAAAACTAGCATACTCACCTGTGAGTGAAGGAAACTAGCAGTTTCGCCAATGAGTAGTGAAAACTAAAAGATTTGTCAGACAGTGGACAGAACTAGCAGATTTGCCACTGAGTGAAGGACACTAGCAGATTTGCCAGTTACTGGAGAGATCCGCCTGTGATTGGAGGAAACTAGCAGCTTTGCAAGTGAGTGGAGACAACTAGCAGATTCGCCAGTGAGTGGGAGAACTCGCAGCTTCGCCAGTGTTTGGAGAGAACTAACAGATTTGCCAGTATGTGGAAGAAGTAGCAGAGTCGCCAGTTATGGAGGAATCGAGAAGATTCGCCAGTGATTGGCGAGAACTAGCAGATTCACTAGTGAGTGGAGATACTGAACAGATTTACCAGTGAGTTGAATAACTAGCAGATTCACCAGTTATGGAGGAACTAGCATATTCAGCAGTGAGAGGAGATAACTCGCAGATTCGTCAGTGAGTGCAGGAAACCAGCAGATTCGTCAGTGAGTAGAGGACATTAGCAGATTCGTCAGTGAGTGGAGAAACTAGCAGATTTACTGGTGAGTGGAGGAAACTAGTAGTTTCGCCATGAGTGGAGGGAACTAGAAGATCCACCAGTGAGTTGAGAGAACTGGCAGAATCGTCAGTGGGTGCAGGAAACCAGAAGATTCACCAGAGAGTGGAGGAAACCAGCAGATTTGTCAGTGAGTGCAGAAAATCAGCAGATTTACCAGTGAGTGGAGAAAACAAGCATATTCGCCTGGGATTGAAGGAAACTAGCAGATTCACCAGTAAGTAGTGAAAACTAAAAGATTTGTCAGTGAGTGGAGAGAACTAGCAGATTTGCCACTGAATGAAGGAAACTAGCAGATTCGCCAGAGAGTGGAGAAAACTAACCGATTCACCAGTGACTTGAGAGGACGAGCAGATTGGCCTGTGAGTGGAGGAAACTAGCAGATTCGCACTGTAAGTGGAGAGAACTAGCAGATTCGCCAGTGTTTGGAGGAAATAGCAGATTCGTCAGTGAGTGGAGAGATTTGGAATATTTGCTGGTGAGGGGAGGAAACTTGTATATTCGCCAGTGAGTGGATGGAACTAGCAGATTCGCCAGTGAGTGGAGAAAACTAGCAGATTCGCCAGAGAGTGGAGAAAACTAATCGATTCTCCAGTCACTGGACAGAACTAGCAGATTCGCCTGTGAGTGGAGGAAACTAGCAGATTCGCAAGTGAACGGAGAAAACTAGCAGATTCGTCAGGGAGGGGGAGAACTCGCTGCTTCGCCAGTGTTTCGAGACAACTAGCAGATTTGCCAGTGTGTGGAAGAAGTACCAGAGTCACCAGCTATTGAGGAATCTAGAAGATTCACCAGTGATTGGCGAGAACTAGCAGATTCACCAGTGAGTGGAGAGACCAAACAGATTCACCAGTGAGTCAAATAACTAGCAGATTCACCAGTTATGGAGGAAGCTAACATATTTAGCTGTGAGTGGAGAGAACTCGCAGATTTGTCAGTGAGTGCAGGAAACCAGTAGATACGTCAGTGAGTGCAGGGAACCAGCAAATTCATCAGTAAGTGCAGGAAACCAGCAGATTCGTCAGTGAGTGGAGGAAACTAACAGATTCGCCAGTGTGTGGAGGAGACTAGCAGATTTGTCAGTGAGTGGAGAGAACTAGCAGATATGCTGGTGAGTGGAGGAAACTATTAGGTTCGCCAGGAGTGGTGGGAACCAGCAGATTCACCTGTGAGTGGAGAGAACTGGCAGAACTGTCAGTGAGTGCAGAAGATCAGTATATTCACCAGTGAGTGGAGGAAACTGATAGGATTCGCCAGTAAGAGGAGGAAACTGGCAGATACCTCAGTGTGTGGAGGAAACTAGAAAATTCGTCAGTGAATGGAGAGAACTAGCAGATCTGCTGGTGAGTGGAGTAAACTGGTAGTTTCACCAGTGAGTGGGGAAAACTAACAGATTCACCAGTGAGTGGAGAGAACTAGCATATTCACCAGAGATTGGAGGGAACAAGGAGATTCAGCAGTGAGTGGGAGAGCTAGCAGATTCGCCAGTGAGAGGAAGATCTAGCAGATTCGCAAGTGACTGGGGAAAACTAGCATATTCTCGAGTTAGTGGAGAGAACTCGCAGATTCACCAGTGAATGGAGTGAACTAGCAGATTCGCCTGTGAGTGGAGGAAACTCACAGATTCACCAGTGAGTGGTGGAAACTCAAAGATTCACCAGTGAGTGAAGTGACTGAATAGATTCATCAGTGAGTAGAATAATTAGCAGATTCGCCAGTTATGGAGCAAACTAACAGATTCACCAGTGAATGGATGAAATTCACAGATTCCCCAGTGAGTGGAGGAAATTAGCAGATTCACCAGTGAGTGAAGTGACCGAACAGATTCATCAGTGAGTAGAATAACTAGCAGATTCGCCAGTTATGGAGCAAACTAACAGATTCACCAGTGAAAGGAGTGAACTAGCAGATTCGCCTGTGAGTGGAGGAAACTCACAGATTCCCCAGTGTTTGGAGAAAACTAGCAGATTCTTCAGTGAGTAGAGAAAAGTAACAGATTCATCATTGAGTGGAAAGAACTAGCAGATTTGTCAGTGAGTGAAGGAACCCAGCAGATTTGCCAGTGAGTGGAGGAAATTCACAGATTCACCAGTGAGTGGAGGAAATTAGCAGATTCACCAGTGAGTGAAGTGACCGAACAGATTCATCAGTGAGTGGAATAACTAGCAGTTTCGCCAGTTATGGAGAAAACTAACAGATTCACCAGTGCATGGAATGAACTAGCAGGTTCGCCTGTGAGTGGAGGAAACTCGCAGATTCCCCAATGATCGGGGAAAACTAGCAGATTCTTCAGTGAGTAGAGAAAAGTAACAGATTCATCATTGATTGGAGAGAACTAGCAGATTCACCAACAAGTGGAGGAAAGTAGCAAATTTGTGAGTGAGAGTAGGAAACTAGCCATTTGCCAGTGTTTGGGAGAACTAGCAGATTTGCCCATGAGAGGAGAGAACTAGCCGAATCACCAGTGAGTGGAGAGAACTAGCAAGTTCACCAGAGAGTGAAGAGAACTATCATATTCACCAGAGATTGGAGGGAAAAAGCAGATTCGCCAGTCAGTGGTTGAGGTAGCCAATCCACCAGTGAGTGGAAGATCTAGCAGAACCGCCAGTGAGAGGCGGGAACCAAAGAATTCACCACTGATAGGAAAAACTATCAGTTTCGACAGTGAGTGGAGAAAACTAACAGGTTTACCAGTGAGTGGAGAGAACTAGCAGATTCACCAGTGAATGGAGAGAACTAGCAGATTCGCCAGTGATTGGAGAGAACTAGCAGATCCGCCTGTGAGTGGAGAAAACTAGCAGATTTGCCAGTGAGTGGAGAAAACTAGCAGATTGACCAGTGAGTGTGATAACTTCCAGATTCGCCAGTGTTTGGTGAGAATTGGCAGATTCAGCAGTGAGTGGAAAGACAGAACAGATTTGCCATTGTGTGTTGAAAACTAACAGATTTGCCAGTGAGTGAAGAGAACTAGAGTATTTGCCTTTGAGTGAAGGAAATTAGCAGATTCACCAGTGAGTGGAGAGAACTGGCAGATTCGCCAGTGAGTGGAGGAAATTCACAGATTCACCAGTGAGTGGAGGAAATGAGCAGATTCACCAGTGAGTGAAGTGACCAAACAGATTCATCAGTGAGTGGAATAACTAGCAGTTTCGCCAGTTATGGAGAAAGCTAACAGATTCACCAGTGAATGGAATGAACTAGCAGATTCGCCTGTGAGTGGAGGAAACTCACAGATTCCCCAGTGATTGGGAAAAACTAGCAGATTCTTCAGTGTGTAGAGAAAAGTAACAGATTCATCATTGAGTGGAGAGAACTAGCAGATTCACCAAAAAGTGGAGGAAAGTAGCAAATTTGTGAGTGAGTGGAGGAAACTAGCCATTTGCCAGTACGTCGGAGAACTAGCAGATTTGCCCATGAGAGGAGAGAACTAGCCGATTCACCAGTGAGTGGAGAGAACTAGCAAATTCACCAGAGAGTGGAGAGAACTATAATATTCACCAGAGATTGGAGAGAAAAAGCAGATTCGACAGTCATTGGTTGAGGTAGCAAATCCACCAGAGAGAGGAAGATCTAGCAGATCCGCCAGTGAGTGGCGGGAACCAAAGAATTCACCACTGATAGGGAGAACTAGCAGTTTCGACAGTGAGTGGAGAAAACTAACAGATTTGCCACTGAGTGGAGAGAACTAGCAGATTCACCAGTGAGTGGAGAGAACTAGCAGATTCACCAGTGATTGGAGAGAACTAGCAGATCCGCCTGTGAGTGGAGAAAACTAGCAGATTTGCCAGTGAGTGGAGAGAATGAGCAGATTCGCCTGTGAGTGGAGGAAACTTGTAGATTCGCACAGTGAGTGGAGAGAACTATCAGATTCGCTAGTGAGTGGGGGAAACTGGCAGAATCGTCAGTGAGTGCAGGAAACCAGCAGATTCACCAGTGAGTGTGGGAATCTAATAGGATCCACCAGAGAGTGGAGTTAACTATCCAATTCACCAGTGAGTGGAGAAAACCAGCACATTCACCAGAGGTCGGAGAGAACAAGCAGATTCAACAGTGGGTGGGAGAACTAGCAGATCCACCAGTGAGAACAAGATCTAGCAGATTCACCATTGAGTGGAGGAAACTAGCAAATTCGCCAGTGAGAGGAGAGAACTACAAGATTCGCCAGTGAATGTAGAGAACTAGCAGATTCGCCAGTGAGTAGAGGAAACTAGCATATTGGCCTGTGAGAAAAGGAAACTAGCAGTTTCGCCAGTGAGTGGAGAGACCTAACATATTCGCCAGTGACTGGAGAGAACAAGCAGATTCGCCTGGGAGTGGAGAATTCCAGCAGATTGACGAGTGAGTGGGAGAATTTCCAGATTCGCCAGTGTTTGGTGAGAACTAGAAGATTCAGCAGTGAGTGGAGGGACAGAACAGATTTGCCAGTCAGTGGAGAGAACTAGCAGATTTGTCAGTGAGGGAAGGTAACTAGCAGACTCGCCAGTGAGTCCAGAGAACAAACAGATTCGCCAGTGACTGTAGAGAGCTAGCAGATTCGCCTGTGAGTGGACAAAACTAGCAGATTCGCCTGCAAGAGAAGGAAACTAGCAGTTTCCCCAGTGAGTGGAGCAGATTCAACAGTCAGCGGTTGAGTTAGCAGATCTGCCAGTTAGAGGAAGTTCTAGCAGAATAGCCAGTGAGTGGAGAGAACCAACGGATTCGCAAGTGTTTGGCAGAACTAGCAGTTTCGACCGTGAGTGGAGAAAACTAGCATATTCGCCTGTGAGAGAAGGAAACTAGCAGTTTCGCCAGTGAGTGGAGAGAACTAGAAGATTCACCAGTGAGTGCAGGAAACTACCAGATTCGTCACTGAGTGCAGGAAACCAGCAGATTTGCCAGTGAGTGAATGAAACTATTAGATTCGCCAGTGAGTGGAGATAACTAGCACATTCGTCAGTGAATGCAGTGAGCCAGCAGATTCACCAGTGAGTGGAGGAAACTAGTAGATTCACCAGTGAGTGGAGAGAACTAACAGATTTCCCAATGAATGGAGGAAACTAGCAGATTTGCCACTGGCTGGATATAACAAGTAGATTTGCAGTAATTGAAGGAAACTAGCAGAATCGACAGTGAGTGGAGAGAAGTAGCAGATTCACCAGTGAGTGGAGAAAACTGGCAGATTTGCCAGTGAGTGGGAGGAATAGTGGATTCGCTAGTGTGTGAAGAGAACTAGCAGATATGCCAGTGTGTGGAAGAGCTAGCAGGTTTGCCAATTTTGGAGGAAACTAGCAGATTCACCAATGAGTGGAGGGAAGTAGCAGCTTCGCCACTGAGTTGAGTAAACTAATAGATTCGCCAGTGAGTGGACAGAACTAGCATATTCGCCTGTGAGTGGAGGAAATTATCAGATTCGCCTGTGAGTGGAAAGAACTAGCAGGTTTGCCAGTGAGTGGAGAGAACTAGCACATTTGCCTATGAGTGGAGGAAACTAGCAGATTTGCCAGTGAGTGGAGAGAACTAGCATATTCGACTGTGAGTGAAGGAAACTTGCAGATTCGCCAGTGAGAGGTGAAAACTAAATGATTTGCCACTGAGTGGAGAGAACTAGCAGATTTGCCACTGATTGAAGGAAATTAGCACTGAAAACTAAATGATTCGCCATTGAGTGGAACGAACTAGCAGATTCGCCAGAGAGTGGATGAAACTATTAGGTTCTCCAGTGAGTGGAGATAGCTAGCACATTCGTCAGTGAATGTAGGAAACCAGCAGATTCACCAGTGAGTGGAGGAAACTATCAGATTTGCCAGTGAGTGCAGACAATTAACAGATTCGTCAGTGAGTAGAGAAAAGTAACAGACAACAGAGAAAAGTCAGTGGCTGGAGAGAAGTAGCCGTTTCACAAACAAGTGGAGGAAACTAGCCAATTTGCCAGCGAGTGAGAGAACTAGCAGATTCGCCAGTGAATGTAGGAAATTTGTAGAATCGCCAGTGAGTGGAGGATATCAGCAGATTCGCCAGAGAGTGGAGAAAAGTAGCAGATTCGTCAGTGAAATGAGGAAACAAGCTGATTCACCATTGAGTGGAGAGAAACAGCAGATTCACCAGTGAGTGGAGAGAACTAACGGATTGGCCAGTGAGTGGAGAGAACTAACAGATTTGCCATTGAGTGAAGGAAATTAGCTTATTCGCCAGTGAGTGGAGAAAATTAACTGATTCGCCAGTGACTGGAGATAACTAGCAGATTCGCCTGTGAGTGGAGGAAACGAG
This sequence comes from Carcharodon carcharias, assembly GCF_017639515.1. Classification (NCBI taxonomy): domain Eukaryota; kingdom Metazoa; phylum Chordata; class Chondrichthyes; order Lamniformes; family Lamnidae; genus Carcharodon; species Carcharodon carcharias. Next base: position 110,080,688 of record NC_054474.1, on the reverse strand, counting down.
CAGATTCGCCAGTGAGTGAAGAAAACTAGCAGATTCGCAAGTGAGTGGGAGATCTTGCAGATTTGCCATTGTTTGGAGAGAACTAATAGATTTGCCAGTCTGTGGAAGAACCAGCAGATTCGTTAGTTATGGAGGAAACGAGCAAATTCGCCAGTGAGTGGAGAGACCGAACAGATTCGCCAGTGAGTGGAGAAACAGGAGATTCGTCAGTGAGTGGAGAGAACTACCTGATTCGTCAGTGAGTGCACGAAACCAGCAGATTCGTCATTGAGTGGACAGGACCAACAGATTCACCAGAGAGTGGAGGAAACCAGCAGGTTCACCAGTGTGTGGAGGAAACTAGCAGTTTCGTCAGTGAGTGGAGAAAACCACCAGATTTGCTGGTGAGCAGAGGAAACTAGTAGATTCGCCAGTGAGTGGATGGAACTTGCAGATTCACCAGTGAGTGGAGAAATCTCACAGGTTCGCCAGTGAGTGTGGAGAACTAGCATATTCGACTGGGAGTGAAGGAATCTTGCAAATTCGCCAGTCTGAAGTGAAAACTAAATGATTTGCCAGTGATTGGAGAACACTAGCATATTTGCCACTGATTGAAGGAAACTGGCAGATTCGCCATTGAGTGGAGACAACTAGCAGATTCGCCAGAGAGTGGAGAAAACTAACCGATTCGCAATTGAGTGGATAAAACTAGCAGAATTGCCAGTGTGTGGAAGAATTAGCAGATTCGCCAGTTATAGAGAAAACTATCAGATTCGCCAGTGATTGGTGAAAACTAGCAGATTCAGCAGTGAGTGGAGAGACCGAACAGATTCGCCAGTCAGTGGAGAAACTAGCAGATTCGTCAGTGAGGGTAGAGAACTACCAGATTCGTCAGTGAGGGCAGAAAACCAGCAGATTCATCACTGAGTGGACAGAACCAGCAGATTCACCAGAGAGTGGAGGAAACTAGCAGATTCACCAATGTGTGGAGGAAACTAGCAGATTCGTAGTGAGTGGAGAGAACAAGCAGATTTGCTGGTGAGTGGAGGAAACGAATAGTTTCGCCAGTGAGTGGAGGGAACTAGCAGATTCACCAGTCAGTGGAGGAAACTGGCAGATTCATCACTGAGTGCAGGAAACCGGCAGATTCACCAGTGAGTGACGGAAACTAGCAGATTCACCAGTAAGTGGAGAGAACTAGCATATTCACAAGAGATTGGAGGGAACAAGCAAATTCAACAGTGAGTGGGAGAGCTAGCAGATCCGCCAGTGAGAGGAAGATCTAGCAGATTCGCCAGTGAGAGCAATATCTAGCAGGTTCGCCAGTGAGTGGAGAAAACTACCAGATTCGCCAGTGAGTGGCGAGATCTAGCAGATTCGCCAGTGAGTGGAGAGAACTAGCAGATTCGCTATGTGTGGAGATAACTAGCAGATTCACTGGTGAGTTGAGAGTACTAACTGATTCGCCACTGAGTGGAGAGAATTAGCAATTTCTCCAGTGAATGGAGAGAACAAGCAGAATCGCTAGTGAGTGGAGAAACCTCGCAGATTCACCAGTGAGTGGAGGAAATTAGCAGATTCACCAGTAAGTGGAGGAAACTAGCAGATTCACCAGGGAGTGGAGGAAACTAGCAGATTCACCAGGGAGTGGAGGAAACTAGCAGATTCACCTGTGAGTGGAGGAAACTAGCAGTTGAGTTGAACGTTGGGGTGTCCGAGCTGTCGGCCTGTTTGGAACAACATGGGACTATGGTGCAGGTCAGCCAAGATCGAAGGGAATGTGCAGCAGCTTCAATGGTTTGAATTGACATAAATATCACAGAATAATTTGTTAAATATAGAGTTGTTATGACCTGGACCTTTCTGCCTGAAATGCTGGAGCAAGCCGGATTAACAATACCTTTTAAATGGAATTGAATGAGTAATTGAAAGTTTGAAATTTCTCTGGCAAGACTGGAGAGTTGAGACTAATTTACAAAGCTCCTTTAATGAATCTGCACAATGGGCCGTATCTCCTCCTTCTGTGTTGTATGATTGGATGATTCTAGACAAAGTCCAACAGCATTTAGTCTCAGTGAGGAAAGAGGGCTGCATTTTTCAGTGCCTTTCACAAACACCAGATCTCTCCAAATGTTTTGTCGTCAATTAAGTACTTTTGAAGTGTGGACATTATTATGATATAGGTCACATTGCAGCCAATTTGCACAGAGCAAACCCCGAACTGCATTGACGTAATGAGCAATCTGTCTCTGCCTGATTGAGTGGGCAGGAAGCAAGGAGTGACGGCCATATTCTGCTTTGAAATCATGGTATGGGATCTTTGAGACCCATCCAGGAGGATTTGATTTTGCATCTCATCTGACAGGGCATCACTCCGTCAATTCTTCACTGATGTACCAGCCTTGAGCCTCTGCAGTGGCACAGGAACATATGTATAAAAGTCAAGAAGTGATGATACTGTAATTTATACAGAATAATATAATTTAGCCTACAGTTCAAGTTGTAAGATGTTCTGATGCTCCTTTATCGAAACAACATGAAAAACAGTACAAAACAGAATGTGTAAATTCACCAGGATGATGCTAGGGATGGGAAATTAGGATCGAGGAGAGGTTCAGGGCTGGGACGGTTTCCACAGAAGCAGAAAAGAGGAGATATCATCAAGATTTTTAAAATTTTAAAATTTTAAAAGAACAAAGAAAAGTACAACACAGGAAGCCTGCGCCGATCATATTGCCTGTCAATCTAAAACATTTTGCATTTCCAGGCTCCCTATCCCTCTATCCCATCCTATTCATGTATTTGTCAACTGCCTCTTAAACACCACTATTATACCTGCTTCCATCACCTCCTCTGGCAATGAATTCCAGACACTCACTACTCTCTGCATAAAAAAACTTGCCCCACACATCTCCTCTAAAGTGTTCTCCTCTCACCTTAAATCAATGTCCCCTAGTAATTTACTCTTCTACCCTGGGAAAAAGCTTCTGACTATTTATTTTCTCCATGCCACTCATATTTTGCAAACTTCTATCAAGTCGCCCCTTAATCTCCGTTGCTCTAGTGAGAACAATCCGAGTTTCTCCAAACTCTCCTCATAGCTAATAACGTCCAGACCAGGCAGCATCCCGGTAAACCTCCTCTGCACCCTCTCCAAAGCCTCCATATCCTTCTGGTAATGTGCTGATCAGAACTGCACACAATATTCCAAGTGTGACCTAACCAAGGTTCTATACAGCTGCAGCATGACTTCCCAGCTTTTATACTCAATACCCCTGCCGATGAAGGCAAGCATGCCATATGCCTTCCTGACTACCTTATTCACCTGCGTTGCCACCTTCAGTGGCCTGTGGACTTGTACACCCAGATAACTCTGCCTGTTGATGCACTTAAGGGTTCTACCATTTACTGTATAATTCCTACCTCTATTAGACCTTCCAAAATTCATTACCTCGCATTTGTCCATGTTAAACTCCATCTGCCATTTCTCTGCACAAGTCTCCAAACGATCTACATCCCGCTGTATCCTTTGACAATCCTCTTCACTATCTGCAACTCCTCCAACCTTAGCGTCGTCTGCAAACTTACTAATTAGCCCAGTTACATTTTCCTCCAAATCATTTACGTATACTACAAACAACAAAGGTCCCAGCACTGATCCCTGTGGAACACCATTCGTCATAGCTCTCCATTCAGAAAAGCACCTTCCACTGCTACCCTCTGTCTTCTATGACCAAGCCAATTCTGTATCCACCTTTCCAGCTCACCTCTAATCCTGTGCCACTCTACCTTCTGTAACAGTCTGCCATGAGGGACCTTGTCAAAGGCCTTTCTGAAATCTATGTAGATAACATTCACTGCCCTTCCATCCTCGATCATCTTGGTCACTTCCTCGAAAAACTCGATCAAGTTAGTGAGACACGACCTCCCCTTCACAAAACCATTCTGCCTCTCACTAATATGCCCACTTGCTTCCAAATGGTAATATATCCTGTCATGAAGAATCTTCTACGATAATTTCTCTACCACCAACGTAAGGCTCACCGGCCTGTAATTTCCTGAATTATCCCGGGTACCCTTCTTAAACAATGCGGCAACATTGGCCATTCTCCAGTCATCTGGGATCTCACTTGTAGCCAGTGAGGATACAATGATTTCTGTCAAGGCCCCAGCAATCTCCTCCCTTGCCTCCCTCAGTACTCTGCGGTAGATCCCATCTGGCCCTGGGGATTTATCCACCTTAATATTCTTCAAGACGCTGAACACCTCTTTTGTGATCTCAACATGATCGAGGCCATCTATACACTTTTCCCCCAACAAATCGACCGCTAAGTCCTCTTTGGTGAATACTGATGAGAAGTGTTCATTTAGCATCTCTCCCATTTCTTCTGGCTCTACACACAGATTCCCACCTCTGTCCCTGAGTGGGCCTACCCTTTCCCTGGCTACCCTCTTGCTTTTTACATATGTATAAAAGGCCTTGGGATTTTCCTTAATCCTGGTTGCCAATGACTTTTCATGACCCCTTTTAGCCCTCCTGACTCCTTGCTTAAGTTTCTTCCTACTTTCTTTATATTTTCCACGGGCTTCATCTATTCCCAACCTTCTAGCCCTTACGAATGCTTCCCTTTTCTTTTTGACTAATCTCACAATATCCTTCGTTATCCAAGGTTCCTGAAACTTGCCATGCTTATCCTTCATCCTAGTAGGAACATGCCAGTGCTGAATTCTTATCAACTGACATTTGAAAGCCCCCCAACATGTCAGTTGTTAATTTGCCCTCAAGCATCCGCCTCCAGTCTAGATTCCTCAGTTCCTGCCGAATATTGTCATACTTAGCATTCCACCAATTAAGCACCTTAACCGGAGGACTCCTATTATCCTTATCCACCACTACCTCGAAGCTTACTGAATTTTGGTCACTTTTCCCAAAATGCTCCTCTACTGAAACTTCGAGCACCTGGCCGGGTTCATTCCCTAATACCAGGTCTAATATTGCCCCTTCCCTAGTTGGACTTTCTACATGTAGTCTCAGGGAACCCTCCTTACAAAAAGAGTTTTGATCAAATGAATCAGAAAAGTTTACTTCTTGCTAGTGACGACATACCTTCATCTTAAAAAGATCAGGATTGAGGAGAGAAACACAGAGAAATAGTTTTCTAACATAGTGTGGGGAACATAGGATAGGTTAGCTCAGGGAGAGGCCAGAGCATCATTAAAAGCAAGCGGGTTGTGGATTGCTGCAGCAAAGCTGGCACAGGATAGAGGGGCAGAGTGGCTGCTTGTAATGTGGTTAGGTGCTTCACTGTATCAATTGCTATGCACTGTTCAGTACCACTAACCTTGAAAACCCTATGCTTCTCACTCAGAGTATCGAACAGTGTGTACATTGTGTTCAGCATAGAAACCACTTGCATCGGAGTAATGTGACTGCAAATGCGAGTAAAACCAACCACATCACTGAACAGGATGGTGACATCTGGGAAGACCTGAAGAAGGACATTAATCACAATTAGACAAGACATTCAGTAGCATCAAGACAGCCCAGCATAACTCGCTGTCTTTCATTGTTCATCGTCCCATCATCACTTCCCACAGTGTGTCTCCAACTCATCAACTCTCTCTATTTCATATTAACTCTCTCTCCACCTCGTCAGTGGTCTCTCCATCTCATCAACTCTCTTTCAGTCTCATCAATTCTCTCTCCATCTCGTCAGTGCTCTCTCCGTCTTGTCACCTCTCTGTCCATCTCATCAGCTCCCACTCCATCTCGTCAACTCTCTCTCCATCACATCAACTCTCTCTCCATTTCGTCACCTCACTCTCTGTCTCATCAACTCCCTCTACACCTCATCAAATCCGTCTCCATCTCGTGAACTCTCTCTCAATCTAGTCAACTCTCTCTCCGTCCCATCAGCTCCCTCTACATCTTGGCAACGCTCTCTCCATCTTGTGAACTTTCTCTCCATCTCGTCAGCTCTCTCTCGATCTCATCAACTCTCTCTCTCTGTCTCATCTGCTCTCTCCAACACGTCAACTCTCTCTCCATCACGTCAAATACCCCAAATCCTCGTCAGCTCTCTCTCCAACTCGTCAGCTCCCTCTCCATCTTGTCAAATCTCTCTCCATCTCGTCAACTCTCTCTCCATCTCGTCAGCTCCCTCTCAATCTCGTCAATTCACTCTCCCCATCTCATCAGCTCTCTCTCCATCTAGTCAGCTCTCTCTCCATCTTGTCAGCAATCTCCGAATCTCGACTCCCTCTCCAAATCATCGACTCCCTCTACATCTCGTCAACACTCTCTCCGTCTCGTCAACTCTCTCTCCGTCTCATCAACTCTCTCTCTGTCTCATCTGCTCTCTCTCCATCGGGGCAACACTCTCTCCACCACTTCAACTCCCTCAACATCTCGTCAGCTCTCTCTCCATCTCGTCAGCTTCCTTTCCATCTCGTCAACTCTTTCTCGATTTCGTTAGCTCCCTCTCCATCTCGTCAACTCTCTCTCCATCTCGTCAAATCTCTGGCCATCTCGTCAACTCTTCCTCCATCTCGTCAACTCCCTCTCCATTTCGTCTATTCTATCTCCATCTCGTCAACTCACTCTCCATCTCGACAACTCTCTCTGCATCTCGTCAACTTACTTTCCATCTCGTGAGCTCACTCCCCATCTCGTCGTCTCTCTCTCCATCTCAACTCCCTCTGCATCTCATCAAATTCCTCTCCATTTCATCAAATCTCTCTCCATCTCATCAGCTACCTTTTCGTCTCGTCAACTCATCTCCGTCTAATCAACTCTCGGTCAATCTCGTTAACTGTTTCTCCATCTCGTCAGCTCCCTCTCCATCTCGTCAACTCTCTCTCCATCTCGTCAGCTCTCTCTCCATCTCGTCAGCTCTCTCTCCATCTCGTCAACTCTTTCTCCATGTCGTCAACTCTCTCTCCATCTCGTCAACACTCTCTCCATGTTGTCAACTCTCAGTCTATCTCGTCAACACTCTCACCATCTCGTCAACTCTCTCTCCATGTCAGCTCCCACTCCATCTCGTCAAGACCCTCTTTGTCTCGTCAACTCTCTCTCAATTTCGTCAACTCTCTCTACATCTCGCCAAATCTCTCTCCATCTCGTCAACTCCCTCTCCAACTCATCAACTCCCTCTCCATCTCGTCAACTCTCTCTCCATCTTGTCAACTCTTTCTCCATCTCGTCAACTCTCTCTCCATCTCGTCTACTTCTTCTCCTGCTCCTCAACTCACTCTCCATCTCGTCAGGTCTCTCTCCATCTCCTCAACTCTCTCTCGGTCGCATCAAATCTCTCTCCATCTCATCAGCCTCCTCCTCGTCTCGTCAAATCTCTCTCCGTCTCATCAACTCTTCCTCCGTCTCGTCAACTCTCTCTCCATCTGGTCAACTCTCTCTCCGTCTCATCAACTCTCTCTCGGTCTCATCTGCTCTCTCTCCATCTGGGCAACACTCCCTCCACCACTTCAACTCCCTCAACATCTCGTCAGCTCTCTCTCCATCTCGTCAGCTTCCTTTCGATGTCGTCAACTCTCTCTCTATCTCATCAATTCTCTCTCCATCTCGTGAACTCTCTCTCCGTCTCGTCAACTCTCTCTCCGTCTCATCAACTCTCTCTCTGTCTCATCTGCTCTCTCTCCATCTGGGCAACACTCTCTCCACAACTTCAACTCCATCAACGTCTCGTCAACTCACTCTCCATCTCGTCAACTCTTTCTCCATCTCGTCAACTCCCTCTCCATTTCATCTATTCTATCTCCATCTCGTCAACTCACGCTCCATCTCGTTAACTGTTTCTCCATCTCGTCAGCTCACTCTCCATCTCGTCAACTCTCTCTCCATCTCGTCAACTCTTTCTCCATCTCATCAGCTCTCGCTCCATCTCGTTAACTGTTTCTCCATCTCGTCAGCTCACTCTCCATCTCGTCAACTCTCTCTCCATCTCGTCAACTCTTTCTCTATGTCGTCAACAATCTCTCCATCTTGTCAACACCCTCGCCATTTCGTCAACTCTCAGTCCATCTTGTCAACTCTCTCACCATCTCGTCAACTCTCTCTCCATCTCAACTCCCACTCTATCTCGTCAAGACCCTCTTTGTCTCCTCAACTCTCTCTCAATCTCGTCAACTCTCTCTACATCTCATCAAATCTCTCTCCCTCTGAACTCTCTCTCCCTCTCGTCAACTCCCTCTCCAACTCATTAACTCCCTCTCCATCTCGTCAGCTCTCTCTCCATCTTGTCAACTCTCCATCTCGTCAACTCTCTCTCCATCTCGTCAACTCTTTCTCGATCTCGTCTACTCTTTCTCCTTCTCCTCCACTCACTCTCCATCTCGTCAGGTCTCTCTCCATCTCCTCAACTCTCTCTCTGTCGCATCGAATCTCGCTCCATCTCGTCAGCCTTCTCCTCATCTCGTCAACTCTCGATCCATCTCATCAACTCTTCCTCCGTCTCGTCAACTCTCTCTCCATCTCGTCAACTCTCTCTCTGTCACATCAACTCTATCTCCGTCTCGTCAGGTCCCTCTTCATCTCGCAAGCTCTCTGACAATCTCGTCAGCTCTCTCACCGTCTCACCAACTCACTCTCCATCTCGTCAAGTCTCTCGCAATCTTGTCAACTCTCTCTCCATTTCGTCAACTGTCTCTCCAGCTCGTCAGCTCCCTCTTCGTCTCAAGTCTCACCCCGTCTCATCAACTCTCTCTCCGTCTAATCAACTTTCTCTCCATCTTGTCCGAACTCTCTCCAACCCGTCAGCTCCCTCTGCGTCTCATCAACTCCCTCTATATCTCACCAACTCTCTCCCTATCTCGTCAACTCTCTCTCGATCTTGTCAGCTCTCTCTCCGTCTCATCAAATCTCTCCATCTGTCTCATCTGCTCTCTCTCTCCATCTCGCCAATTCCCTCAATGTCTCGTCAGCTCTCTCTTGATCTCGTCAGCTCCCTCTCCATGTCGTCAGCTCCCTCTCCATCTCGTCAACTCATTCTCCAAGACGTCAACTCTCTCTGAATCTCGTCAGCTCTCTCCCAATCTTGCCCGTTCTCTCGCCATCTCGTCAGCAATGTCTCCATCTCAACTCCCTCTCCATCTTGGCAGCTCTCTCTCCATCTCGTCAACTCTCTCTCCATCTCGTCAACTCTCTCTTCTTCTCGTCAGGTCACTCTTCATCTCAGCAATCTCTCTCTGTCTCATCAAGTCTCTCTCTGTCTCGTCAACTCACTCTCCATCTCATCAACTCTCTCTCCATCTCGTCAGGTCTCTCTCCATCTCAGCAATCTCTCTCCGTCTCATCAAGTCTCTCTCCATCTCGTCAACTCACTCTCCGTCTTGGCAACTCTCTCTCCATCTCATCAATTCTCCCTCTCTGTGTCATCTGTTCTCTCTCCATCACGTCAACTCTCTCTCCATCATGTCAAATCCCTCACTGTCTTCTCAACTCTCACACCATCTCGTCAGCTATCTCTCCATCTCGCCAGCTCTCTCTCTATCTCGTCAGCTCTCTCTGCTCCTCGTCAACTCTCTCACCATCTCGGCAGCTATCCCTCCATCTCGTCAGCTCTCTCTACATCTTGTCAGCACTCTATTCATCTCAACTCCCTCTCCATCTCATCAACTTCCTCTGCTACTCGTCAACTCTCCCTCCATGTCATCAGCTCTCTTTTCATCTCGTCACTTCTCTCTCCACCTCGTCAACTCTCCCTCCATCTCGTCAACTCTCTCGATCTCGTCAACCATCTCTCCATCTCGTCAACTCTCTCTCCATCTCATCAACTCACTCTCCATCTCATTGAACCCTCTCTCCATCTCAACTCCCACTCCATCCCGTCAACTCCCAATTAGTCTCGTCTAGTCTGTCTCCATCTCGTCAGCTATCTCTCCATGTCGTCAACTCTCTCTCCATCTCGTCAAGTCTCTCTCCATCTCATCAACTCTCTCTCTGTCTCAACTGCGCTCTCTCCATCTGGGCAAAAATCTCTCCACCACTTCAACTCCCTCAACGTCTCGTCAACGGACTCTCCATCTCGTCAGCTCTATCTCTATCATGTCATCTTCCTTTCCATCTCGACAACTGTTTCTCCATATCGTTAACCCCCTCTCCATGTCGTCAACTCTCTCTCCATCTCTTCAAATCTCTGGCCATCTCGTCAACTCTTTCTCCATCTCGTCATCTCCCTCTCCATTTCGTCTATTCTCTCTCCATCTCGTCAACTCAGTCTCCATCTTGTCAACTCTCTCTCCATCACGTCATCTTACTTTCCATCTCGTCAGCTCTCTCTCCATCTCGTCATCTCTCTCTCCATCTCAACTCCCTTTCCATCTCATCAAATTCCTCTCCATTTCATCACATCTCTCTCCATCTCGTCAGCTCCCTCTTTGTCTCGTCAACTCTCTCTCCATCTCGTCAACTCTCAGTCCATCTCGTCAACTCTCTCACCATCTCATCAACTCTCTCTCCATCTCAACTCCCACTCCATCTCGTCAACACCCTCTTTGTCTCGTCAACTCTCTATCCATCTTGTCAACTCTCCCGCCATCTCGTCAAATCTCTCTCCATCTGAACTCTCTCTCCCTCTCGACAAGTCCCTCTCCATCTCATCAACTTCCTCTCCATCTCGTCAACTCTCCCTACAACTCGTCAGATCTCTCTCAATGTCAACATTCTCTACTTCTCATCAAATCTCTCACCATCTCGTCAACTCCCTCTCCATCTCATCAACTCTCCCTCCATCTCGTCAGATTTCTTGCCATCTCAACTCTCTCTCCATCTCGTCAACTCTCCCTCCATATCGTCAACTCTCTGTCCAACTCGTCCACTCCTTCTCCTTCTCCTCAACTCTCTATCCATCTCGTCAGGTCTCTCTCCCTCTCATCAGCTCCTTTGCCTTCCCATAAGCTCCCTCTCCATCTTGTCTAATCTCTCTCCATCTCGTCAGCTCCCTTTGCATCAATTCCCTCTATATCTCGTCAACTCTCTCCCTATCTCGTCAACTCACACTCCATCTCGTCAGCTCTCTCTCCATCTCGTCAGCTTCCCTTCCATCTCGGCAACTCTCTCTCCATCTTGTTATCTCCCTCTCCATTTCGTCAACTCTCTCTCCCGCTCGTCAGCTCCCTCTTTGTCTCAACTCTCACCCCGTCTCATCAACTCTCTCTCCGTCTAATCAACTCTCTCTCAATCTCGTCAAGCTCTCTCCCTCTCATCAGCTCCCTCTCCATCTCGTCCGATCTCTCTCCATCTCGTCAGCTCCCTCTGCATCTCATCAACTCCCTCTATATCTCGTGAACTCTCTCCCTATCTCGTCAACTCTCTCTCGATCTTCTCAGCGCTCTCTCCGTCTGATCAACTCTCTCCCTCTGTCTCATCTGCTCTCTCTCTCCATCTCGCCAAATCCGTCAACGTCTCGCCAGCTCTCTCTCGATCTCGTCAGCTCCCTCTCCATCTTGTCAGCTCCCCCTCCATCTCGTCAATTCACTCTCCAGCTCATCAACTCTCTCTGAATCTCGTCAGCTCTCTCCAATTCTCGTCAGCTCTCTCGCCATTTCGTCAGCACTTTCTCCATCTCAACTCCCTCTCCATCTCG